>NW_028325231.1:0-358750 GCF_987193195.1 Phasianus colchicus | reverse complement strand
CGTGTTCTGCCCCCGTCATTACGAGACACAGAGAGAACGAATCGCCAGGGACTGCGCCGCGGGTCCCCGGCAATCCGTCAGAAAAGTTCTTTCCGCGGTCTCTGCTGCCACCTCGTGGCCAATGCGCGGAACTGCCGCTGCCCGCTGCTTAGGCCGGCAAGCGGTATAACGCATGCGCGTAGAAACGCGGAAGTGGCGTTTTAACCGCTCTGCGCAGCTAATCCGCCACTCTCTGTGGTGATCAGTCCTCCAGGTAATAGCGAACACGCGCCCGTCAACTGAAAGATAGCAATTGTTTCGACAAACCACTACGGGGACGGGCAAGCAGCCGATTCTCGGACCGCCGGCTCAGCGATATTCTCCCCTTCTAATCCAGGATGCCCCTCGTCTATTTCCGCCCTTTTATGCCCGAGCCCACCCGGGAACGGACCGGGTCGGCTCAGGGCTGCCTCTCAGCGCCTCGTGGCACCCAACGTGCTTGCCGCCGCGGTGGAGGAGCAGACGTCCCGTTCCAGCCCCAGCTCTGCACCGCAGCGTTCCTGGAAAAGCAAGTCTCGCGAGAGCAACGCGCACGTGCGAATCTAGGCACTGCGCACGCGGCAGTCTCTCTAGGCACCGCACTACGCAGGCGCGGTTCTCGAGACAACAGCACGGAGTACGGACGCGCGGTTCATGAGAAAGCACAACGCATGCGCCAGTGGTTTAAAAAAAAAAACAAAACAAAACACACACCACTACGCGCGCACTGGATTCTGCTCCGAACGGGGCATGCGCCGGATTCTGCCCGCCACGGCGCATGCGCCTGTCTGTGCCCCGCAATGCGCATGTGCCAAGTGCTCTGCGCACGCGCCAGCTGCAAGAGCGCATTGGGCATGCGCGACCGTTCGCACCGCTCTGCGCATGCGCCAGTCTCGGCACCGCGATGCGCATGCTCTCCTCACGGCCGCAAAACGCATGCGCCATCGTTTGCAGTGCGCATGCGGCAAGCATGTCACCGAACTGCGCGTGCGGCCGCCTTGGCACGGCACTGCGCATGCGCTTCTCGCGCGCGGATTACGGCGTACGCTCGTTTTCGGGCACGCACCTACGCGTTCGCTTTTTTCGACGCCTCATTGCGCAAGCGGCGGGTGCACGGTCCGCCTAGACAGTACGTTCTGGAAGCAGACCGGGGCATAAAACCGCCCGAGGAAATAGACAAGGAGCATTCTGGATTGGAAAAGAGAGAATAGTGTCGCGGAGCCGGCGGTCCAAGTATTGCCTGTTCACCTGCATCTCAGGGCTTCGAAGAAATGGATGCTATTGGAAAGCTGGACGGCGCATGCGCACTACTTCCCGGAGGACCGAGCATAACGCAGATCAGCGGGGTGCCTGCGCAGAGGAGCAGGACCGTGCGCGCACCACTTCCGGATCAAACACCTCACCTGTGAGGACAGGCTGAGAGAGCTGGGGCTGGGGCAATACATGTTGGGGGATGAAAGGGCTGAGCATACCCAACCCCTTCAAAGCAGTGTCTTTCCACCCCAGTTTTTGGACTGCAGCACCAGCCCCACACAGGATCCAGCCTTCTCCGGTTTGATCTCGTGCAGGATATTCTTGCAATGTGTGTGACAAAATATACATATATACACCTATATACAGAGCGGGCATTCCTGGGAAGATTTGGCTAGAGGATAAGTGATGCAAACTATCTGAGATCTTCCCCAAGTTAAGTAGAAGGACTCCCCAAAAGAACTATGACAACGGAGTTCACGAAATATAAATATTATCCAATTCTAATGCAGAAACAACATTTGATTCCCACAACACCACCTCCTATCCGTCTCCCTCAGAGATTCCCAGGAGCACCTCAGGCTGCTGCTTTCTCGTGACAGCCTGGCCATCTGCCCCAGCAGCTCCTTAAGCAGAGTACACCTGCAACTAGCTTCCTTTAACTGGCTGGTAGGTATGGTGAGATAGTTCCTTTACGGGAATCGAAATGGAAATCACAATGAGTTGGATGGCATCCTGCTTTTCTTCTCCAGTGCCAGAGAAGTCCACATATTCCAGCACCACAAAAGGTCATGCACACAGCCCAGTGCTGCGGAAGGCAGTTCTGTCCAACACCGCGACGTCTCTGCCACCCAACGCAGCTTGAAGCCACCGTGCCTCAGCCTCCATTTTGAGCTGGGGCCAGAAGGCCGCCCCGCCCTATAGCCCCACCCTCCCTTCATTGTGAGTTAGGCCGGAAGGCTGCACTGCCCAATAGCACTGCAGGCCGCTGCCCCACCCTCCATTACGTGCCAGGCAGGCACACAGCATAGAAGACTGTGGGCGCACCCCCCCACGGCATTCACTGTCTGCACACCCTTGCGACAGGGACGAGAGGCAGTGGGCGCTACGGGGCCAGGGGCAGCTGTCCTTGCAGGCCCCAGGAAGGAGAGTAGCTTTCAGCGGCCTTCGGCCACAGCTTTTGGAGGCTGAGGGTCTCTTCAGGTCCCTGCGACCATGCCGCAGAGACAGGCAAAGTGCTGCCAGCCCTCTCTGCGCCGGGGCCCGGCCCAGCCCCCTGCCTGCCCCGCACAGCGGGAGGAGCACAGGCGGGAGCTGGAGGCGCTGCGGGCCCAGCTGGAGGGCGAGCGGCTCCGCTCCCAGGAGATGCAGCGCCGCCGGGCCGTCGAGAGACGTGAGCTGCAGGAGGCGGCAGAGCGGGAGCGGCAGCTCCTGGCCGACCGACTGCGCTCCAACTGGGAGCGACAGCGGGCGTCAAAGCTGCAGCGCCTGCGGGAGCAGAGCCAGAGGCAGCGGGAGGCGGACATCCGCCAACTGCTGCAGATGAAGGAGGCCCAGCTCCGCCAGACGCGGGAGCGGCTGCAGCAGCGGTGCAACAACGCCAACCGCCAGGTACGGGATCTGCTGCGGCAGCTAGCAAAGGAGCTGCTGAGTGGCGAGAGCAGCAGAGAGGCCCACAGACTGCAGCAGGAAGTCCAGCGGCAGCTCTGCAGGAAGCCCTGTGCAGAGCAGGCCGCCCACGTCCTGCGCCTCCAGCGCGAACTGCAGGAGCAGAGGAGACGCTTCCTGCATTACATCCTGGAGCACGGACAGGGGCAGCCGCCCGCCTCCTGCAACGGGGCCAGGGCTGCAGCCGCTGGGCCGCGCACACGGCAAAGGCCAGCCTGCCGTCGGGCTGTAGCAGAAGCGGGTGTTCAGGCTGCAGAGCAACAACAGGCCTGCCCACCTGAGCACAGGGAGCTGCGGGAGCAGAGTGCCCATCTGCTGAGGGCACTGAAGGACTTGCAGAGACAATGCAGCCTCCTTGGAGAGGAGAACTGCCTGCTGAGGAGCAGAAGCTCTCAGCAGATGAGGGAGGAGGTGGAGCGGCTCAAGGACAAGACGCATACGCTCAGCCTCCTTACCAAGCAGCTGCGGGAAACAGTCCGGCAGCTCAAGGAGGCCTCTTCCACATCCAGAGGGGCCGCAGAAAAGGCAGAGGAAGCCAACCAGCTGCAGGGGCAGCATTTGGAAAAGGAGAGTGGGAAAAAGCTGGAGCCGCACGGAAATCCAGAACAGGAATGGCTGGAGAAGTCGGGAGGGTGGCTGATGGCAAGCTGCAGCCTGCATTCTCGCAGACGATCACCAGCACTAATTCGAAGATTCATAGCTCATCACAGCTACAATCCTTTTGAGGGCCCTAATGAGGACCCAGAAAACGAGCTTCCACTGACTGCTGGACAATACCTTTACATCTTCGGAGACGTAGATGAAGATGGCTGGTTTCTGGGAGAGCTGACGGATGGCACAAGAGGACTGGTCCCTTCCAATCTGGTGGAAGAAGTTTCAGATGATGACCTGGATACGACTGTGCCTCCACAGCTTCGTGATCTCCTGCTGGATACCGACGATGACGAGCAACTAGGCAGCAGGAGCGGTGGCAGAAAGTGATGGTCACCATCCAGAAATCTGTGTCCGTGTATTGGCTGAGCCTGGGGGATGCGGAGATTCCTCTCCATAATACGGCAGCATCCCATCAAGATTCCATATTTTCATCCACATAGATGAAGAATACCTCCTGCTCCACTTGATGTTCAACTGAAGCATGGTCCATCGGCACAAAGACCTTGAAAATTTATCACTTGTATGACTGAGAATTTACTACATTTGGACTGAAAAAAATCTAAAAAAAATTAAAAAACACCATAAAATAACCAAACTCAAAACGCACGTGTGAAGTCTTCTTGTTTTCTGGCAGTCCGCTTTTGTAAAGGTATGAGGAAAGCAAGAGGCTGAGGAAAGCCTCCAAAGTCTTTCTCAAGCGCACTACCTACAAGTATTGGAATCGAGAGAGAAAGGAATCATTACTGCTTGCTTCTGTTCTTTGGGATACCTGAAGTACCTTGGAAGGCCACACTTCCTGAGCAATATAAACATTCTGTCCCAAAGCAGCTCTTTGACCGTTTCCACTGGGTGATAAGGCATAGCGCTTGCATCATCTGAAGGCACGGACTCAGGTGCCAATCCAAATCCTTAACTGCAGGTCCTTACATTCTATACATACATGCTCAAGCTCCCTCTTGTAATTTTCCATCCATCCCTACGTGTCAGCAGAGCGCTTAACAAGTCTCCTTATTCTAGACACCAACTGCGCACACAACTGAGACACAGCTGCACCATTCCTAGAAAAACAGCTTTACAATTTCCCATAATAAAGTACCCGGCTCGCTCATATCCAACTTACTATAGGACACAGATTTATGCCTTATTTGCCCATCTCTGATATTGATAGCACCTGCCAGCCCCCAGAAATTACTATTTTAACACAAGGCCCAGAGGCAAAAACAACAGAATCCTACTAGAAATCATTCCGGTCAATGAGAATAGTTTTCTGCTGTGCCTGTTTCGAAAACCCATGTAATCAGTGACACGTGAAAATACGTGAACAATAGTCACCGCATCTCTGCGGCACTACCTGAAAATATAAATTTGCTGGAAAGCATTAAGGTTTGAATCTCAGGGTTACCAAGTGCTTTGGTACAAAGCCAGCATTCATCCGCCCTATACCACGGTGAGGCATTAAATTACCAGAAGGAGCAACTCCACCTATTTCACTGATTACACTTTCGTCTTGGCCATACGTAATAGCTCAACTCTCTGCAACCAGCAGAGAAGACTGACCAGGCTTTAGGAAACGACATATTCATTGGCATCAGAGAGAGGCCTTTCTGACACTGACTTTTTTCACACAGCTCAGCTATCTCAAATGCCCACCCCCTGCCCCCTACACCCGGAAAAAAAACAGACAGACCCAAACAAAAAACACTTGCACATTGGACTCCTTGGGCTTGAGAGAGGCTTAACTGGCTTAACTTCTATTGTGCGCTAGTAACATGGAGCGCAAGAAAAGCTTTCCAAAGGGAATGAGCTGGAAACTGGGTATGTGAACAAGTAATCCTCAAAAAAGGAGCGCCTGCCGCAGCTGGCTGGGGAGGGCCTGCGTATACCCCGTGCCCTTGTGGGCTATCTGTCCAGCTGCAGGAGGACCAGAGAAGGGCAGCTGAAAAGATGAAAAGCTGCAGCTGAGCCTGATAGACCCGCACAGCTCTCAGGCCATCTTGCCGATGGCAGCTGTGACGCATCGATTCGTTCTATGCAGGTGAATTAATTTTTTCCATCTGCAAACTTAGGTGGAGAACTGCAGTTTTCGTTAGTCTTTGTGGAAACGCTGTAATGGTCCACACTAATCTCAAAACAGCAACTCTGTGCTGTGACTGCCTGCGTAGACCTGCTGGGGCCTAAATTTTAGGGCATAAAAAAGAATAAAAAGCCAAAAATGAAACCTGGAGTTGAAGAAAGGCCCTTGGGAAAAAATACATTAAAAGTAGGAACAAGACAGAGGCTGAGTGAACATTAATATGGCCCCGCGCTTTCTACCAATGGGCTTTAATTTCGTTATCATTAAATTTGCCGGGCAGTTGCATTTTGGTCTGTGAACATTTAGAAACAATGCAACAGATGCTGGCAAAAAGAAAAAAAAAAAAAAAAAGAACTTATTTTTTCACAGCTACTTAGAAGCACTTAGCAGAGCTTGCCTGGGTTTGGGGTAGTCTCTCTCTTTTTTTCTTCGTCTTTCCCCCCACAACGCCCCCGCTTCCAACTTCGCGCTCTTCTCCCGCCATCACAAGACAGAGAGAACGGGTCGCCAGGGGAGAAAAACGCGGGCCGATCCCGTCAGAAAAGTTCTTTCCGCGGTCTTTGCTGCCACCTCGTGGCCCATGCGCGGAACTGCCGCTGTCTGTCGCCGCGTCCCGCAAGCAGCACAACGCATGCGCGTACAAATGCGGAAGTGGCGTTTTAACCGCTCTGCGCAGCTAATGCGCCGCTCTCTATGGTGATCAGTCCTCCAGCTAATAGCGACCGTGCGCCCGTCCACTTAAAGACAGCAATTGTTTCGACAGACCACGACGGGGACGGGCAAGCAGCCGATTCCCGGGCCGCCGGCCCAGCGATATTCTCCCCCTTCTAATCCAGGATGCCCCTCGTCTATTTCCGCCCTTTTATGCCCAAGCCCACGCGGAAGCGGACCGGTTGGGCTCACAGCTGCCCCTCAGCGCCTCGTGGCATCCAACTTCCTCTCCGCCCCGGTGAACCAGCAAAGTCCCTTTCCACCCCCAGCCCTGCACCGTCCCCCAGCCGTTTAAAAGCCCTCCCAGCGGCAGTGGAACGCGAGCAGCTCGGAGATTCGCGGTCGCGGTACTGGCGTGCAGCAGCACCGACGCGGCAGCAACCCGCCACCAGCGAGCCTCGGGAGAGCAACGCGCACGCGCGAGCCCGGGCACTGCAGTGCGCATGTGCCGGTAGCGGCTCGGCGCTACGCATGCGCCCCTCTCGGCAGAGCACTACGCGTGCCCAAGCCTAGACGCTGCACTGCGCAAGCGCCACCCTCCGCACCGCACTACGCATGTGCCTGTTCCCGAGGCAGGCTCGAGCGTCAGACCGTCGGAGGAAATAGACAAGGAGCACTTCCGACAGCAAGAGAGAAAACCGTTGCTGAGCCAGCAGGAATTGACTGCTCGACTGCATCTCAGGGCTTGGTAGATTTGAAAGCTATTTATGAGTTCTCTGGCGCATGCGTGCTGTTGCCTGGAGGACTAACCCTAACAAAGCTCGGCAGATTCGCTGCGCAGAGCGATGAGAACGTACGTACGCCACTTCCGCGTGCCTGCGCGCATGCGTACTGCTGCCTGCGGCACCGAACATACGCGGCCGCAATTCCACCGATTGGCCACGAGGGGGCACCAGAGACCGCGGAAACAACAGCTCCGACTGGATTGACGCGGAGCCGCGCCGCAGCTTCTGGCGCTCCGTTCCTTCTCTCTCGTGAGGGCAGAGGAAAAACGCAGTTAGGTCGGGGTTGAGGGAGGAGAGAATTACGTCAGTTGGAACAAGACGAAGAAAAACAAGGAAAACTTCTCTATGCCCAGCAAAACTCTGCTAAGTGCTTAAGAATATCGGTAAATAAATAAATAAATAAATAAATAACGTCATCATCAAATTGATTTTGTCATGCTTTTTTTTTTTTTTGAAGGCAACTGAGGTGATGAAAAAGCTGGTGTCAATTGGACAGGAGGGCGCAGTGAAGCCAAGGATGGCGAGGAATGATTAACAATCCTTAACGTTGCAAAAGAAAACAAACAAAAAAACCACCAGTAAAACAACTTCTGTACCTGGCCATGCAACTCTGAGATCCCGTCTGGGTCTCCCGGCGCTTGTAAATATCCACCGGGTCAATTTTGATATCGAGCGATTTGTTGTCAGTTCTTCCATTCACAGTCAATGCCAGGATCTGCCGCCGCAGGGCGTTCTGACCATGGGCACCACTGCTGAACTGTTTCAATATCAGTGGGATTCCCAGGCACGGTTTCAAGGATTTGGTCTACTTTTGACCCAAAGGGAGAATTGATATGAAATGCGAGGTATGCATAAGTCATCATGAGGCGTGTTTCTCAGCATCACCTTTGGGAAACAAAGGATTTTTCATAAAAGTCTCAATACAGCAGTAAAATAGAACACTGTATAAAAACAATGAGAACGCTCTGTGAGCAGGCAAGGAGCTTTACGACCTCTGCCTGGGAAATCCAGAGCCACTTGCCCACAGACTCCTCTTTGGCAGCTGTTCTAGATTCAGCTGAACATTCTGTTCCAGAGCACAACTCAAAACTACAGAGGAAACAAAGGGAGTTCTACATAGGCAGAATAAAAAGAATGCTATGTTTCTTCAGTATTGAAAAACCAACAACAGAAGCCATTCCCCAAATTCCACTGCGGGAAACATAGCGGCAGAGAAGAAAGCATCCATATTTCCCCGAACCAGTGCTCGAAGGAAAAAAGGAAAACAAACAAACAAACAAGTTTTATATGTTACCTGCTTGAAGGCGTATACCACTCTCACTCTTTAAAAGCATTAAAGAAAAAAAAGTAAAATGCATAGAGTAATCTCTTCCAACAACACGTGCATTTGGTCTGGGCAGCAAAGGGCGCAGCTCTGTATCACAAAGAACCGAAGTCATAAGCACCAGGCTCCTAAGTTCCAGCCAAACCAACCAAACGTGCCTATGGACAGGCAGAATCCTTAAGTAGGACAGCCAGTAAAAACGTCAAACAAAGCACCCGATTCTCAGCCTTCTTGTTCCTTTTTGAAAATCCAGAGGTCTCTGTGTTAGCTCCACCTCTAGCCTGTAAAGCCCGAGCTCGCCGTCTGGGGGAAGTCCAAGAAAAGGCTGGGTTATTACAGCGAGTCCCCAGTAGGATTGACATTTTTTCTAGCCTCAGGTCTCAGTTCTTTTACACATGCGAGGTATCTCTCAGGGTCATCTGGTGGTCTTTTGATGAAGGCCATGTCTTTCTTGCTGTGCACACTTGGACCTGGTTCAAGCTGAAGGATGCTTGACTCACTCCAGGCAGTTGTCTTATCAGCCACAACTCAGAAACCTTGCTGACAACACCAAGCTGTGGGGAGCAGCGACACGCCAGCAGTGACATGGGACGCCAACCAGAGGGACCCAGAGAGGCTTGAGCAGCGGGCACAGACAAACCTCATCAGCTTCAACAAATCCAGGCGCAGTGTCTTGCACCTGGGACAAGAGAATCCCCCACTACCAATACATGCTGGGGGATGAAAGGGCTGAGCCTAGGCCCGTCGCAAAAGAGCTGGTGGATGGCAAGCTGTACACGAGCCAGCAAAGTGCCCTCCCAGCCCGGAAAACCAGCCACATCCTGGGCTGCACCAAAAGATGTGCGGTCAGCAGGTGAAAAGAGGTGATCCTGCCCCTCTGCTCTGTGCTGAAGAGGCCTCACCTGGAGTACTGCGTCCATATGAAGAGCCCTCAGTGCAGAAGGGACATGGACCCGTTGGAGCACATACAGAGGACGGCCACAAGAAAAAAAAAAAAAAAAAAAAAAAAAGAACCAAAGGATCAAACACCTCACCTGTGAGGACAGGCTGAGAGAGCTGGGGCTGTTCAGCCCGGAGAAGTGAAGGCTCCGAGGTGACCTGGTAACAGCCTTTCAATACCCAAAGGGGAGCTAAAGGAAAGAAGGAGGGAAAATTTAGGTTAGATATAAGGAAAATATCCTTCATAGCAAGGGACAAGGGGAAACGTTTTAAGCTGGGGGAGGGAAGATTTAGGTTGGATGGCAGGGGGAAGTTCTCCACAGAGAGAGCGGTGAGGGGCTGGAACAGCTGCCCAGAGAGGCTGTGGATGCCCCGTCCATCCCTGGAGGTGTTCAAGGCCAGGTTGGATGGGGCCCTGGGCAGCCCGGTCTAGTATGAAATGGGGAGGTTGATGGTCCTGCATGTGGCAGGGGGGGGGGGTTGGAGATCCACGATCCTCGAGGTCCCTTCCGACCCGGGACATTCTGTGACTCTGCGCAGTGGACCAGGTTGCCCAGAGATGCGGTGGATGCCCTGTCCCTTCCAAGGTGACACGCAGGGCAACCTGATCTAGCTGTGAATGTCCCTGTTCATTGTGGGTGAGTCGGACTAGATCATCATAAATGGTCGCTTCCGACTCTAAGGAGTCTCTGGTATGATACCTGAAGCCATGTCCACAAAGGACATCGATGGCATGGTGAGCAACCAGGGTAGGTGGGGAAGCCTGTGTGCTCAACAGCTCCGGGGAAACTCACCAAGTAGTCCAGTCGGGAAGATTCACATCAGCCATAGAGCCTCTCTGTGCCAGTCCCAGTATTCAGCACACCAGAGGTACTGCTTTATCACACTGGTGGGTCCCACAGCTGCAGAGCTAGCTATTGAATGGGGGCCAGGGGATGGAAGGAAGAGGGGTGGGGAGATTGGCTATCATACAGACTAGGAAACTAACAGCATCCCCTGACAATTGGGATGGAGATATCTGGGGTGGTCCAGACAAAGTGGTCCAGTAGAAGACAATCCTTTGTTTCCTATAAAGACGAAGCCGGATCTGCCATAAAAACAGAAAGAACCCTAGGACCCTGGGGTGGTCGGCCACAACGTGCTCTGAGAACTGTGCCCTGACATCTGTTACTACTGACAAATCTGTAAGGGAGGTCTAGGAGAGAACCAGACAAAACAGGAACAGAATACTCGTGTTCAGTATGCTCAAGTAGTGGAGACTGCATTACACTAAGCGAGGATGAAGAAAACGGCCACTGGGGCTGGGGCTTTTCTTAAGCTCAGGTCCCAGCCTGATACACGCACCTCACTCTATCACCAGCCACGTAGCTTATTGGGCTGGAAGAATAAACCCCAGGGAGCAAGGCGAGCCCCTTGTGACCCCCATTCCATCTCTAAGTGAGCGTCCCACAGCCATCACCAAACCCACCTGCATACAAGCGATGCATGAACAAGGGATTCATGGCGTTCCATTATCTGCTCCACAGATTTCACAGTGCTTAAACCACTAACTAGAGGAGCCCCAGAAACCCTTAAACCCCATCGAGCTGCAAAACAGAACGGGATCCAAAGAGACACGGAGCATAATTTAAATACGCGCCCTTAAACAATACTCAGCATGGGCGGAATTAATCCGTGGCAGAGGAGACACAGAGGGGACAGGGGCAGAGGACACAGGGAGAACACAAAGACACAAGTAGGACACAGAGGGAACGTGTCATAAAATAGGTTGGGACAGTGTGGTAGTTTGGAGTCCCAGGTCGATGATTGTGCAATGAGAGTCATGAAAGAGGAACGGAGACTTCACAAGAAGGTACTGGGCTTGAAAAGAGTTGCAAAGGAAACCTGGAGAATGCAGAATCTCTTTACAGAAAAGCACATTAGCTCCAGGCGTTTCCAGAGTTGCAATGCTCAGTCAGCCAACCAGCATTACCTTGGGGCTGATTGAAGCATTCCAGACATGAGATAAGAGTAAAAGAGAGGAATGAACGTCAGTCTCTTCATTACCAATTCAGAGAAAAGCAGATAACCCCTTCACTCCCCTCAGAGAACAATTGGAAGGCATCATAAGGAGAGGCATAGCGGACATAGCTACTCTAAACCAACTTAGGATCCCCACAGAAAGGCAGAAGCCAAAACCCTGCAAAAAAGAAAGGATCACTTACCTCTTTCCAAGAACCAGAGCTCACCCAACAATCCACAGGAGGCAGTCTCCAGGAAGAAACCCTGCCTTTGGGGCTGCCAGCCCTTAAATGAGGAGAGGGAGGGGCTGGAGCCAGGCTCAGCCTCATCTGGTTCTCTAGGTGCATTGCTTCCACCTGTGCTTGCAGGGCTACACCCCTCACCAGGTGCTCCGTCACTGCTTCAGGCTGTGATCTCAAAGTTCCCATAAAAGCATGAAAAAAAAAAAAAAAAAGTAATGAAGTAATGACTGGCAGCCAATTGGGCAAGGGGGGGAGGGAGGGGGTTATCGATGGACAAGCTAGGATGGTCCACATGTTTTGATTCCAGTCTGTCCTCAATGGCAATTGGTGGCATTTCTAATAAATAGGGGAGCACAGATTTCCATACTGATACAGCAAGATGCTGAGAAGCTGCATGTGCAACAAAAGGGCTGAGACTACCGGTGTGAATGGAGCGAGTGCTGTCTGCCAAACTGCCAGGGTCAGCTTTGGCTCCCCAGTGAGAAATCTGTGTCATCTACTTGCACAGCAATTAAAGACCACTGTGAAATTATTTTAGGATTTGGTTCCTCAGTGGGTGAACCTGGCACCTGCCCGCATGGCAGCGTGAAGCCCTTTGGCTCAAACATCGATCCCAAACCCCAAAGAAGTCGGGAGGCTGTAGAGTGCGTACTTCGTGCAGCCCCTGCACTCCTCGAGTCAGAGATCACTGACGTACTGCAGGACCCCATTTCTGTTGCGGCACGACAGGGGATTGCTGAAGTCACTGCAGATTTGGAGAAAAGACAGATCATCTCCAGAATGCACTCCCCATACAAGCGGCCCACGTGTGTGGGGCACAAGCCCCATTCTGGGGGCAATGACCCCCACCTGTGGGGCGCTACCCCCACCCCACTGTCACAGCCGTGTGCGGAGGACACCATCACCCCACTGCACACAGCCATCAACTTCTCCCAGGACTCCACGCACCCCACAGGCATCCCTGACCCTGCCCTCAACCCCACGGTGACATGGGCACGGAGCGAAGGGGGACAGGTAGTGTGGGGGGAGGTGAGGAGACATGAGGGGACATGTGGGGACACGGGGTTGATGTGTGGGGTCATAAAAAGCCAAAAATGAAACTTGGAGTTGAAGAAAGGCCCTTGGAAAAAAATACATTAAAGTATAAAGAAGACAGAAGCTGCGTGAACATTAATACGGCCCTGTGCTTTCTGCCAACGGGCTTTAATTTCGTTATCATTAAATTTGCTGGGCAGTTACACTTTGGTAATGCGAACATTTAGAAAAGATGCAACGGATGCTGGCAAAAGGAAAAAAAAAAACCTCTTTTTTTACAGCTATTTATAAGCACTTAGCACAGCTCTCCTGGGTTTGGAGAAGTTTCCCTCTTTTTTCTTCGTCTTTCCCCCCACACACCCTCCACTTCTAACTTCGTGTTCTGCCCCCGTCATTACGAGACACAGAGAGAACGAATCGCCAGGGACTGCGCCGCGGGTCCCCGGCAATCCGTCAGAAAAGTTCTTTCCGCGGTCTCTGCTGCCACCTCGTGGCCAATGCGCGGAACTGCCGCTGCCCGCTGCTTAGGCCGGCAAGCGGTATAACGCATGCGCGTAGAAACGCGGAAGTGGCGTTTTAACCGCTCTGCGCAGCTAATCCGCCACTCTCTGTGGTGATCAGTCCTCCAGGTAATAGCGAACACGCGCCCGTCAACTGAAAGATAGCAATTGTTTCGACAAACCACTACGGGGACGGGCAAGCAGCCGATTCTCGGACCGCCGGCTCAGCGATATTCTCCCCTTCTAATCCAGGATGCCCCTCGTCTATTTCCGCCCTTTTATGCCCGAGCCCACCCGGGAACGGACCGGGTCGGCTCAGGGCTGCCTCTCAGCGCCTCGTGGCACCCAACGTGCTTGCCGCCGCGGTGGAGGAGCAGACGTCCCGTTCCAGCCCCAGCTCTGCACCGCAGCGTTCCTGGAAAAGCAAGTCTCGCGAGAGCAACGCGCACGTGCGAATCTAGGCACTGCGCACGCGGCAGTCTCTCTAGGCACCGCACTACGCAGGCGCGGTTCTCGAGACAACAGCACGGAGTACGGACGCGCGGTTCATGAGAAAGCACAACGCATGCGCCAGTGGTTTAAAAAAAAAAAAAAAAAAAAAAAAAACCACACACCACTACGCGCGCACTGGATTCTGCTCCGAACGGGGCATGCGCCGGATTCTGCCCGCCACGGCGCATGCGCCTGTCTGTGCCCCGCAATGCGCATGTGCCAAGTGCTCTGCGCACGCGCCAGCTGCAAGAGCGCATTGGGCATGCGCGACCGTTCGCACCGCTCTGCGCATGCGCCAGTCTCGGCACCGCGATGCGCATGCTCTCCTCACGGCCGCAAAACGCATGCGCCATCGTTTGCAGTGCGCATGCGGCAAGCATGTCACCGAACTGCGCGTGCGGCCGCCTTGGCACGGCACTGCGCATGCGCTTCTCGCGCGCGGATTACGGCGTACGCTCGTTTTCGGGCACGCGCCTACGCGTTCGCTTTTTTCGACGCCTCATTGCGCAAGCGGCGGGTGCACGGTCCGCCTAGACAGTACGTTCTGGAAGCAGACCGGGGCATAAAACCGCCCGAGGAAATAGACAAGGAGCATTCTGGATTGGAAAAGAGAGAATAGTGTCGCGGAGCCGGCGGTCCAAGTATTGCCTGCTCACCTGCATCTCAGGGCTTCGAAGAAATGGATGCTATTGGAAAGCTGGACGGCGCATGCGCACTACTTCCCGGAGGACCGAGCATAACGCAGATCAGCGGGGTGCCTGCGCAGAGGAGCAGGACCGTGCGCGCACCACTTCCGGATCAAACACCTCACCTGTGAGGACAGGCTGAGAGAGCTGGGGCTGGGGCAATACATGTTGGGGGATGAAAGGGCTGAGCATACCCAACCCCTTCAAAGCAGTGTCTTTCCACCCCAGTTTTTGGACTGCAGCACCAGCCCCACACAGGATCCAGCCTTCTCCGGTTTGATCTCGTGCAGGATATTCTTGCAATGTGTGTGACAAAATATACATATATACACCTATATACAGAGCGGGCATTCCTGGGAAGATTTGGCTAGAGGATAAGTGATGCAAACTATCTGAGATCTTCCCCAAGTTAAGTAGAAGGACTCCCCAAAAGAACTAGGACAACGGAGTTCACGAAATATAAATATTATCCAATTCTAATGCAGAAACAACATTTGATTCCCACAACACCACCTCCTATCCGTCTCCCTCAGAGATTCCCAGGAGCACCTCAGGCTGCTGCTTTCTCGTGACAGCCTGGCCATCTGCCCCAGCAGCTCCTTAAGCAGAGTACACCTGCAACTAGCTTCCTTTAACTGGCTGGTAGGTATGGTGAGATAGTTCCTTTACGGGAATCGAAATGGAAATCACAATGAGTTGGATGGCATCCTGCTTTTCTTCTCCAGTGCCAGAGAAGTCCACATATTCCAGCACCACAAAAGGTCATGCACACAGCCCAGTGCTGCGGAAGGCAGTTCTGTCCAACACCGCGACGTCTCTGCCACCCAACGCAGCTTGAAGCCACCGTGCCTCAGCCTCCATTTTGAGCTGGGGCCAGAAGGCCGCCCCGCCCTATAGCCCCACCCTCCCTTCATTGTGAGTTAGGCCGGAAGGCTGCACTGCCCAATAGCACTGCAGGCCGCTGCCCCACCCTCCATTACGTGCCAGGCAGGCACACAGCATAGAAGACTGTGGGCGCACCCCCCCACGGCATTCACTGTCTGCACACCCTTGCGACAGGGACGAGAGGCAGTGGGCGCTACGGGGCCAGGGGCAGCTGTCCTTGCAGGCCCCAGGAAGGAGAGTAGCTTTCAGCGGCCTTCAGCCACAGCTTTTGGAGGCTGAGGGTCTCTTCAGGTCCCTGCGACCATGCCGCAGAGACAGGCAAAGTGCTGCCAGCCCTCTCTGCGCCGGGGCCCGGCCCAGCCCCCTGCCTGCCCCGCACAGCGGGAGGAGCACAGGCGGGAGCTGGAGGCGCTGCGGGCCCAGCTGGAGGGCGAGCGGCTCCGCTCCCAGGAGATGCAGCGCCGCCGGGCCGTCGAGAGACGTGAGCTGCAGGAGGCGGCAGAGCGGGAGCGGCAGCTCCTGGCCGACCGACTGCGCTCCAACTGGGAGCGACAGCGGGCGTCAAAGCTGCAGCGCCTGCGGGAGCAGAGCCAGAGGCAGCGGGAGGCGGACATCCGCCAACTGCTGCAGATGAAGGAGGCCCAGCTCCGCCAGACGCGGGAGCGGCTGCAGCAGCGGTGCAACAACGCCAACCGCCAGGTACGGGATCTGCTGCGGCAGCTAGCAAAGGAGCTGCTGAGTGGCGAGAGCAGCAGAGAGGCCCACAGACTGCAGCAGGAAGTCCAGCGGCAGCTCTGCAGGAAGCCCTGTGCAGAGCAGGCCGCCCACGTCCTGCGCCTCCAGCGCGAACTGCAGGAGCAGAGGAGACGCTTCCTGCATTACATCCTGGAGCACGGACAGGGGCAGCCGCCCGCCTCCTGCAACGGGGCCAGGGCTGCAGCCGCTGGGCCGCGCACACGGCAAAGGCCAGCCTGCCGTCGGGCTGTAGCAGAAGCGGGTGTTCAGGCTGCAGAGCAACAACAGGCCTGCCCACCTGAGCACAGGGAGCTGCGGGAGCAGAGTGCCCATCTGCTGAGGGCACTGAAGGACTTGCAGAGACAATGCAGCCTCCTTGGAGAGGAGAACTGCCTGCTGAGGAGCAGAAGCTCTCAGCAGATGAGGGAGGAGGTGGAGCGGCTCAAGGACAAGACGCATACGCTCAGCCTCCTTACCAAGCAGCTGCGGGAAACAGTCCGGCAGCTCAAGGAGGCCTCTTCCACATCCAGAGGGGCCGCAGAAAAGGCAGAGGAAGCCAACCAGCTGCAGGGGCAGCATTTGGAAAAGGAGAGTGGGAAAAAGCTGGAGCCGCACGGAAATCCAGAACAGGAATGGCTGGAGAAGTCGGGAGGGTGGCTGATGGCAAGCTGCAGCCTGCATTCTCGCAGACGATCACCAGCACTAATTCGAAGATTCATAGCTCGTCACAGCTACAATCCTTTTGAGGGCCCTAATGAGGACCCAGAAAACGAGCTTCCACTGACTGCTGGACAATACCTTTACATCTTCGGAGACGTAGATGAAGATGGCTGGTTTCTGGGAGAGCTGACGGATGGCACAAGAGGACTGGTCCCTTCCAATCTGGTGGAAGAAGTTTCAGATGATGACCTGGATACGACTGTGCCTCCACAGCTTCGTGATCTCCTGCTGGATACCGACGATGACGAGCAACTAGGCAGCAGGAGCGGTGGCAGAAAGTGATGGTCACCATCCAGAAATCTGTGTCCGTGTATTGGCTGAGCCTGGGGGATGCGGAGATTCCTCTCCATAATACGGCAGCATCCCATCAAGATTCCATATTTTCATCCACATAGATGAAGAATACCTCCTGCTCCACTTGATGTTCAACTGAAGCATGGTCCATCGGCACAAAGACCTTGAAAATTTATCACTTGTATGACTGAGAATTTACTACATTTGGACTGAAAAAAATCTAAAAAAAATTAAAAAACACCATAAAATAACCAAACTCAAAACGCACGTGTGAAGTCTTCTTGTTTTCTGGCAGTCCGCTTTTGTAAAGGTATGAGGAAAGCAAGAGGCTGAGGAAAGCCTCCAAAGTCTTTCTCAAGCGCACTACCTACAAGTATTGGAATCGAGAGAGAAAGGAATCATTACTGCTTGCTTCTGTTCTTCGGGATACCTGAAGTACCTTGGAAGGCCACACTTCCTGAGCAATATAAACATTCTGTCCCAAAGCAGCTCTTTGACCGTTTCCACTGGGTGATAAGGCATAGCGCTTGCATCATCTGAAGGCACGGACTCAGGTGCCAATCCAAATCCTTAACTGCAGGTCCTTACATTCTATACATACATGCTCAAGCTCCCTCTTGTAATTTTCCATCCATCCCTACGTGTCAGCAGAGCGCTTAACAAGTCTCCTTATTCTAGACACCAACTGCGCACACAACTGAGACACAGCTGCACCATTCCTAGAAAAACAGCTTTACAATTTCCCATAATAAAGTACCCGGCTCGCTCATATCCAACTTACTATAGGACACAGATTTATGCCTTATTTGCCCATCTCTGATATTGATAGCACCTGCCAGCCCCCAGAAATTACTATTTTAACACAAGGCCCAGAGGCAAAAACAACAGAATCCTACTAGAAATCATTCCGGTCAATGAGAATAGTTTTCTGCTGTGCCTGTTTCGAAAACCCATGTAATCAGTGACACGTGAAAATACGTGAACAATAGTCACCGCATCTCTGCGGCACTACCTGAAAATATAAATTTGCTGGAAAGCATTAAGGTTTGAATCTCAGGGTTACCAAGTGCTTTGGTACAAAGCCAGCATTCATCCGCCCTATACCACGGTGAGGCATTAAATTACCAGAAGGAGCAACTCCACCTATTTCACTGATTACACTTTCGTCTTGGCCATACGTAATAGCTCAACTCTCTGCAACCAGCAGAGAAGACTGACCAGGCTTTAGGAAACGACATATTCATTGGCATCAGAGAGGGGCCTTTCTGACACTGACTTTTTTCACACAGCTCAGCTATCTCAAATGCCCACCCCCTGCCCCCTACACCCGGAAAAAAAACAGACAGACCCAAACAAAAAACACTTGCACATTGGACTCCTTGGGCTTGAGAGAGGCTTAACTGGCTTAACTTCTATTGTGCGCTAGTAACATGGAGCGCAAGAAAAGCTTTCCAAAGGGAATGAGCTGGAAACTGGGTATGTGAACAAGTAATCCTCAAAAAAGGAGCGCCTGCCGCAGCTGGCTGGGGAGGGCCTGCGTATACCCCGTGCCCTTGTGGGCTATCTGTCCAGCTGCAGGAGGACCAGAGAAGGGCAGCTGAAAAGATGAAAAGCTGCAGCTGAGCCTGATAGACCCGCACAGCTCTCGGGCCATCTTGCTGATGGCAGCTGTGACGCATCGATTCGTTCTATGCAGGTGAATTAATTTTTTCCATCTGCAAACTTAGGTGGAGAACTGCAGTTTTCGTTAGTCTTTGTGGAAACGCTGTAATGGTCCACACTAATCTCAAAACAGCAACTCTGTGCTGTGACTGCCTGCGTAGACCTGCTGGGGCCTAAATTTTAGGGCATAAAAAAGAATAAAAAGCCAAAAATGAAACCTGGAGTTGAAGAAAGGCCCTTGGGAAAAAATACATTAAAAGTAGGAACAAGACAGAGGCTGAGTGAACATTAATATGGCCCCGCGCTTTCTACCAATGGGCTTTAATTTCGTTATCATTAAATTTGCCGGGCAGTTGCATTTTGGTCTGTGAACATTTAGAAACAATGCAACAGATGCTGGCAAAAAGAAAAAAAAAAAAAAAAAGAACTTATTTTTTCACAGCTACTTAGAAGCACTTAGCAGAGCTTGCCTGGGTTTGGGGTAGTCTCTCTCTTTTTTTCTTCGTCTTTCCCCCCACAACGCCCCCGCTTCCAACTTCGCGCTCTTCTCCCGCCATCACAAGACAGAGAGAACGGGTCGCCAGGGGAGAAAAACGCGGGCCGATCCCGTCAGAAAAGTTCTTTCCGCGGTCTTTGCTGCCACCTCGTGGCCCATGCGCGGAACTGCCGCTGTCTGTCGCCGCGTCCCGCAAGCAGCACAACGCATGCGCGTACAAATGCGGAAGTGGCGTTTTAACCGCTCTGCGCAGCTAATGCGCCGCTCTCTATGGTGATCAGTCCTCCAGCTAATAGCGACCGTGCGCCCGTCCACTTAAAGACAGCAATTGTTTCGACAGACCACGACGGGGACGGGCAAGCAGCCGATTCCCGGGCCGCCGGCCCAGCGATATTCTCCCCCTTCTAATCCAGGATGCCCCTCGTCTATTTCCGCCCTTTTATGCCCAAGCCCACGCGGAAGCGGACCGGTTGGGCTCACAGCTGCCCCTCAGCGCCTCGTGGCATCCAACTTCCTCTCCGCCCCGGTGAACCAGCAAAGTCCCTTTCCACCCCCAGCCCTGCACCGTCCCCCAGCCGTTTAAAAGCCCTCCCAGCGGCAGTGGAACGCGAGCAGCTCGGAGATTCGCGGTCGCGGTACTGGCGTGCAGCAGCACCGACGCGGCAGCAACCCGCGACCAGCGAGCCTCGGGAGAGCAACGCGCACGCGCGAGCCCGGGCACTGCAGTGCGCATGTGCCGGTAGCGGCTCGGCGCTACGCATGCGCCCCTCTCGGCAGAGCACTACGCGTGCCCAAGCCTAGACGCTGCACTGCGCAAGCGCCACCCTCCGCACCGCACTACGCATGTGCCTGTTCCCGAGGCAGGCTCGAGCGTCAGACCGTCGGAGGAAATAGACAAGGAGCACTTCCGACAGCAAGAGAGAAAACCGTTGCTGAGCCAGCAGGAATTGACTGCTCGACTGCATCTCAGGGCTTGGTAGATTTGAAAGCTATTTATGAGTTCTCTGGCGCATGCGTGCTGTTGCCTGGAGGACTAACCCTAACAAAGCTCGGCAGATTCGCTGCGCAGAGCGATGAGAACGTACGTACGCCACTTCCGCGTGCCTGCGCGCATGCGTACTGCTGCCTGCGGCACCGAACATACGCGGCCGCAATTCCACCGATTGGCCACGAGGGGGCACCAGAGACCGCGGAAACAACAGCTCCGACTGGATTGACGCGGAGCCGCGCCGCAGCTTCTGGCGCTCCGTTCCTTCTCTCTCGTGAGGGCAGAGGAAAAACGCAGTTAGGTCGGGGTTGAGGGAGGAGAGAATTACGTCAGTTGGAACAAGACGAAGAAAAACAAGGAAAACTTCTCTATGCCCAGCAAAACTCTGCTAAGTGCTTAAGAATATCGGTAAATAAATAAATAACGTCATCATCAAATTGATTTTGTCATGCTTTTTTTTTTTTTTTTTGAAGGCAACTGAGGTGATGAAAAAGCTGGTGTCAATTGGACAGGAGGGCGCAGTGAAGCCAAGGATGGCGAGGAATGATTAACAATCCTTAACGTTGCAAAAGAAAACAAACAAAAAAACCACCAGTAAAACAACTTCTGTACCTGGCCATGCAACTCTGAGATCCCGTCTGGGTCTCCCGGCGCTTGTAAATATCCACCGGGTCAATTTTGATATCGAGCGATTTGTTGTCAGTTCTTCCATTCACAGTCAGTGCCAGGATCTGCCGCCGCAGGGCGTTCTGACCATGGGCACCACTGCTGAACTGTTTCAATATCAGTGGGATTCCCAGGCACGGTTTCAAGGATTTGGTCTACTTTTGACCCAAAGGGAGAATTGATATGAAATGCGAGGTATGCATAAGTCATCATGAGGCGTGTTTCTCAGCATCACCTTTGGGAAACAAAGGATTTTTCATAAAAGTCTCAATACAGCAGTAAAATAGAACACTGTATAAAAACAATGAGAACGCTTTGTGAGCAGGCAAGGAGCTTTACGACCTCTGCCTGGGAAATCCAGAGCCACTTGCCCACAGACTCCTCTTTGGCAGCTGTTCTAGATTCAGCTGAACATTCTGTTCCAGAGCACAACTCAAAACTACAGAGGAAACAAAGGGAGTTCTACATAGGCAGAATAAAAAGAATGCTATGTTTCTTCAGTATTGAAAAACCAACAACAGAAGCCATTCCCCAAATTCCACTGCGGGAAACATAGCGGCAGAGAAGAAAGCATCCATATTTCCCCGAACCAGTGCTCGAAGGAAAAAAGGAAAACAAACAAACAAACAAGTTTCATATGTTACCTGCTTGAAGGCGTATACCACTCTCACTCTTTAAAAGCATTAAAGAAAAAAAAGTAAAATGCATAGAGTAATCTCTTCCAACAACACGTGCATTTGGTCTGGGCAGCAAAGGGCGCAGCTCTGTATCACAAAGAACCGAAGGCATAAGCACCAGGCTCCTAAGTTCCAGCCAAACCAACCAAACGTGCCTATGGACAGGCAGAATCCTTAAGTAGGACAGCCAGTAAAAACGTCAAACAAAGCACCCGATTCTCAGCCTTCTTGTTCCTTTTTGAAAATCCAGAGGTCTCTGTGTTAGCTCCACCTCTAGCCTGTAAAGCCCGAGCTCGCCGTCTGGGGGAAGTCCAAGAAAAGGCTGGGTTATTACAGCGAGTCCCCAGTAGGATTGACATTTTTTCTAGCCTCAGGTCTCAGTTCTTTTACACATGCGAGGTATCTCTCAGGGTCATCTGGTGGTCTTTTGATGAAGGCCATGTCTTTCTTGCTGTGCACACTTGGACCTGGTTCAAGCTGAAGGATGCTTGACTCACTCCAGGCAGTCGTCTTATCAGCCACAACTCAGAAACCTTGCTGACAACACCAAGCTGTGGGGAGCAGCGACACGCCAGCAGTGACATGGGACGCCAACCAGAGGGACCCAGAGAGGCTTGAGCAGCGGGCACAGACAAACCTCATCAGCTTCAACAAATCCAGGCGCAGTGTCTTGCACCTGGGACAAGAGAATCCCCCACTACCAATACATGCTGGGGGATGAAAGGGCTGAGCCTAGGCCCGTCGCAAAAGAGCTGGTGGATGGCAAGCTGTACACGAGCCAGCAAAGTGCCCTCCCAGCCCGGAAAACCAGCCACATCCTGGGCTGCACCAAAAGATGTGCGGTCAGCAGGTGAAAAGAGGTGATCCTGCCCCTCTGCTCTGTGCTGAAGAGGCCTCACCTGGAGTACTGCGTCCATATGAAGAGCCCTCAGTGCAGAAGGGACATGGACCCGTTGGAGCACATACAGAGGACGGCCACAAGAAAAAAAAAAAAAAAAAAAGAACCAAAGGATCAAACACCTCACCTGTGAGGACAGGCTGAGAGAGCTGGGGCTGTTCAGCCCGGAGAAGTGAAGGCTCCGAGGTGACCTGGTAACAGCCTTTCAATACCCAAAGGGGAGCTAAAGGAAAGAAGGAGGGAAAATTTAGGTTAGATATAAGGAAAATATCCTTCATAGCAAGGGACAAGGGGAAACGTTTTAAGCTGGGGGAGGGAAGATTTAGGTTGGATGGCAGGGGGAAGTTCTCCACAGAGAGAGCGGTGAGGGGCTGGAACAGCTGCCCAGAGAGGCTGTGGATGCCCCGTCCATCCCTGGAGGTGTTCAAGGCCAGGTTGGATGGGGCCCTGGGCAGCCCGGTCTAGTATGAAATGGGGAGGTTGATGGTCCTGCATGTGGCAGGGGGGGGGGGTTGGAGATCCACGATCCTCGAGGTCCCTTCCGACCCGGGACATTCTGTGACTCTGCGCAGTGGACCAGGTTGCCCAGAGATGCGGTGGATGCCCTGTCCCTTCCAAGGTGACACGCAGGGCAACCTGATCTAGCTGTGAATGTCCCTGTTCATTGTGGGTGAGTCGGACTAGATCATCATAAATGGTCGCTTCCGACTCTAAGGAGTCTCTGGTATGATACCTGAAGCCATGTCCACAAAGGACATCGATGGCATGGTGAGCAACCAGGGTAGGTGGGGAAGCCTGTGTGCTCAACAGCTCCGGGGAAACTCACCAAGTAGTCCAGTCGGGAAGATTCACATCAGCCATAGAGCCTCTCTGTGCCAGTCCCAGTATTCAGCACACCAGAGGTACTGCTTTATCACACTGGTGGGTCCCACAGCTGCAGAGCTAGCTATTGAATGGGGGCCAGGGGATGGAAGGAAGAGGGGTGGGGAGATTGGCTATCATACAGACTAGGAAACTAACAGCATCCCCTGACAATTGGGATGGAGATATCTGGGGTGGTCCAGACAAAGTGGTCCAGTAGAAGACAATCCTTTGTTTCCTAGAAAGACGAAGCCGGATCTGCCATAAAAACAGAAAGAACCCTAGGACCCTGGGGTGGTCGGCCACAACGTGCTCTGAGAACTGTGCCCTGACATCTGTTACTACTGACAAATCTGTAAGGGAGGTCTAGGAGAGAACCAGACAAAACAGGAACAGAATACTCGTGTTCAGTATGCTCAAGTAGTGGAGACTGCATTACACTAAGCGAGGATGAAGAAAACGGCCACTGGGGCTGGGGCTTTTCTTAAGCTCAGGTCCCAGCCTGATACACGCACCTCACTCTATCACCAGCCACGTAGCTTATTGGGCTGGAAGAATAAACCCCAGGGAGCAAGGCGAGCCCCTTGTGACCCCCATTCCATCTCTAAGTGAGCGTCCCACAGCCATCACCAAACCCACCTGCATACAAGCGATGCATGAACAAGGGATTCATGGCGTTCCATTATCTGCTCCACAGATTTCACAGTGCTTAAACCACTAACTAGAGGAGCCCCAGAAACCCTTAAACCCCATCGAGCTGCAAAACAGAACGGGATCCAAAGAGACACGGAGCATAATTTAAATACGCGCCCTTAAACAATACTCAGCATGGGCGGAATTAATCCGTGGCAGAGGAGACACAGAGGGGACAGGGGCAGAGGACACAGGGAGAACACAAAGACACAAGTAGGACACAGAGGGAACGTGTCATAAAATAGGTTGGGACAGTGTGGTAGTTTGGAGTCCCAGGTCGATGATTGTGCAATGAGAGTCATGAAAGAGGAACGGAGACTTCACAAGAAGGTACTGGGCTTGAAAAGAGTTGCAAAGGAAACCTGGAGAATGCAGAATCTCTTTACAGAAAAGCACATTAGCTCCAGGCGTTTCCAGAGTTGCAATGCTCAGTCAGCCAACCAGCATTACCTTGGGGCTGATTGAAGCATTCCAGACATGAGATAAGAGTAAAAGAGAGGAATGAACGTCAGTCTCTTCATTACCAATTCAGAGAAAAGCAGATAACCCCTTCACTCCCCTCAGAGAACAATTGGAAGGCATCATAAGGAGAGGCATAGCGGACATAGCTACTCTAAACCAACTTAGGATCCCCACAGAAAGGCAGAAGCCAAAACCCTGCAAAAAAGAAAGGATCACTTACCTCTTTCCAAGAACCAGAGCTCACCCAACAATCCACAGGAGGCAGTCTCCAGGAAGAAACCCTGCCTTTGGGGCTGCCAGCCCTTAAATGAGGAGAGGGAGGGGCTGGAGCCAGGCTCAGCCTCATCTGGTTCTCTAGGTGCATTGCTTCCACCTGTGCTTGCAGGGCTACACCCCTCACCAGGTGCTCCGTCACTGCTTCAGGCTGTGATCTCAAAGTTCCCATAAAAGCATGAAAAAAAAAAAAAAAAGTAATGAAGTAATGACTGGCAGCCAATTGGGCAAGGGGGGGAGGGAGGGGGTTATCGATGGACAAGCTAGGATGGTCCACATGTTTTGATTCCAGTCTGTCCTCAATGGCAATTGGTGGCATTTCTAATAAATAGGGGAGCACAGATTTCCATACTGATACAGCAAGATGCTGAGAAGCTGCATGTGCAACAAAAGGGCTGAGACTACCGGTGTGAATGGAGCGAGTGCTGTCTGCCAAACTGCCAGGGTCAGCTTTGGCTCCCCAGTGAGAAATCTGTGTCATCTACTTGCACAGCAATTAAAGACCACTGTGAAATTATTTTAGGATTTGGTTCCTCAGTGGGTGAACCTGGCACCTGCCCGCATGGCAGCGTGAAGCCCTTTGGCTCAAACATCGATCCCAAACCCCAAAGAAGTCGGGAGGCTGTAGAGTGCGTACTTCGTGCAGCCCCTGCACTCCTCGAGTCAGAGATCACTGACGTACTGCAGGACCCCATTTCTGTTGCGGCACGACAGGGGATTGCTGAAGTCACTGCAGATTTGGAGAAAAGACAGATCATCTCCAGAATGCACTCCCCATACAAGCGGCCCACGTGTGTGGGGCACAAGCCCCATTCTGGGGGCAATGACCCCCACCTGTGGGGCGCTACCCCCACCCCACTGTCACAGCCGTGTGCGGAGGACACCATCACCCCACTGCGCACAGCCATCAACTTCTCCCAGGACTCCACGCACCCCACAGGCATCCCTGACCCTGCCCTCAACCCCACGGTGACATGGGCACGGAGCGAAGGGGGACAGGTAGTGTGGGGGGAGGTGAGGAGACATGAGGGGACATGTGGGGACACGGGGTTGATGTGTGGGGTCATAAAAAGCCAAAAATGAAACTTGGAGTTGAAGAAAGGCCCTTGGAAAAAAATACATTAAAGTATAAAGAAGACAGAAGCTGCGTGAACATTAATACGGCCCTGTGCTTTCTGCCAACGGGCTTTAATTTCGTTATCATTAAATTTGCTGGGCAGTTACGCTTTGGTAATGCGAACATTTAGAAAAGATGCAACGGATGCTGGCAAAAGGAAAAAAAAAAACCTCTTTTTTTACAGCTATTTATAAGCACTTAGCACAGCTCTCCTGGGTTTGGAGAAGTTTCCCTCTTTTTTCTTCGTCTTTCCCCCCACACACCCTCCACTTCTAACTTCGTGTTCTGCCCCCGTCATTACGAGACACAGAGAGAACGAATCGCCAGGGACTGCGCCGCGGGTCCCCGGCAATCCGTCAGAAAAGTTCTTTCCGCGGTCTCTGCTGCCACCTCGTGGCCAATGCGCGGAACTGCCGCTGCCCGCTGCTTAGGCCGGCAAGCGGTATAACGCATGCGCGTAGAAACGCGGAAGTGGCGTTTTAACCGCTCTGCGCAGCTAATCCGCCACTCTCTGTGGTGATCAGTCCTCCAGGTAATAGCGAACACGCGCCCGTCAACTGAAAGATAGCAATTGTTTCGACAAACCACTACGGGGACGGGCAAGCAGCCGATTCTCGGACCGCCGGCTCAGCGATATTCTCCCCTTCTAATCCAGGATGCCCCTCGTCTATTTCCGCCCTTTTATGCCCGAGCCCACCCGGGAACGGACCGGGTCGGCTCAGGGCTGCCTCTCAGCGCCTCGTGGCACCCAACGTGCTTGCCGCCGCGGTGGAGGAGCAGACGTCCCGTTCCAGCCCCAGCTCTGCACCGCAGCGTTCCTGGAAAAGCAAGTCTCGCGAGAGCAACGCGCACGTGCGAATCTAGGCACTGCGCACGCGGCAGTCTCTCTAGGCACCGCACTACGCAGGCGCGGTTCTCGAGACAACAGCACGGAGTACGGACGCGCGGTTCATGAGAAAGCACAACGCATGCGCCAGTGGTTTAAAAAAAAAAACAAAACAAAACACACACCACTACGCGCGCACTGGATTCTGCTCCGAACGGGGCATGCGCCGGATTCTGCCCGCCACGGCGCATGCGCCTGTCTGTGCCCCGCAATGCGCATGTGCCAAGTGCTCTGCGCACGCGCCAGCTGCAAGAGCGCATTGGGCATGCGCGACCGTTCGCACCGCTCTGCGCATGCGCCAGTCTCGGCACCGCGATGCGCATGCTCTCCTCACGGCCGCAAAACGCATGCGCCATCGTTTGCAGTGCGCATGCGGCAAGCATGTCACCGAACTGCGCGTGCGGCCGCCTTGGCACGGCACTGCGCATGCGCTTCTCGCGCGCGGATTACGGCGTACGCTCGTTTTCGGGCACGCGCCTACGCGTTCGCTTTTTTCGACGCCTCATTGCGCAAGCGGCGGGTGCACGGTCCGCCTAGACAGTACGTTCTGGAAGCAGACCGGGGCATAAAACCGCCCGAGGAAATAGACAAGGAGCATTCTGGATTGGAAAAGAGAGAATAGTGTCGCGGAGCCGGCGGTCCAAGTATTGCCTGCTCACCTGCATCTCAGGGCTTCGAAGAAATGGATGCTATTGGAAAGCTGGACGGCGCATGCGCACTACTTCCCGGAGGACCGAGCATAACGCAGATCGGCGGGGTGCCTGCGCAGAGGAGCAGGACCGTGCGCGCACCACTTCCGGATCAAACACCTCACCTGTGAGGACAGGCTGAGAGAGCTGGGGCTGGGGCAATACATGTTGGGGGATGAAAGGGCTGAGCATACCCAACCCCTTCAAAGCAGTGTCTTTCCACCCCAGTTTTTGGACTGCAGCACCAGCCCCACACAGGATCCAGCCTTCTCCGGTTTGATCTCGTGCAGGATATTCTTGCAATGTGTGTGACAAAATATACATATATACACCTATATACAGAGCGGGCATTCCTGGGAAGATTTGGCTAGAGGATAAGTGATGCAAACTATCTGAGATCTTCCCCAAGTTAAGTAGAAGGACTCCCCAAAAGAACTAGGACAACGGAGTTCACGAAATATAAATATTATCCAATTCTAATGCAGAAACAACATTTGATTCCCACAACACCACCTCCTATCCGTCTCCCTCAGAGATTCCCAGGAGCACCTCAGGCTGCTGCTTTCTCGTGACAGCCTGGCCATCTGCCCCAGCAGCTCCTTAAGCAGAGTACACCTGCAACTAGCTTCCTTTAACTGGCTGGTAGGTATGGTGAGATAGTTCCTTTACGGGAATCGAAATGGAAATCACAATGAGTTGGATGGCATCCTGCTTTTCTTCTCCAGTGCCAGAGAAGTCCACATATTCCAGCACCACAAAAGGTCATGCACACAGCCCAGTGCTGCGGAAGGCAGTTCTGTCCAACACCGCGACGTCTCTGCCACCCAACGCAGCTTGAAGCCACCGTGCCTCAGCCTCCATTTTGAGCTGGGGCCAGAAGGCCGCCCCGCCCTATAGCCCCACCCTCCCTTCATTGTGAGTTAGGCCGGAAGGCTGCACTGCCCAATAGCACTGCAGGCCGCTGCCCCACCCTCCATTACGTGCCAGGCAGGCACACAGCATAGAAGACTGTGGGCGCACCCCCCCACGGCATTCACTGTCTGCACACCCTTGCGACAGGGACGAGAGGCAGTGGGCGCTACGGGGCCAGGGGCAGCTGTCCTTGCAGGCCCCAGGAAGGAGAGTAGCTTTCAGCGGCCTTCGGCCACAGCTTTTGGAGGCTGAGGGTCTCTTCAGGTCCCTGCGACCATGCCGCAGAGACAGGCAAAGTGCTGCCAGCCCTCTCTGCGCCGGGGCCCGGCCCAGCCCCCTGCCTGCCCCGCACAGCGGGAGGAGCACAAGCGGGAGCTGGAGGCGCTGCGGGCCCAGCTGGAGGGCGAGCGGCTCCGCTCCCAGGAGATGCAGCGCCGCCGGGCCGTCGAGAGACGTGAGCTGCAGGAGGCGGCAGAGCGGGAGCGGCAGCTCCTGGCCGACCGACTGCGCTCCAACTGGGAGCGACAGCGGGCGTCAAAGCTGCAGCGCCTGCGGGAGCAGAGCCAGAGGCAGCGGGAGGCGGACATCCGCCAACTGCTGCAGATGAAGGAGGCCCAGCTCCGCCAGACGCGGGAGCGGCTGCAGCAGCGGTGCAACAACGCCAACCGCCAGGTACGGGATCTGCTGCGGCAGCTAGCAAAGGAGCTGCTGAGTGGCGAGAGCAGCAGAGAGGCCCACAGACTGCAGCAGGAAGTCCAGCGGCAGCTCTGCAGGAAGCCCTGTGCAGAGCAGGCCGCCCACGTCCTGCGCCTCCAGCGCGAACTGCAGGAGCAGAGGAGACGCTTCCTGCATTACATCCTGGAGCACGGACAGGGGCAGCCGCCCGCCTCCTGCAACGGGGCCAGGGCTGCAGCCGCTGGGCCGCGCACACGGCAAAGGCCAGCCTGCCGTCGGGCTGTAGCAGAAGCGGGTGTTCAGGCTGCAGAGCAACAACAGGCCTGCCCACCTGAGCACAGGGAGCTGCGGGAGCAGAGTGCCCATCTGCTGAGGGCACTGAAGGACTTGCAGAGACAATGCAGCCTCCTTGGAGAGGAGAACTGCCTGCTGAGGAGCAGAAGCTCTCAGCAGATGAGGGAGGAGGTGGAGCGGCTCAAGGACAAGACGCATACGCTCAGCCTCCTTACCAAGCAGCTGCGGGAAACAGTCCGGCAGCTCAAGGAGGCCTCTTCCACATCCAGAGGGGCCGCAGAAAAGGCAGAGGAAGCCAACCAGCTGCAGGGGCAGCATTTGGAAAAGGAGAGTGGGAAAAAGCTGGAGCCGCACGGAAATCCAGAACAGGAATGGCTGGAGAAGTCGGGAGGGTGGCTGATGGCAAGCTGCAGCCTGCATTCTCGCAGACGATCACCAGCACTAATTCGAAGATTCATAGCTCGTCACAGCTACAATCCTTTTGAGGGCCCTAATGAGGACCCAGAAAACGAGCTTCCACTGACTGCTGGACAATACCTTTACATCTTCGGAGACGTAGATGAAGATGGCTGGTTTCTGGGAGAGCTGACGGATGGCACAAGAGGACTGGTCCCTTCCAATCTGGTGGAAGAAGTTTCAGATGATGACCTGGATACGACTGTGCCTCCACAGCTTCGTGATCTCCTGCTGGATACCGACGATGACGAGCAACTAGGCAGCAGGAGCGGTGGCAGAAAGTGATGGTCACCATCCAGAAATCTGTGTCCGTGTATTGGCTGAGCCTGGGGGATGCGGAGATTCCTCTCCATAATACGGCAGCATCCCATCAAGATTCCATATTTTCATCCACATAGATGAAGAATACCTCCTGCTCCACTTGATGTTCAACTGAAGCATGGTCCATCGGCACAAAGACCTTGAAAATTTATCACTTGTATGACTGAGAATTTACTACATTTGGACTGAAAAAAATCTAAAAAAAATTAAAAAACACCATAAAATAACCAAACTCAAAACGCACGTGTGAAGTCTTCTTGTTTTCTGGCAGTCCGCTTTTGTAAAGGTATGAGGAAAGCAAGAGGCTGAGGAAAGCCTCCAAAGTCTTTCTCAAGCGCACTACCTACAAGTATTGGAATCGAGAGAGAAAGGAATCATTACTGCTTGCTTCTGTTCTTCGGGATACCTGAAGTACCTTGGAAGGCCACACTTCCTGAGCAATATAAACATTCTGTCCCAAAGCAGCTCTTTGACCGTTTCCACTGGGTGATAAGGCATAGCGCTTGCATCATCTGAAGGCACGGACTCAGGTGCCAATCCAAATCCTTAACTGCAGGTCCTTACATTCTATACATACATGCTCAAGCTCCCTCTTGTAATTTTCCATCCATCCCTACGTGTCAGCAGAGCGCTTAACAAGTCTCCTTATTCTAGACACCAACTGCGCACACAACTGAGACACAGCTGCACCATTCCTAGAAAAACAGCTTTACAATTTCCCATAATAAAGTACCCGGCTCGCTCATATCCAACTTACTATAGGACACAGATTTATGCCTTATTTGCCCATCTCTGATATTGATAGCACCTGCCAGCCCCCAGAAATTACTATTTTAACACAAGGCCCAGAGGCAAAAACAACAGAATCCTACTAGAAATCATTCCGGTCAATGAGAATAGTTTTCTGCTGTGCCTGTTTCGAAAACCCATGTAATCAGTGACACGTGAAAATACGTGAACAATAGTCACCGCATCTCTGCAGCACTACCTGAAAATATAAATTTGCTGGAAAGCATTAAGGTTTGAATCTCAGGGTTACCAAGTGCTTTGGTACAAAGCCAGCATTCATCCGCCCTATACCACGGTGAGGCATTAAATTACCAGAAGGAGCAACTCCACCTATTTCACTGATTACACTTTCGTCTTGGCCATACGTAATAGCTCAACTCTCTGCAACCAGCAGAGAAGACTGACCAGGCTTTAGGAAACGACATATTCATTGGCATCAGAGAGAGGCCTTTCTGACACTGACTTTTTTCACACAGCTCAGCTATCTCAAATGCCCACCCCCTGCCCCCTACACCCGGAAAAAAAACAGACAGACCCAAACAAAAAACACTTGCACATTGGACTCCTTGGGCTTGAGAGAGGCTTAACTGGCTTAACTTCTATTGTGCGCTAGTAACATGGAGCGCAAGAAAAGCTTTCCAAAGGGAATGAGCTGGAAACTGGGTATGTGAACAAGTAATCCTCAAAAAAGGAGCGCCTGCCGCAGCTGGCTGGGGAGGGCCTGCGTATACCCCGTGCCCTTGTGGGCTATCTGTCCAGCTGCAGGAGGACCAGAGAAGGGCAGCTGAAAAGATGAAAAGCTGCAGCTGAGCCTGATAGACCCGCACAGCTCTCAGGCCATCTTGCCGATGGCAGCTGTGACGCATCGATTCGTTCTATGCAGGTGAATTAATTTTTTCCATCTGCAAACTTAGGTGGAGAACTGCAGTTTTCGTTAGTCTTTGTGGAAACGCTGTAATGGTCCACACTAATCTCAAAACAGCAACTCTGTGCTGTGACTGCCTGCGTAGACCTGCTGGGGCCTAAATTTTAGGGCATAAAAAAGAATAAAAAGCCAAAAATGAAACCTGGAGTTGAAGAAAGGCCCTTGGGAAAAAATACATTAAAAGTAGGAACAAGACAGAGGCTGAGTGAACATTAATATGGCCCCGCGCTTTCTACCAATGGGCTTTAATTTCGTTATCATTAAATTTGCCGGGCAGTTGCATTTTGGTCTGTGAACATTTAGAAACAATGCAACAGATGCTGGCAAAAAGAAAAAAAAAAAAAAAAAAGAACTTATTTTTTCACAGCTACTTAGAAGCACTTAGCAGAGCTTGCCTGGGTTTGGGGTAGTCTCTCTCTTTTTTTCTTCGTCTTTCCCCCCACAACGCCCCCGCTTCCAACTTCGCGCTCTTCTCCCGCCATCACAAGACAGAGAGAACGGGTCGCCAGGGGAGAAAAACGCGGGCCGATCCCGTCAGAAAAGTTCTTTCCGCGGTCTTTGCTGCCACCTCGTGGCCCATGCGCGGAACTGCCGCTGTCTGTCGCCGCGTCCCGCAAGCAGCACAACGCATGCGCGTACAAATGCGGAAGTGGCGTTTTAACCGCTCTGCGCAGCTAATGCGCCGCTCTCTATGGTGATCAGTCCTCCAGCTAATAGCGACCGTGCGCCCGTCCACTTAAAGACAGCAATTGTTTCGACAGACCACGACGGGGACGGGCAAGCAGCCGATTCCCGGGCCGCCGGCCCAGCGATATTCTCCCCCTTCTAATCCAGGATGCCCCTCGTCTATTTCCGCCCTTTTATGCCCAAGCCCACGCGGAAGCGGACCGGTTGGGCTCACAGCTGCCCCTCAGCGCCTCGTGGCATCCAACTTCCTCTCCGCCCCGGTGAACCAGCAAAGTCCCTTTCCACCCCCAGCCCTGCACCGTCCCCCAGCCGTTTAAAAGCCCTCCCAGCGGCAGTGGAACGCGAGCAGCTCGGAGATTCGCGGTCGCGGTACTGGCGTGCAGCAGCACCGACGCGGCAGCAACCCGCGACCAGCGAGCCTCGGGAGAGCAACGCGCACGCGCGAGCCCGGGCACTGCAGTGCGCATGTGCCGGTAGCGGCTCGGCGCTACGCATGCGCCCCTCTCGGCAGAGCACTACGCGTGCCCAAGCCTAGACGCTGCACTGCGCAAGCGCCACCCTCCGCACCGCACTACGCATGTGCCTGTTCCCGAGGCAGGCTCGAGCGTCAGACCGTCGGAGGAAATAGACAAGGAGCACTTCCGACAGCAAGAGAGAAAACCGTTGCTGAGCCAGCAGGAATTGACTGCTCGACTGCATCTCAGGGCTTGGTAGATTTGAAAGCTATTTATGAGTTCTCTGGCGCATGCGTGCTGTTGCCTGGAGGACTAACCCTAACAAAGCTCGGCAGATTCGCTGCGCAGAGCGATGAGAACGTACGTACGCCACTTCCGCGTGCCTGCGCGCATGCGTACTGCTGCCTGCGGCACCGAACATACGCGGCCGCAATTCCACCGATTGGCCACGAGGGGGCACCAGAGACCGCGGAAACAACAGCTCCGACTGGATTGACGCGGAGCCGCGCCGCAGCTTCTGGCGCTCCGTTCCTTCTCTCTCGTGAGGGCAGAGGAAAAACGCAGTTAGGTCGGGGTTGAGGGAGGAGAGAATTACGTCAGTTGGAACAAGACGAAGAAAAACAAGGAAAACTTCTCTATGCCCAGCAAAACTCTGCTAAGTGCTTAAGAATATCGGTAAATAAATAAATAAATAAATAAATAAATAAATAACGTCATCATCAAATTGATTTTGTCATGCTTTTTTTTTTTTTTGAAGGCAACTGAGGTGATGAAAAAGCTGGTGTCAATTGGACAGGAGGGCGCAGTGAAGCCAAGGATGGCGAGGAATGATTAACAATCCTTAACGTTGCAAAAGAAAACAAACAAAAAAACCACCAGTAAAACAACTTCTGTACCTGGCCATGCAACTCTGAGATCCCGTCTGGGTCTCCCGGCGCTTGTAAATATCCACCGGGTCAATTTTGATATCGAGCGATTTGTTGTCAGTTCTTCCATTCACAGTCAATGCCAGGATCTGCCGCCGCAGGGCGTTCTGACCATGGGCACCACTGCTGAACTGTTTCAATATCAGTGGGATTCCCAGGCACGGTTTCAAGGATTTGGTCTACTTTTGACCCAAAGGAAGAATTGATATGAAATGCGAGGTATGCATAAGTCATCATGAGGCGTGTTTCTCAGCATCACCTTTGGGAAACAAAGGATTTTTCATAAAAGTCTCAATACAGCAGTAAAATAGAACACTGTATAAAAACAATGAGAACGCTCTGTGAGCAGGCAAGGAGCTTTACGACCTCTGCCTGGGAAATCCAGAGCCACTTGCCCACAGACTCCTCTTTGGCAGCTGTTCTAGATTCAGCTGAACATTCTGTTCCAGAGCACAACTCAAAACTACAGAGGAAACAAAGGGAGTTCTACATAGGCAGAATAAAAAGAATGCTATGTTTCTTCAGTATTGAAAAACCAACAACAGAAGCCATTCCCCAAATTCCACTGCGGGAAACATAGCGGCAGAGAAGAAAGCATCCATATTTCCCCGAACCAGTGCTCGAAGGAAAAAAGGAAAACAAACAAACAAACAAGTTTTATATGTTACCTGCTTGAAGGCGTATACCACTCTCACTCTTTAAAAGCATTAAAGAAAAAAAAGTAAAATGCATAGAGTAATCTCTTCCAACAACACGTGCATTTGGTCTGGGCAGCAAAGGGCGCAGCTCTGTATCACAAAGAACCGAAGTCATAAGCACCAGGCTCCTAAGTTCCAGCCAAACCAACCAAACGTGCCTATGGACAGGCAGAATCCTTAAGTAGGACAGCCAGTAAAAACGTCAAACAAAGCACCCGATTCTCAGCCTTCTTGTTCCTTTTTGAAAATCCAGAGGTCTCTGTGTTAGCTCCACCTCTAGCCTGTAAAGCCCGAGCTCGCCGTCTGGGGGAAGTCCAAGAAAAGGCTGGGTTATTACAGCGAGTCCCCAGTAGGATTGACATTTTTTCTAGCCTCAGGTCTCAGTTCTTTTACACATGCGAGGTATCTCTCAGGGTCATCTGGTGGTCTTTTGATGAAGGCCATGTCTTTCTTGCTGTGCACACTTGGACCTGGTTCAAGCTGAAGGATGCTTGACTCACTCCAGGCAGTTGTCTTATCAGCCACAACTCAGAAACCTTGCTGACAACACCAAGCTGTGGGGAGCAGCGACACGCCAGCAGTGACATGGGACGCCAACCAGAGGGACCCAGAGAGGCTTGAGCAGCGGGCACAGACAAACCTCATCAGCTTCAACAAATCCAGGCGCAGTGTCTTGCACCTGGGACAAGAGAATCCCCCACTACCAATACATGCTGGGGGATGAAAGGGCTGAGCCTAGGCCCGTCGCAAAAGAGCTGGTGGATGGCAAGCTGTACACGAGCCAGCAAAGTGCCCTCCCAGCCCGGAAAACCAGCCACATCCTGGGCTGCACCAAAAGATGTGCGGTCAGCAGGTGAAAAGAGGTGATCCTGCCCCTCTGCTCTGTGCTGAAGAGGCCTCACCTGGAGTACTGCGTCCATATGAAGAGCCCTCAGTGCAGAAGGGACATGGACCCGTTGGAGCACATACAGAGGACGGCCACAAGAAAAAAAAAAAAAAAAAAAAAAAAAAAAGAACCAAAGGATCAAACACCTCACCTGTGAGGACAGGCTGAGAGAGCTGGGGCTGTTCAGCCCGGAGAAGTGAAGGCTCCGAGGTGACCTGGTAACAGCCTTTCGATACCCAAAGGGGAGCTAAAGGAAAGAAGGAGGGAAAATTTAGGTTAGATATAAGGAAAATATCCTTCATAGCAAGGGACAAGGGGAAACGTTTTAAGCTGGGGGAGGGAAGATTTAGGTTGGATGGCAGGGGGAAGTTCTCCACAGAGAGAGCGGTGAGGGGCTGGAACAGCTGCCCAGAGAGGCTGTGGATGCCCCGTCCATCCCTGGAGGTGTTCAAGGCCAGGTTGGATGGGGCCCTGGGCAGCCCGGTCTAGTATGAAATGGGGAGGTTGATGGTCCTGCATGTGGCAGGGGGGGGGGTTGGAGATCCACGATCCTCGAGGTCCCTTCCGACCCGGGACATTCTGTGACTCTGCGCAGTGGACCAGGTTGCCCAGAGATGCGGTGGATGCCCTGTCCCTTCCAAGGTGACACGCAGGGCAACCTGATCTAGCTGTGAATGTCCCTGTTCATTGTGGGTGAGTCGGACTAGATCATCATAAATGGTCGCTTCCGACTCTAAGGAGTCTCTGGTATGATACCTGAAGCCATGTCCACAAAGGACATCGATGGCATGGTGAGCAACCAGGGTAGGTGGGGAAGCCTGTGTGCTCAACAGCTCCGGGGAAACTCACCAAGTAGTCCAGTCGGGAAGATTCACATCAGCCATAGAGCCTCTCTGTGCCAGTCCCAGTATTCAGCACACCAGAGGTACTGCTTTATCACACTGGTGGGTCCCACAGCTGCAGAGCTAGCTATTGAATGGGGGCCAGGGGATGGAAGGAAGAGGGGTGGGGAGATTGGCTATCATACAGACTAGGAAACTAACAGCATCCCCTGACAATTGGGATGGAGATATCTGGGGTGGTCCAGACAAAGTGGTCCAGTAGAAGACAATCCTTTGTTTCCTATAAAGACGAAGCCGGATCTGCCATAAAAACAGAAAGAACCCTAGGACCCTGGGGTGGTCGGCCACAACGTGCTCTGAGAACTGTGCCCTGACATCTGTTACTACTGACAAATCTGTAAGGGAGGTCTAGGAGAGAACCAGACAAAACAGGAACAGAATACTCGTGTTCAGTATGCTCAAGTAGTGGAGACTGCATTACACTAAGCGAGGATGAAGAAAACGGCCACTGGGGCTGGGGCTTTTCTTAAGCTCAGGTCCCAGCCTGATACACGCACCTCACTCTATCACCAGCCACGTAGCTTATTGGGCTGGAAGAATAAACCCCAGGGAGCAAGGCGAGCCCCTTGTGACCCCCATTCCATCTCTAAGTGAGCGTCCCACAGCCATCACCAAACCCACCTGCATACAAGCGATGCATGAACAAGGGATTCATGGCGTTCCATTATCTGCTCCACAGATTTCACAGTGCTTAAACCACTAACTAGAGGAGCCCCAGAAACCCTTAAACCCCATCGAGCTGCAAAACAGAACGGGATCCAAAGAGACACGGAGCATAATTTAAATACGCGCCCTTAAACAATACTCAGCATGGGCGGAATTAATCCGTGGCAGAGGAGACACAGAGGGGACAGGGGCAGAGGACACAGGGAGAACACAAAGACACAAGTAGGACACAGAGGGAACGTGTCATAAAATAGGTTGGGACAGTGTGGTAGTTTGGAGTCCCAGGTCGATGATTGTGCAATGAGAGTCATGAAAGAGGAACGGAGACTTCACAAGAAGGTACTGGGCTTGAAAAGAGTTGCAAAGGAAACCTGGAGAATGCAGAATCTCTTTACAGAAAAGCACATTAGCTCCAGGCGTTTCCAGAGTTGCAATGCTCAGTCAGCCAACCAGCATTACCTTGGGGCTGATTGAAGCATTCCAGACATGAGATAAGAGTAAAAGAGAGGAATGAACGTCAGTCTCTTCATTACCAATTCAGAGAAAAGCAGATAACCCCTTCACTCCCCTCAGAGAACAATTGGAAGGCATCATAAGGAGAGGCATAGCGGACATAGCTACTCTAAACCAACTTAGGATCCCCACAGAAAGGCAGAAGCCAAAACCCTGCAAAAAAGAAAGGATCACTTACCTCTTTCCAAGAACCAGAGCTCACCCAACAATCCACAGGAGGCAGTCTCCAGGAAGAAACCCTGCCTTTGGGGCTGCCAGCCCTTAAATGAGGAGAGGGAGGGGCTGGAGCCAGGCTCAGCCTCATCTGGTTCTCTAGGTGCATTGCTTCCACCTGTGCTTGCAGGGCTACACCCCTCACCAGGTGCTCCGTCACTGCTTCAGGCTGTGATCTCAAAGTTCCCATAAAAGCATGAAAAAAAAAAAAAAAAAGTAATGAAGTAATGACTGGCAGCCAATTGGGCAAGGGGGGGAGGGAGGGGGTTATCGATGGACAAGCTAGGATGGTCCACATGTTTTGATTCCAGTCTGTCCTCAATGGCAATTGGTGGCATTTCTAATAAATAGGGGAGCACAGATTTCCATACTGATACAGCAAGATGCTGAGAAGCTGCATGTGCAACAAAAGGGCTGAGACTACCGGTGTGAATGGAGCGAGTGCTGTCTGCCAAACTGCCAGGGTCAGCTTTGGCTCCCCAGTGAGAAATCTGTGTCATCTACTTGCACAGCAATTAAAGACCACTGTGAAATTATTTTAGGATTTGGTTCCTCAGTGGGTGAACCTGGCACCTGCCCGCATGGCAGCGTGAAGCCCTTTGGCTCAAACATCGATCCCAAACCCCAAAGAAGTCGGGAGGCTGTAGAGTGCGTACTTCGTGCAGCCCCTGCACTCCTCGAGTCAGAGATCACTGACGTACTGCAGGACCCCATTTCTGTTGCGGCACGACAGGGGATTGCTGAAGTCACTGCAGATTTGGAGAAAAGACAGATCATCTCCAGAATGCACTCCCCATACAAGCGGCCCACGTGTGTGGGGCACAAGCCCCATTCTGGGGGCAATGACCCCCACCTGTGGGGCGCTACCCCCACCCCACTGTCACAGCCGTGTGCGGAGGACACCATCACCCCACTGCGCACAGCCATCAACTTCTCCCAGGACTCCACGCACCCCACAGGCATCCCTGACCCTGCCCTCAACCCCACGGTGACATGGGCACGGAGCGAAGGGGGACAGGTAGTGTGGGGGGAGGTGAGGAGACATGAGGGGACATGTGGGGACACGGGGTTGATGTGTGGGGTCATAAAAAGCCAAAAATGAAACTTGGAGTTGAAGAAAGGCCCTTGGAAAAAAATACATTAAAGTATAAAGAAGACAGAAGCTGCGTGAACATTAATACGGCCCTGTGCTTTCTGCCAACGGGCTTTAATTTCGTTATCATTAAATTTGCTGGGCAGTTACGCTTTGGTAATGCGAACATTTAGAAAAGATGCAACGGATGCTGGCAAAAGGAAAAAAAAAAACCTCTTTTTTTACAGCTATTTATAAGCACTTAGCACAGCTCTCCTGGGTTTGGAGAAGTTTCCCTCTTTTTTCTTCGTCTTTCCCCCCACACACCCTCCACTTCTAACTTCGTGTTCTGCCCCCGTCATTACGAGACACAGAGAGAACGAATCGCCAGGGACTGCGCCGCGGGTCCCCGGCAATCCGTCAGAAAAGTTCTTTCCGCGGTCTCTGCTGCCACCTCGTGGCCAATGCGCGGAACTGCCGCTGCCCGCTGCTTAGGCCGGCAAGCGGTATAACGCATGCGCGTAGAAACGCGGAAGTGGCGTTTTAACCGCTCTGCGCAGCTAATCCGCCACTCTCTGTGGTGATCAGTCCTCCAGGTAATAGCGAACACGCGCCCGTCAACTGAAAGATAGCAATTGTTTCGACAAACCACTACGGGGACGGGCAAGCAGCCGATTCTCGGACCGCCGGCTCAGCGATATTCTCCCCTTCTAATCCAGGATGCCCCTCGTCTATTTCCGCCCTTTTATGCCCGAGCCCACCCGGGAACGGACCGGGTCGGCTCAGGGCTGCCTCTCAGCGCCTCGTGGCACCCAACGTGCTTGCCGCCGCGGTGGAGGAGCAGACGTCCCGTTCCAGCCCCAGCTCTGCACCGCAGCGTTCCTGGAAAAGCAAGTCTCGCGAGAGCAACGCGCACGTGCGAATCTAGGCACTGCGCACGCGGCAGTCTCTCTAGGCACCGCACTACGCAGGCGCGGTTCTCGAGACAACAGCACGGAGTACGGACGCGCGGTTCATGAGAAAGCACAACGCATGCGCCAGTGGTTTAAAAAAAAAAAACAAAACAAAACACACACCACTACGCGCGCACTGGATTCTGCTCCGAACGGGGCATGCGCCGGATTCTGCCCGCCACGGCGCATGCGCCTGTCTGTGCCCCGCAATGCGCATGTGCCAAGTGCTCTGCGCACGCGCCAGCTGCAAGAGCGCATTGGGCATGCGCGACCGTTCGCACCGCCCTGCGCATGCGCCAGTCTCGGCACCGCGATGCGCATGCTCTCCTCACGGCCGCAAAACGCATGCGCCATCGTTTGCAGTGCGCATGCGGCAAGCATGTCACCGAACTGCGCGTGCGGCCGCCTTGGCACGGCACTGCGCATGCGCTTCTCGCGCGCGGATTACGGCGTACGCTCGTTTTCGGGCACGCGCCTACGCGTTCGCTTTTTTCGACGCCTCATTGCGCAAGCGGCGGGTGCACGGTCCGCCTAGACAGTACGTTCTGGAAGCAGACCGGGGCATAAAACCGCCCGAGGAAATAGACAAGGAGCATTCTGGATTGGAAAAGAGAGAATAGTGTCGCGGAGCCGGCGGTCCAAGTATTGCCTGCTCACCTGCATCTCAGGGCTTCGAAGAAATGGATGCTATTGGAAAGCTGGACGGCGCATGCGCACTACTTCCCGGAGGACCGAGCATAACGCAGATCAGCGGGGTGCCTGCGCAGAGGAGCAGGACCGTGCGCGCACCACTTCCGGATCAAACACCTCACCTGTGAGGACAGGCTGAGAGAGCTGGGGCTGGGGCAATACATGTTGGGGGATGAAAGGGCTGAGCATACCCAACCCCTTCAAAGCAGTGTCTTTCCACCCCAGTTTTTGGACTGCAGCACCAGCCCCACACAGGATCCAGCCTTCTCCGGTTTGATCTCGTGCAGGATATTCTTGCAATGTGTGTGACAAAATATACATATATACACCTATATACAGAGCGGGCATTCCTGGGAAGATTTGGCTAGAGGATAAGTGATGCAAACTATCTGAGATCTTCCCCAAGTTAAGTAGAAGGACTCCCCAAAAGAACTAGGACAACGGAGTTCACGAAATATAAATATTATCCAATTCTAATGCAGAAACAACATTTGATTCCCACAACACCACCTCCTATCCGTCTCCCTCAGAGATTCCCAGGAGCACCTCAGGCTGCTGCTTTCTCGTGACAGCCTGGCCATCTGCCCCAGCAGCTCCTTAAGCAGAGTACACCTGCAACTAGCTTCCTTTAACTGGCTGGTAGGTATGGTGAGATAGTTCCTTTACGGGAATCGAAATGGAAATCACAATGAGTTGGATGGCATCCTGCTTTTCTTCTCCAGTGCCAGAGAAGTCCACATATTCCAGCACCACAAAAGGTCATGCACACAGCCCAGTGCTGCGGAAGGCAGTTCTGTCCAACACCGCGACGTCTCTGCCACCCAACGCAGCTTGAAGCCACCGTGCCTCAGCCTCCATTTTGAGCTGGGGCCAGAAGGCCGCCCCGCCCTATAGCCCCACCCTCCCTTCATTGTGAGTTAGGCCGGAAGGCTGCACTGCCCAATAGCACTGCAGGCCGCTGCCCCACCCTCCATTACGTGCCAGGCAGGCACACAGCATAGAAGACTGTGGGCGCACCCCCCCACGGCATTCACTGTCTGCACACCCTTGCGACAGGGACGAGAGGCAGTGGGCGCTACGGGGCCAGGGGCAGCTGTCCTTGCAGGCCCCAGGAAGGAGAGTAGCTTTCAGCGGCCTTCAGCCACAGCTTTTGGAGGCTGAGGGTCTCTTCAGGTCCCTGCGACCATGCCGCAGAGACAGGCAAAGTGCTGCCAGCCCTCTCTGCGCCGGGGCCCGGCCCAGCCCCCTGCCTGCCCCGCACAGCGGGAGGAGCACAGGCGGGAGCTGGAGGCGCTGCGGGCCCAGCTGGAGGGCGAGCGGCTCCGCTCCCAGGAGATGCAGCGCCGCCGGGCCGTCGAGAGACGTGAGCTGCAGGAGGCGGCAGAGCGGGAGCGGCAGCTCCTGGCCGACCGACTGCGCTCCAACTGGGAGCGACAGCGGGCGTCAAAGCTGCAGCGCCTGCGGGAGCAGAGCCAGAGGCAGCGGGAGGCGGACATCCGCCAACTGCTGCAGATGAAGGAGGCCCAGCTCCGCCAGACGCGGGAGCGGCTGCAGCAGCGGTGCAACAACGCCAACCGCCAGGTACGGGATCTGCTGCGGCAGCTAGCAAAGGAGCTGCTGAGTGGCGAGAGCAGCAGAGAGGCCCACAGACTGCAGCAGGAAGTCCAGCGGCAGCTCTGCAGGAAGCCCTGTGCAGAGCAGGCCGCCCACGTCCTGCGCCTCCAGCGCGAACTGCAGGAGCAGAGGAGACGCTTCCTGCATTACATCCTGGAGCACGGACAGGGGCAGCCGCCCGCCTCCTGCAACGGGGCCAGGGCTGCAGCCGCTGGGCCGCGCACACGGCAAAGGCCAGCCTGCCGTCGGGCTGTAGCAGAAGCGGGTGTTCAGGCTGCAGAGCAACAACAGGCCTGCCCACCTGAGCACAGGGAGCTGCGGGAGCAGAGTGCCCATCTGCTGAGGGCACTGAAGGACTTGCAGAGACAATGCAGCCTCCTTGGAGAGGAGAACTGCCTGCTGAGGAGCAGAAGCTCTCAGCAGATGAGGGAGGAGGTGGAGCGGCTCAAGGACAAGACGCATACGCTCAGCCTCCTTACCAAGCAGCTGCGGGAAACAGTCCGGCAGCTCAAGGAGGCCTCTTCCACATCCAGAGGGGCCGCAGAAAAGGCAGAGGAAGCCAACCAGCTGCAGGGGCAGCATTTGGAAAAGGAGAGTGGGAAAAAGCTGGAGCCGCACGGAAATCCAGAACAGGAATGGCTGGAGAAGTCGGGAGGGTGGCTGATGGCAAGCTGCAGCCTGCATTCTCGCAGACGATCACCAGCACTAATTCGAAGATTCATAGCTCGTCACAGCTACAATCCTTTTGAGGGCCCTAATGAGGACCCAGAAAACGAGCTTCCACTGACTGCTGGACAATACCTTTACATCTTCGGAGACGTAGATGAAGATGGCTGGTTTCTGGGAGAGCTGACGGATGGCACAAGAGGACTGGTCCCTTCCAATCTGGTGGAAGAAGTTTCAGATGATGACCTGGATACGACTGTGCCTCCACAGCTTCGTGATCTCCTGCTGGATACCGACGATGACGAGCAACTAGGCAGCAGGAGCGGTGGCAGAAAGTGATGGTCACCATCCAGAAATCTGTGTCCGTGTATTGGCTGAGCCTGGGGGATGCGGAGATTCCTCTCCATAATACGGCAGCATCCCATCAAGATTCCATATTTTCATCCACATAGATGAAGAATACCTCCTGCTCCACTTGATGTTCAACTGAAGCATGGTCCATCGGCACAAAGACCTTGAAAATTTATCACTTGTATGACTGAGAATTTACTACATTTGGACTGAAAAAAATCTAAAAAAAATTAAAAAACACCATAAAATAACCAAACTCAAAACGCACGTGTGAAGTCTTCTTGTTTTCTGGCAGTCCGCTTTTGTAAAGGTATGAGGAAAGCAAGAGGCTGAGGAAAGCCTCCAAAGTCTTTCTCAAGCGCACTACCTACAAGTATTGGAATCGAGAGAGAAAGGAATCATTACTGCTTGCTTCTGTTCTTCGGGATACCTGAAGTACCTTGGAAGGCCACACTTCCTGAGCAATATAAACATTCTGTCCCAAAGCAGCTCTTTGACCGTTTCCACTGGGTGATAAGGCATAGCGCTTGCATCATCTGAAGGCACGGACTCAGGTGCCAATCCAAATCCTTAACTGCAGGTCCTTACATTCTATACATACATGCTCAAGCTCCCTCTTGTAATTTTCCATCCATCCCTACGTGTCAGCAGAGCGCTTAACAAGTCTCCTTATTCTAGACACCAACTGCGCACACAACTGAGACACAGCTGCACCATTCCTAGAAAAACAGCTTTACAATTTCCCATAATAAAGTACCCGGCTCGCTCATATCCAACTTACTATAGGACACAGATTTATGCCTTATTTGCCCATCTCTGATATTGATAGCACCTGCCAGCCCCCAGAAATTACTATTTTAACACAAGGCCCAGAGGCAAAAACAACAGAATCCTACTAGAAATCATTCCGGTCAATGAGAATAGTTTTCTGCTGTGCCTGTTTCGAAAACCCATGTAATCAGTGACACGTGAAAATACGTGAACAATAGTCACCGCATCTCTGCGGCACTACCTGAAAATATAAATTTGCTGGAAAGCATTAAGGTTTGAATCTCAGGGTTACCAAGTGCTTTGGTACAAAGCCAGCATTCATCCGCCCTATACCACGGTGAGGCATTAAATTACCAGAAGGAGCAACTCCACCTATTTCACTGATTACACTTTCGTCTTGGCCATACGTAATAGCTCAACTCTCTGCAACCAGCAGAGAAGACTGACCAGGCTTTAGGAAACGACATATTCATTGGCATCAGAGAGGGGCCTTTCTGACACTGACTTTTTTCACACAGCTCAGCTATCTCAAATGCCCACCCCCTGCCCCCTACACCCGGAAAAAAAACAGACAGACCCAAACAAAAAACACTTGCACATTGGACTCCTTGGGCTTGAGAGAGGCTTAACTGGCTTAACTTCTATTGTGCGCTAGTAACATGGAGCGCAAGAAAAGCTTTCCAAAGGGAATGAGCTGGAAACTGGGTATGTGAACAAGTAATCCTCAAAAAAGGAGCGCCTGCCGCAGCTGGCTGGGGAGGGCCTGCGTATACCCCGTGCCCTTGTGGGCTATCTGTCCAGCTGCAGGAGGACCAGAGAAGGGCAGCTGAAAAGATGAAAAGCTGCAGCTGAGCCTGATAGACCCGCACAGCTCTCGGGCCATCTTGCTGATGGCAGCTGTGACGCATCGATTCGTTCTATGCAGGTGAATTAATTTTTTCCATCTGCAAACTTAGGTGGAGAACTGCAGTTTTCGTTAGTCTTTGTGGAAACGCTGTAATGGTCCACACTAATCTCAAAACAGCAACTCTGTGCTGTGACTGCCTGCGTAGACCTGCTGGGGCCTAAATTTTAGGGCATAAAAAAGAATAAAAAGCCAAAAATGAAACCTGGAGTTGAAGAAAGGCCCTTGGGAAAAAATACATTAAAAGTAGGAACAAGACAGAGGCTGAGTGAACATTAATATGGCCCCGCGCTTTCTACCAATGGGCTTTAATTTCGTTATCATTAAATTTGCCGGGCAGTTGCATTTTGGTCTGTGAACATTTAGAAACAATGCAACAGATGCTGGCAAAAAGAAAAAAAAAAAAAAAAGAACTTATTTTTTCACAGCTACTTAGAAGCACTTAGCAGAGCTTGCCTGGGTTTGGGGTAGTCTCTCTCTTTTTTTCTTCGTCTTTCCCCCCACAACGCCCCCGCTTCCAACTTCGCGCTCTTCTCCCGCCATCACAAGACAGAGAGAACGGGTCGCCAGGGGAGAAAAACGCGGGCCGATCCCGTCAGAAAAGTTCTTTCCGCGGTCTTTGCTGCCACCTCGTGGCCCATGCGCGGAACTGCCGCTGTCTGTCGCCGCGTCCCGCAAGCAGCACAACGCATGCGCGTACAAATGCGGAAGTGGCGTTTTAACCGCTCTGCGCAGCTAATGCGCCGCTCTCTATGGTGATCAGTCCTCCAGCTAATAGCGACCGTGCGCCCGTCCACTTAAAGACAGCAATTGTTTCGACAGACCACGACGGGGACGGGCAAGCAGCCGATTCCCGGGCCGCCGGCCCAGCGATATTCTCCCCCTTCTAATCCAGGATGCCCCTCGTCTATTTCCGCCCTTTTATGCCCAAGCCCACGCGGAAGCGGACCGGTTGGGCTCACAGCTGCCCCTCAGCGCCTCGTGGCATCCAACTTCCTCTCCGCCCCGGTGAACCAGCAAAGTCCCTTTCCACCCCCAGCCCTGCACCGTCCCCCAGCCGTTTAAAAGCCCTCCCAGCGGCAGTGGAACGCGAGCAGCTCGGAGATTCGCGGTCGCGGTACTGGCGTGCAGCAGCACCGACGCGGCAGCAACCCGCGACCAGCGAGCCTCGGGAGAGCAACGCGCACGCGCGAGCCCGGGCACTGCAGTGCGCATGTGCCGGTAGCGGCTCGGCGCTACGCATGCGCCCCTCTCGGCAGAGCACTACGCGTGCCCAAGCCTAGACGCTGCACTGCGCAAGCGCCACCCTCCGCACCGCACTACGCATGTGCCTGTTCCCGAGGCAGGCTCGAGCGTCAGACCGTCGGAGGAAATAGACAAGGAGCACTTCCGACAGCAAGAGAGAAAACCGTTGCTGAGCCAGCAGGAATTGACTGCTCGACTGCATCTCAGGGCTTGGTAGATTTGAAAGCTATTTATGAGTTCTCTGGCGCATGCGTGCTGTTGCCTGGAGGACTAACCCTAACAAAGCTCGGCAGATTCGCTGCGCAGAGCGATGAGAACGTACGTACGCCACTTCCGCGTGCCTGCGCACATGCGTACTGCTGCCTGCGGCACCGAACATACGCGGCCGCAATTCCACCGATTGGCCACGAGGGGGCACCAGAGACCGCGGAAACAACAGCTCCGACTGGATTGACGCGGAGCCGCGCCGCAGCTTCTGGCGCTCCGTTCCTTCTCTCTCGTGAGGGCAGAGGAAAAACGCAGTTAGGTCGGGGTTGAGGGAGGAGAGAATTACGTCAGTTGGAACAAGACGAAGAAAAACAAGGAAAACTTCTCTATGCCCAGCAAAACTCTGCTAAGTGCTTAAGAATATCGGTAAATAAATAAATAAATAAATAAATAAATAAATAACGTCATCATCAAATTGATTTTGTCATGCTTTTTTTTTTTTTGAAGGCAACTGAGGTGATGAAAAAGCTGGTGTCAATTGGACAGGAGGGCGCAGTGAAGCCAAGGATGGCGAGGAATGATTAACAATCCTTAACGTTGCAAAAGAAAACAAACAAAAAAACCACCAGTAAAACAACTTCTGTACCTGGCCATGCAACTCTGAGATCCCGTCTGGGTCTCCCGGCGCTTGTAAATATCCACCGGGTCAATTTTGATATCGAGCGATTTGTTGTCAGTTCTTCCATTCACAGTCAATGCCAGGATCTGCCGCCGCAGGGCGTTCTGACCATGGGCACCACTGCTGAACTGTTTCAATATCAGTGGGATTCCCAGGCACGGTTTCAAGGATTTGGTCTACTTTTGACCCAAAGGGAGAATTAATATGAAATGCGAGGTATGCATAAGTCATCATGAGGCGTGTTTCTCAGCATCACCTTTGGGAAACAAAGGATTTTTCATAAAAGTCTCAATACAGCAGTAAAATAGAACACTGTATAAAAACAATGAGAACGCTCTGTGAGCAGGCAAGGAGCTTTACGACCTCTGCCTGGGAAATCCAGAGCCACTTGCCCACAGACTCCTCTTTGGCAGCTGTTCTAGATTCAGCTGAACATTCTGTTCCAGAGCACAACTCAAAACTACAGAGGAAACAAAGGGAGTTCTACATAGGCAGAATAAAAAGAATGCTATGTTTCTTCAGTATTGAAAAACCAACAACAGAAGCCATTCCCCAAATTCCACTGCGGGAAACATAGCGGCAGAGAAGAAAGCATCCATATTTCCCCGAACCAGTGCTCGAAGGAAAAAAGGAAAACAAACAAACAAACAAGTTTTATATGTTACCTGCTTGAAGGCGTATACCACTCTCACTCTTTAAAAGCATTAAAGAAAAAAAAGTAAAATGCATAGAGTAATCTCTTCCAACAACACGTGCATTTGGTCTGGGCAGCAAAGGGCGCAGCTCTGTATCACAAAGAACCGAAGTCATAAGCACCAGGCTCCTAAGTTCCAGCCAAACCAACCAAACGTGCCTATGGACAGGCAGAATCCTTAAGTAGGACAGCCAGTAAAAACGTCAAACAAAGCACCCGATTCTCAGCCTTCTTGTTCCTTTTTGAAAATCCAGAGGTCTCTGTGTTAGCTCCACCTCTAGCCTGTAAAGCCCGAGCTCGCCGTCTGGGGGAAGTCCAAGAAAAGGCTGGGTTATTACAGCGAGTCCCCAGTAGGATTGACATTTTTTCTAGCCTCAGGTCTCAGTTCTTTTACACATGCGAGGTATCTCTCAGGGTCATCTGGTGGTCTTTTGATGAAGGCCATGTCTTTCTTGCTGTGCACACTTGGACCTGGTTCAAGCTGAAGGATGCTTGACTCACTCCAGGCAGTTGTCTTATCAGCCACAACTCAGAAACCTTGCTGACAACACCAAGCTGTGGGGAGCAGCGACACGCCAGCAGTGACATGGGACGCCAACCAGAGGGACCCAGAGAGGCTTGAGCAGCGGGCACAGACAAACCTCATCAGCTTCAACAAATCCAGGCGCAGTGTCTTGCACCTGGGACAAGAGAATCCCCCACTACCAATACATGCTGGGGGATGAAAGGGCTGAGCCTAGGCCCGTCGCAAAAGAGCTGGTGGATGGCAAGCTGTACACGAGCCAGCAAAGTGCCCTCCCAGCCCGGAAAACCAGCCACATCCTGGGCTGCACCAAAAGATGTGCGGTCAGCAGGTGAAAAGAGGTGATCCTGCCCCTCTGCTCTGTGCTGAAGAGGCCTCACCTGGAGTACTGCGTCCATATGAAGAGCCCTCAGTGCAGAAGGGACATGGACCCGTTGGAGCACATACAGAGGACGGCCACAAGAAAAAAAAAAAAAAAAAAAAAAAGAACCAAAGGATCAAACACCTCACCTGTGAGGACAGGCTGAGAGAGCTGGGGCTGTTCAGCCCGGAGAAGTGAAGGCTCCGAGGTGACCTGGTAACAGCCTTTCAATACCCAAAGGGGAGCTAAAGGAAAGAAGGAGGGAAAATTTAGGTTAGATATAAGGAAAATATCCTTCATAGCAAGGGACAAGGGGAAACGTTTTAAGCTGGGGGAGGGAAGATTTAGGTTGGATGGCAGGGGGAAGTTCTCCACAGAGAGAGCGGTGAGGGGCTGGAACAGCTGCCCAGAGAGGCTGTGGATGCCCCGTCCATCCCTGGAGGTGTTCAAGGCCAGGTTGGATGGGGCCCTGGGCAGCCCGGTCTAGTATGAAATGGGGAGGTTGATGGTCCTGCATGTGGCAGGGGGGGGGGGTTGGAGATCCACGATCCTCGAGGTCCCTTCCGACCCGGGACATTCTGTGACTCTGCGCAGTGGACCAGGTTGCCCAGAGATGCGGTGGATGCCCTGTCCCTTCCAAGGTGACACGCAGGGCAACCTGATCTAGCTGTGAATGTCCCTGTTCATTGTGGGTGAGTCGGACTAGATCATCATAAATGGTCGCTTCCGACTCTAAGGAGTCTCTGGTATGATACCTGAAGCCATGTCCACAAAGGACATCGATGGCATGGTGAGCAACCAGGGTAGGTGGGGAAGCCTGTGTGCTCAACAGCTCCGGGGAAACTCACCAAGTAGTCCAGTCGGGAAGATTCACATCAGCCATAGAGCCTCTCTGTGCCAGTCCCAGTATTCAGCACACCAGAGGTACTGCTTTATCACACTGGTGGGTCCCACAGCTGCAGAGCTAGCTATTGAATGGGGGCCAGGGGATGGAAGGAAGAGGGGTGGGGAGATTGGCTATCATACAGACTAGGAAACTAACAGCATCCCCTGACAATTGGGATGGAGATATCTGGGGTGGTCCAGACAAAGTGGTCCAGTAGAAGACAATCCTTTGTTTCCTATAAAGACGAAGCCGGATCTGCCATAAAAACAGAAAGAACCCTAGGACCCTGGGGTGGTCGGCCACAACGTGCTCTGAGAACTGTGCCCTGACATCTGTTACTACTGACAAATCTGTAAGGGAGGTCTAGGAGAGAACCAGACAAAACAGGAACAGAATACTCGTGTTCAGTATGCTCAAGTAGTGGAGACTGCATTACACTAAGCGAGGATGAAGAAAACGGCCACTGGGGCTGGGGCTTTTCTTAAGCTCAGGTCCCAGCCTGATACACGCACCTCACTCTATCACCAGCCACGTAGCTTATTGGGCTGGAAGAATAAACCCCAGGGAGCAAGGCGAGCCCCTTGTGACCCCCATTCCATCTCTAAGTGAGCGTCCCACAGCCATCACCAAACCCACCTGCATACAAGCGATGCATGAACAAGGGATTCATGGCGTTCCATTATCTGCTCCACAGATTTCACAGTGCTTAAACCACTAACTAGAGGAGCCCCAGAAACCCTTAAACCCCATCGAGCTGCAAAACAGAACGGGATCCAAAGAGACACGGAGCATAATTTAAATACGCGCCCTTAAACAATACTCAGCATGGGCGGAATTAATCCGTGGCAGAGGAGACACAGAGGGGACAGGGGCAGAGGACACAGGGAGAACACAAAGACACAAGTAGGACACAGAGGGAACGTGTCATAAAATAGGTTGGGACAGTGTGGTAGTTTGGAGTCCCAGGTCGATGATTGTGCAATGAGAGTCATGAAAGAGGAACGGAGACTTCACAAGAAGGTACTGGGCTTGAAAAGAGTTGCAAAGGAAACCTGGAGAATGCAGAATCTCTTTACAGAAAAGCACATTAGCTCCAGGCGTTTCCAGAGTTGCAATGCTCAGTCAGCCAACCAGCATTACCTTGGGGCTGATTGAAGCATTCCAGACATGAGATAAGAGTAAAAGAGAGGAATGAACGTCAGTCTCTTCATTACCAATTCAGAGAAAAGCAGATAACCCCTTCACTCCCCTCAGAGAACAATTGGAAGGCATCATAAGGAGAGGCATAGCGGACATAGCTACTCTAAACCAACTTAGGATCCCCACAGAAAGGCAGAAGCCAAAACCCTGCAAAAAAGAAAGGATCACTTACCTCTTTCCAAGAACCAGAGCTCACCCAACAATCCACAGGAGGCAGTCTCCAGGAAGAAACCCTGCCTTTGGGGCTGCCAGCCCTTAAATGAGGAGAGGGAGGGGCTGGAGCCAGGCTCAGCCTCATCTGGTTCTCTAGGTGCATTGCTTCCACCTGTGCTTGCAGGGCTACACCCCTCACCAGGTGCTCCGTCACTGCTTCAGGCTGTGATCTCAAAGTTCCCATAAAAGCATGAAAAAAAAAAAAAAAAGTAATGAAGTAATGACTGGCAGCCAATTGGGCAAGGGGGGGAGGGAGGGGGTTATCGATGGACAAGCTAGGATGGTCCACATGTTTTGATTCCAGTCTGTCCTCAATGGCAATTGGTGGCATTTCTAATAAATAGGGGAGCACAGATTTCCATACTGATACAGCAAGATGCTGAGAAGCTGCATGTGCAACAAAAGGGCTGAGACTACCGGTGTGAATGGAGCGAGTGCTGTCTGCCAAACTGCCAGGGTCAGCTTTGGCTCCCCAGTGAGAAATCTGTGTCATCTACTTGCACAGCAATTAAAGACCACTGTGAAATTATTTTAGGATTTGGTTCCTCAGTGGGTGAACCTGGCACCTGCCCGCATGGCAGCGTGAAGCCCTTTGGCTCAAACATCGATCCCAAACCCCAAAGAAGTCGGGAGGCTGTAGAGTGCGTACTTCGTGCAGCCCCTGCACTCCTCGAGTCAGAGATCACTGACGTACTGCAGGACCCCATTTCTGTTGCGGCACGACAGGGGATTGCTGAAGTCACTGCAGATTTGGAGAAAAGACAGATCATCTCCAGAATGCACTCCCCATACAAGCGGCCCACGTGTGTGGGGCACAAGCCCCATTCTGGGGGCAATGACCCCCACCTGTGGGGCGCTACCCCCACCCCACTGTCACAGCCGTGTGCGGAGGACACCATCACCCCACTGCGCACAGCCATCAACTTCTCCCAGGACTCCACGCACCCCACAGGCATCCCTGACCCTGCCCTCAACCCCACGGTGACATGGGCACGGAGCGAAGGGGGACAGGTAGTGTGGGGGGAGGTGAGGAGACATGAGGGGACATGTGGGGACACGGGGTTGATGTGTGGGGTCATAAAAAGCCAAAAATGAAACTTGGAGTTGAAGAAAGGCCCTTGGAAAAAAATACATTAAAGTATAAAGAAGACAGAAGCTGCGTGAACATTAATACGGCCCTGTGCTTTCTGCCAACGGGCTTTAATTTCGTTATCATTAAATTTGCTGGGCAGTTACGCTTTGGTAATGCGAACATTTAGAAAAGATGCAACGGATGCTGGCAAAAGGAAAAAAAAAAACCTCTTTTTTTACAGCTATTTATAAGCACTTAGCACAGCTCTCCTGGGTTTGGAGAAGTTTCCCTCTTTTTTCTTCGTCTTTCCCCCCACACACCCTCCACTTCTAACTTCGTGTTCTGCCCCCGTCATTACGAGACACAGAGAGAACGAATCGCCAGGGACTGCGCCGCGGGTCCCCGGCAATCCGTCAGAAAAGTTCTTTCCGCGGTCTCTGCTGCCACCTCGTGGCCAATGCGCGGAACTGCCGCTGCCCGCTGCTTAGGCCGGCAAGCGGTATAACGCATGCGCGTAGAAACGCGGAAGTGGCGTTTTAACCGCTCTGCGCAGCTAATCCGCCACTCTCTGTGGTGATCAGTCCTCCAGGTAATAGCGAACACGCGCCCGTCAACTGAAAGATAGCAATTGTTTCGACAAACCACTACGGGGACGGGCAAGCAGCCGATTCTCGGACCGCCGGCTCAGCGATATTCTCCCCTTCTAATCCAGGATGCCCCTCGTCTATTTCCGCCCTTTTATGCCCGAGCCCACCCGGGAACGGACCGGGTCGGCTCAGGGCTGCCTCTCAGCGCCTCGTGGCACCCAACGTGCTTGCCGCCGCGGTGGAGGAGCAGACGTCCCGTTCCAGCCCCAGCTCTGCACCGCAGCGTTCCTGGAAAAGCAAGTCTCGCGAGAGCAACGCGCACGTGCGAATCTAGGCACTGCGCACGCGGCAGTCTCTCTAGGCACCGCACTACGCAGGCGCGGTTCTCGAGACAACAGCACGGAGTACGGACGCGCGGTTCATGAGAAAGCACAACGCATGCGCCAGTGGTTTAAAAAAAAAAACAAAACAAAACACACACCACTACGCGCGCACTGGATTCTGCTCCGAACGGGGCATGCGCCGGATTCTGCCCGCCACGGCGCATGCGCCTGTCTGTGCCCCGCAATGCGCATGTGCCAAGTGCTCTGCGCACGCGCCAGCTGCAAGAGCGCATTGGGCATGCGCGACCGTTCGCACCGCCCTGCGCATGCGCCAGTCTCGGCACCGCGATGCGCATGCTCTCCTCACGGCCGCAAAACGCATGCGCCATCGTTTGCAGTGCGCATGCGGCAAGCATGTCACCGAACTGCGCGTGCGGCCGCCTTGGCACGGCACTGCGCATGCGCTTCTCGCGCGCGGATTACGGCGTACGCTCGTTTTCGGGCACGCGCCTACGCGTTCGCTTTTTTCGACGCCTCATTGCGCAAGCGGCGGGTGCACGGTCCGCCTAGACAGTACGTTCTGGAAGCAGACCGGGGCATAAAACCGCCCGAGGAAATAGACAAGGAGCATTCTGGATTGGAAAAGAGAGAATAGTGTCGCGGAGCCGGCGGTCCAAGTATTGCCTGCTCACCTGCATCTCAGGGCTTCGAAGAAATGGATGCTATTGGAAAGCTGGACGGCGCATGCGCACTACTTCCCGGAGGACCGAGCATAACGCAGATCAGCGGGGTGCCTGCGCAGAGGAGCAGGACCGTGCGCGCACCACTTCCGGATCAAACACCTCACCTGTGAGGACAGGCTGAGAGAGCTGGGGCTGGGGCAATACATGTTGGGGGATGAAAGGGCTGAGCATACCCAACCCCTTCAAAGCAGTGTCTTTCCACCCCAGTTTTTGGACTGCAGCACCAGCCCCACACAGGATCCAGCCTTCTCCGGTTTGATCTCGTGCAGGATATTCTTGCAATGTGTGTGACAAAATATACATATATACACCTATATACAGAGCGGGCATTCCTGGGAAGATTTGGCTAGAGGATAAGTGATGCAAACTATCTGAGATCTTCCCCAAGTTAAGTAGAAGGACTCCCCAAAAGAACTAGGACAACGGAGTTCACGAAATATAAATATTATCCAATTCTAATGCAGAAACAACATTTGATTCCCACAACACCACCTCCTATCCGTCTCCCTCAGAGATTCCCAGGAGCACCTCAGGCTGCTGCTTTCTCGTGACAGCCTGGCCATCTGCCCCAGCAGCTCCTTAAGCAGAGTACACCTGCAACTAGCTTCCTTTAACTGGCTGGTAGGTATGGTGAGATAGTTCCTTTACGGGAATCGAAATGGAAATCACAATGAGTTGGATGGCATCCTGCTTTTCTTCTCCAGTGCCAGAGAAGTCCACATATTCCAGCACCACAAAAGGTCATGCACACAGCCCAGTGCTGCGGAAGGCAGTTCTGTCCAACACCGCGACGTCTCTGCCACCCAACGCAGCTTGAAGCCACCGTGCCTCAGCCTCCATTTTGAGCTGGGGCCAGAAGGCCGCCCCGCCCTATAGCCCCACCCTCCCTTCATTGTGAGTTAGGCCGGAAGGCTGCACTGCCCAATAGCACTGCAGGCCGCTGCCCCACCCTCCATTACGTGCCAGGCAGGCACACAGCATAGAAGACTGTGGGCGCACCCCCCCACGGCATTCACTGTCTGCACACCCTTGCGACAGGGACGAGAGGCAGTGGGCGCTACGGGGCCAGGGGCAGCTGTCCTTGCAGGCCCCAGGAAGGAGAGTAGCTTTCAGCGGCCTTCAGCCACAGCTTTTGGAGGCTGAGGGTCTCTTCAGGTCCCTGCGACCATGCCGCAGAGACAGGCAAAGTGCTGCCAGCCCTCTCTGCGCCGGGGCCCGGCCCAGCCCCCTGCCTGCCCCGCACAGCGGGAGGAGCACAGGCGGGAGCTGGAGGCGCTGCGGGCCCAGCTGGAGGGCGAGCGGCTCCGCTCCCAGGAGATGCAGCGCCGCCGGGCCGTCGAGAGACGTGAGCTGCAGGAGGCGGCAGAGCGGGAGCGGCAGCTCCTGGCCGACCGACTGCGCTCCAACTGGGAGCGACAGCGGGCGTCAAAGCTGCAGCGCCTGCGGGAGCAGAGCCAGAGGCAGCGGGAGGCGGACATCCGCCAACTGCTGCAGATGAAGGAGGCCCAGCTCCGCCAGACGCGGGAGCGGCTGCAGCAGCGGTGCAACAACGCCAACCGCCAGGTACGGGATCTGCTGCGGCAGCTAGCAAAGGAGCTGCTGAGTGGCGAGAGCAGCAGAGAGGCCCACAGACTGCAGCAGGAAGTCCAGCGGCAGCTCTGCAGGAAGCCCTGTGCAGAGCAGGCCGCCCACGTCCTGCGCCTCCAGCGCGAACTGCAGGAGCAGAGGAGACGCTTCCTGCATTACATCCTGGAGCACGGACAGGGGCAGCCGCCCGCCTCCTGCAACGGGGCCAGGGCTGCAGCCGCTGGGCCGCGCACACGGCAAAGGCCAGCCTGCCGTCGGGCTGTAGCAGAAGCGGGTGTTCAGGCTGCAGAGCAACAACAGGCCTGCCCACCTGAGCACAGGGAGCTGCGGGAGCAGAGTGCCCATCTGCTGAGGGCACTGAAGGACTTGCAGAGACAATGCAGCCTCCTTGGAGAGGAGAATTGCCTGCTGAGGAGCAGAAGCTCTCAGCAGATGAGGGAGGAGGTGGAGCGGCTCAAGGACAAGACGCATACGCTCAGCCTCCTTACCAAGCAGCTGCGGGAAACAGTCCGGCAGCTCAAGGAGGCCTCTTCCACATCCAGAGGGGCCGCAGAAAAGGCAGAGGAAGCCAACCAGCTGCAGGGGCAGCATTTGGAAAAGGAGAGTGGGAAAAAGCTGGAGCCGCACGGAAATCCAGAACAGGAATGGCTGGAGAAGTCGGGAGGGTGGCTGATGGCAAGCTGCAGCCTGCATTCTCGCAGACGATCACCAGCACTAATTCGAAGATTCATAGCTCGTCACAGCTACAATCCTTTTGAGGGCCCTAATGAGGACCCAGAAAACGAGCTTCCACTGACTGCTGGACAATACCTTTACATCTTCGGAGACGTAGATGAAGATGGCTGGTTTCTGGGAGAGCTGACGGATGGCACAAGAGGACTGGTCCCTTCCAATCTGGTGGAAGAAGTTTCAGATGATGACCTGGATACGACTGTGCCTCCACAGCTTCGTGATCTCCTGCTGGATACCGACGATGACGAGCAACTAGGCAGCAGGAGCGGTGGCAGAAAGTGATGGTCACCATCCAGAAATCTGTGTCCGTGTATTGGCTGAGCCTGGGGGATGCGGAGATTCCTCTCCATAATACGGCAGCATCCCATCAAGATTCCATATTTTCATCCACATAGATGAAGAATACCTCCTGCTCCACTTGATGTTCAACTGAAGCATGGTCCATCGGCACAAAGACCTTGAAAATTTATCACTTGTATGACTGAGAATTTACTACATTTGGACTGAAAAAAATCTAAAAAAAATTAAAAAACACCATAAAATAACCAAACTCAAAACGCACGTGTGAAGTCTTCTTGTTTTCTGGCAGTCCGCTTTTGTAAAGGTATGAGGAAAGCAAGAGGCTGAGGAAAGCCTCCAAAGTCTTTCTCAAGCGCACTACCTACAAGTATTGGAATCGAGAGAGAAAGGAATCATTACTGCTTGCTTCTGTTCTTCGGGATACCTGAAGTACCTTGGAAGGCCACACTTCCTGAGCAATATAAACATTCTGTCCCAAAGCAGCTCTTTGACCGTTTCCACTGGGTGATAAGGCATAGCGCTTGCATCATCTGAAGGCACGGACTCAGGTGCCAATCCAAATCCTTAACTGCAGGTCCTTACATTCTATACATACATGCTCAAGCTCCCTCTTGTAATTTTCCATCCATCCCTACGTGTCAGCAGAGCGCTTAACAAGTCTCCTTATTCTAGACACCAACTGCGCACACAACTGAGACACAGCTGCACCATTCCTAGAAAAACAGCTTTACAATTTCCCATAATAAAGTACCCGGCTCGCTCATATCCAACTTACTATAGGACACAGATTTATGCCTTATTTGCCCATCTCTGATATTGATAGCACCTGCCAGCCCCCAGAAATTACTATTTTAACACAAGGCCCAGAGGCAAAAACAACAGAATCCTACTAGAAATCATTCCGGTCAATGAGAATAGTTTTCTGCTGTGCCTGTTTCGAAAACCCATGTAATCAGTGACACGTGAAAATACGTGAACAATAGTCACCGCATCTCTGCGGCACTACCTGAAAATATAAATTTGCTGGAAAGCATTAAGGTTTGAATCTCAGGGTTACCAAGTGCTTTGGTACAAAGCCAGCATTCATCCGCCCTATACCACGGTGAGGCATTAAATTACCAGAAGGAGCAACTCCACCTATTTCACTGATTACACTTTCGTCTTGGCCATACGTAATAGCTCAACTCTCTGCAACCAGCAGAGAAGACTGACCAGGCTTTAGGAAACGACATATTCATTGGCATCAGAGAGGGGCCTTTCTGACACTGACTTTTTTCACACAGCTCAGCTATCTCAAATGCCCACCCCCTGCCCCCTACACCCGGAAAAAAAACAGACAGACCCAAACAAAAAACACTTGCACATTGGACTCCTTGGGCTTGAGAGAGGCTTAACTGGCTTAACTTCTATTGTGCGCTAGTAACATGGAGCGCAAGAAAAGCTTTCCAAAGGGAATGAGCTGGAAACTGGGTATGTGAACAAGTAATCCTCAAAAAAGGAGCGCCTGCCGCAGCTGGCTGGGGAGGGCCTGCGTATACCCCGTGCCCTTGTGGGCTATCTGTCCAGCTGCAGGAGGACCAGAGAAGGGCAGCTGAAAAGATGAAAAGCTGCAGCTGAGCCTGATAGACCCGCACAGCTCTCGGGCCATCTTGCTGATGGCAGCTGTGACGCATCGATTCGTTCTATGCAGGTGAATTAATTTTTTCCATCTGCAAACTTAGGTGGAGAACTGCAGTTTTCGTTAGTCTTTGTGGAAACGCTGTAATGGTCCACACTAATCTCAAAACAGCAACTCTGTGCTGTGACTGCCTGCGTAGACCTGCTGGGGCCTAAATTTTAGGGCATAAAAAAGAATAAAAAGCCAAAAATGAAACCTGGAGTTGAAGAAAGGCCCTTGGGAAAAAATACATTAAAAGTAGGAACAAGACAGAGGCTGAGTGAACATTAATATGGCCCCGCGCTTTCTACCAATGGGCTTTAATTTCGTTATCATTAAATTTGCCGGGCAGTTGCATTTTGGTCTGTGAACATTTAGAAACAATGCAACAGATGCTGGCAAAAAGAAAAAAAAAAAAAAAAGAACTTATTTTTTCACAGCTACTTAGAAGCACTTAGCAGAGCTTGCCTGGGTTTGGGGTAGTCTCTCTCTTTTTTTCTTCGTCTTTCCCCCCACAACGCCCCCGCTTCCAACTTCGCGCTCTTCTCCCGCCATCACAAGACAGAGAGAACGGGTCGCCAGGGGAGAAAAACGCGGGCCGATCCCGTCAGAAAAGTTCTTTCCGCGGTCTTTGCTGCCACCTCGTGGCCCATGCGCGGAACTGCCGCTGTCTGTCGCCGCGTCCCGCAAGCAGCACAACGCATGCGCGTACAAATGCGGAAGTGGCGTTTTAACCGCTCTGCGCAGCTAATGCGCCGCTCTCTATGGTGATCAGTCCTCCAGCTAATAGCGACCGTGCGCCCGTCCACTTAAAGACAGCAATTGTTTCGACAGACCACGACGGGGACGGGCAAGCAGCCGATTCCCGGGCCGCCGGCCCAGCGATATTCTCCCCCTTCTAATCCAGGATGCCCCTCGTCTATTTCCGCCCTTTTATGCCCAAGCCCACGCGGAAGCGGACCGGTTGGGCTCACAGCTGCCCCTCAGCGCCTCGTGGCATCCAACTTCCTCTCCGCCCCGGTGAACCAGCAAAGTCCCTTTCCACCCCCAGCCCTGCACCGTCCCCCAGCCGTTTAAAAGCCCTCCCAGCGGCAGTGGAACGCGAGCAGCTCGGAGATTCGCGGTCGCGGTACTGGCGTGCAGCAGCACCGACGCGGCAGCAACCCGCGACCAGCGAGCCTCGGGAGAGCAACGCGCACGCGCGAGCCCGGGCACTGCAGTGCGCATGTGCCGGTAGCGGCTCGGCGCTACGCATGCGCCCCTCTCGGCAGAGCACTACGCGTGCCCAAGCCTAGACGCTGCACTGCGCAAGCGCCACCCTCCGCACCGCACTACGCATGTGCCTGTTCCCGAGGCAGGCTCGAGCGTCAGACCGTCGGAGGAAATAGACAAGGAGCACTTCCGACAGCAAGAGAGAAAACCGTTGCTGAGCCAGCAGGAATTGACTGCTCGACTGCATCTCAGGGCTTGGTAGATTTGAAAGCTATTTATGAGTTCTCTGGCGCATGCGTGCTGTTGCCTGGAGGACTAACCCTAACAAAGCTCGGCAGATTCGCTGCGCAGAGCGATGAGAACGTACGTACGCCACTTCCGCGTGCCTGCGCGCATGCGTACTGCTGCCTGCGGCACCGAACATACGCGGCCGCAATTCCACCGATTGGCCACGAGGGGGCACCAGAGACCGCGGAAACAACAGCTCCGACTGGATTGACGCGGAGCCGCGCCGCAGCTTCTGGCGCTCCGTTCCTTCTCTCTCGTGAGGGCAGAGGAAAAACGCAGTTAGGTCGGGGTTGAGGGAGGAGAGAATTACGTCAGTTGGAACAAGACGAAGAAAAACAAGGAAAACTTCTCTATGCCCAGCAAAACTCTGCTAAGTGCTTAAGAATATCGGTAAATAAATAAATAAATAAATAAATAAATAAATAACGTCATCATCAAATTGATTTTGTCATGCTTTTTTTTTTTTTTGAAGGCAACTGAGGTGATGAAAAAGCTGGTGTCAATTGGACAGGAGGGCGCAGTGAAGCCAAGGATGGCGAGGAATGATTAACAATCCTTAACGTTGCAAAAGAAAACAAACAAAAAAACCACCAGTAAAACAACTTCTGTACCTGGCCATGCAACTCTGAGATCCCGTCTGGGTCTCCCGGCGCTTGTAAATATCCACCGGGTCAATTTTGATATCGAGCGATTTGTTGTCAGTTCTTCCATTCACAGTCAATGCCAGGATCTGCCGCCGCAGGGCGTTCTGACCATGGGCACCACTGCTGAACTGTTTCAATATCAGTGGGATTCCCAGGCACGGTTTCAAGGATTTGGTCTACTTTTGACCCAAAGGGAGAATTAATATGAAATGCGAGGTATGCATAAGTCATCATGAGGCGTGTTTCTCAGCATCACCTTTGGGAAACAAAGGATTTTTCATAAAAGTCTCAATACAGCAGTAAAATAGAACACTGTATAAAAACAATGAGAACGCTCTGTGAGCAGGCAAGGAGCTTTACGACCTCTGCCTGGGAAATCCAGAGCCACTTGCCCACAGACTCCTCTTTGGCAGCTGTTCTAGATTCAGCTGAACATTCTGTTCCAGAGCACAACTCAAAACTACAGAGGAAACAAAGGGAGTTCTACATAGGCAGAATAAAAAGAATGCTATGTTTCTTCAGTATTGAAAAACCAACAACAGAAGCCATTCCCCAAATTCCACTGCGGGAAACATAGCGGCAGAGAAGAAAGCATCCATATTTCCCCGAACCAGTGCTCGAAGGAAAAAAGGAAAACAAACAAACAAACAAGTTTTATATGTTACCTGCTTGAAGGCGTATACCACTCTCACTCTTTAAAAGCATTAAAGAAAAAAAAGTAAAATGCATAGAGTAATCTCTTCCAACAACACGTGCATTTGGTCTGGGCAGCAAAGGGCGCAGCTCTGTATCACAAAGAACCGAAGTCATAAGCACCAGGCTCCTAAGTTCCAGCCAAACCAACCAAACGTGCCTATGGACAGGCAGAATCCTTAAGTAGGACAGCCAGTAAAAACGTCAAACAAAGCACCCGATTCTCAGCCTTCTTGTTCCTTTTTGAAAATCCAGAGGTCTCTGTGTTAGCTCCACCTCTAGCCTGTAAAGCCCGAGCTCGCCGTCTGGGGGAAGTCCAAGAAAAGGCTGGGTTATTACAGCGAGTCCCCAGTAGGATTGACATTTTTTCTAGCCTCAGGTCTCAGTTCTTTTACACATGCGAGGTATCTCTCAGGGTCATCTGGTGGTCTTTTGATGAAGGCCATGTCTTTCTTGCTGTGCACACTTGGACCTGGTTCAAGCTGAAGGATGCTTGACTCACTCCAGGCAGTTGTCTTATCAGCCACAACTCAGAAACCTTGCTGACAACACCAAGCTGTGGGGAGCAGCGACACGCCAGCAGTGACATGGGACGCCAACCAGAGGGACCCAGAGAGGCTTGAGCAGCGGGCACAGACAAACCTCATCAGCTTCAACAAATCCAGGCGCAGTGTCTTGCACCTGGGACAAGAGAATCCCCCACTACCAATACATGCTGGGGGATGAAAGGGCTGAGCCTAGGCCCGTCGCAAAAGAGCTGGTGGATGGCAAGCTGTACACGAGCCAGCAAAGTGCCCTCCCAGCCCGGAAAACCAGCCACATCCTGGGCTGCACCAAAAGATGTGCGGTCAGCAGGTGAAAAGAGGTGATCCTGCCCCTCTGCTCTGTGCTGAAGAGGCCTCACCTGGAGTACTGCGTCCATATGAAGAGCCCTCAGTGCAGAAGGGACATGGACCCGTTGGAGCACATACAGAGGACGGCCACAAGAAAAAAAAAAAACAAAGGATCAAACACCTCACCTGTGAGGACAGGCTGAGAGAGCTGGGGCTGTTCAGCCCGGAGAAGTGAAGGCTCCGAGGTGACCTGGTAACAGCCTTTCGATACCCAAAGGGGAGCTAAAGGAAAGAAGGAGGGAAAATTTAGGTTAGATATAAGGAAAATATCCTTCATAGCAAGGGACAAGGGGAAACGTTTTAAGCTGGGGGAGGGAAGATTTAGGTTGGATGGCAGGGGGAAGTTCTCCACAGAGAGAGCGGTGAGGTGCTGGAACAGCTGCCCAGAGAGGCTGTGGATGCCCCGTCCATCCCTGGAGGTGTTCAAGGCCAGGTTGGATGGGGCCCTGGGCAGCCCGGTCTAGTATGAAATGGGGAGGTTGATGGTCCTGCATGTGGCAGGGGGGGGGGTTGGAGATCCACGATCCTCGAGGTCCCTTCCGACCCGGGACATTCTGTGACTCTGCGCAGTGGACCAGGTTGCCCAGAGATGCGGTGGATGCCCTGTCCTTTCCAAGGTGACACGCAGGGCAACCTGATCTAGCTGTGAATGTCCCTGTTCATTGTGGGTGAGTCGGACTAGATCATCATAAATGGTCGCTTCCGACTCTAAGGAGTCTCTGGTATGATACCTGAAGCCATGTCCACAAAGGACATCGATGGCATGGTGAGCAACCAGGGTAGGTGGGGAAGCCTGTGTGCTCAACAGCTCCGGGGAAACTCACCAAGTAGTCCAGTCGGGAAGATTCACATCAGCCATAGAGCCTCTCTGTGCCAGTCCCAGTATTCAGCACACCAGAGGTACTGCTTTATCACACTGGTGGGTCCCACAGCTGCAGAGCTATCTATTGAATGGGGGCCAGGGGATGGAAGGAAGAGGGGTGGGGAGATTGGCTATCATACAGACTAGGAAACTAACAGCATCCCCTGACAATTGGGATGGAGATATCTGGGGTGGTCCAGACAAAGTGGTCCAGTAGAAGACAATCCTTTGTTTCCTATAAAGACGAAGCCGGATCTGCCATAAAAACAGAAAGAACCCTAGGACCCTGGGGTGGTCGGCCACAACGTGCTCTGAGAACTGTGCCCTGACATCTGTTACTACTGACAAATCTGTAAGGGAGGTCTAGGAGAGAACCAGACAAAACAGGAACAGAATACTCGTGTTCAGTATGCTCAAGTAGTGGAGACTGCATTACACTAAGCGAGGATGAAGAAAACGGCCACTGGGGCTGGGGCTTTTCTTAAGCTCAGGTCCCAGCCTGATACACGCACCTCACTCTATCACCAGCCACGTAGCTTATTGGGCTGGAAGAATAAACCCCAGGGAGCAAGGCGAGCCCCTTGTGACCCCCATTCCATCTCTAAGTGAGCGTCCCACAGCCATCACCAAACCCACCTGCATACAAGCGATGCATGAACAAGGGATTCATGGCGTTCCATTATCTGCTCCACAGATTTCACAGTGCTTAAACCACTAACTAGAGGAGCCCCAGAAACCCTTAAACCCCATCGAGCTGCAAAACAGAACGGGATCCAAAGAGACACGGAGCATAATTTAAATACGCGCCCTTAAACAATACTCAGCATGGGCGGAATTAATCCGTGGCAGAGGAGACACAGAGGGGACAGGGGCAGAGGACACAGGGAGAACACAAAGACACAAGTGGGACACAGAGGGAACGTGTCATAAAATAGGTTGGGACAGTGTGGTAGTTTGGAGTCCCAGGTCGATGATTGTGCAATGAGAGTCATGAAAGAGGAACGGAGACTTCACAAGAAGGTACTGGGCTTGAAAAGAGTTGCAAAGGAAACCTGGAGAATGCAGAATCTCTTTACAGAAAAGCACATTAGCTCCAGGCGTTTCCAGAGTTGCAATGCTCAGTCAGCCAACCAGCATTACCTTGGGGCTGATTGAAGCATTCCAGACATGAGATAAGAGTAAAAGAGAGGAATGAACGTCAGTCTCTTCATTACCAATTCAGAGAAAAGCAGATAACCCCTTCACTCCCCTCAGAGAACAATTGGAAGGCATCATAAGGAGAGGCATAGCGGACATAGCTACTCTAAACCAACTTAGGATCCCCACAGAAAGGCAGAAGCCAAAACCCTGCAAAAAAGAAAGGATCACTTACCTCTTTCCAAGAACCAGAGCTTACCCAACAATCCACAGGAGGCAGTCTCCAGGAAGAAACCCTGCCTTTGGGGCTGCCAGCCCTTAAATGAGGAGAGGGAGGGGCTGGAGCCAGGCTCAGCCTCATCTGGTTCTCTAGGTGCATTGCTTCCACCTGTGCTTGCAGGGCTACACCCCTCACCAGGTGCTCCGTCACTGCTTCAGGCTGTGATCTCAAAGTTCCCATAAAAGCATGAAAAAAAAAAAAAAAAAGTAATGAAGTAATGACTGGCAGCCAATTGGGCAAGGGGGGGAGGGAGGGGGTTATCGATGGACAAGCTAGGATGGTCCACATGTTTTGATTCCAGTCTGTCCTCAATGGCAATTGGTGGCATTTCTAATAAATAGGGGAGCACAGATTTCCATACTGATACAGCAAGATGCTGAGAAGCTGCATGTGCAACAAAAGGGCTGAGACTACCGGTGTGAATGGAGCGAGTGCTGTCTGCCAAACTGCCAGGGTCAGCTTTGGCTCCCCAGTGAGAAATCTGTGTCATCTACTTGCACAGCAATTAAAGACCACTGTGAAATTATTTTAGGATTTGGTTCCTCAGTGGGTGAACCTGGCACCTGCCCGCATGGCAGCGTGAAGCCCTTTGGCTCAAACATCGATCCCAAACCCCAAAGAAGTCGGGAGGCTGTAGAGTGCGTACTTCGTGCAGCCCCTGCACTCCTCGAGTCAGAGATCACTGACGTACTGCAGGACCCCATTTCTGTTGCGGCACGACAGGGGATTGCTGAAGTCACTGCAGATTTGGAGAAAAGACAGATCATCTCCAGAATGCACTCCCCATACAAGCGGCCCACGTGTGTGGGGCACAAGCCCCATTCTGGGGGCAATGACCCCCACCTGTGGGGCGCTACCCCCACCCCACTGTCACAGCCGTGTGCGGAGGACACCATCACCCCACTGCACACAGCCATCAACTTCTCCCAGGACTCCACGCACCCCACAGGCATCCCTGACCCTGCCCTCAACCCCACGGTGACATGGGCACGGAGCGAAGGGGGACAGGTAGTGTGGGGGGAGGTGAGGAGACATGAGGGGACATGTGGGGACACGGGGTTGATGTGTGGGGTCATAAAAAGCCAAAAATGAAACTTGGAGTTGAAGAAAGGCCCTTGGAAAAAAATACATTAAAGTATAAAGAAGACAGAAGCTGCGTGAACATTAATACGGCCCTGTGCTTTCTGCCAACGGGCTTTAATTTCGTTATCATTAAATTTGCTGGGCAGTTACACTTTGGTAATGCGAACATTTAGAAAAGATGCAACGGATGCTGGCAAAAGGAAAAAAAAAAACCTCTTTTTTTACAGCTATTTATAAGCACTTAGCACAGCTCTCCTGGGTTTGGAGAAGTTTCCCTCTTTTTTCTTCGTCTTTCCCCCCACACACCCTCCACTTCTAACTTCGTGTTCTGCCCCCGTCATTACGAGACACAGAGAGAACGAATCGCCAGGGACTGCGCCGCGGGTCCCCGGCAATCCGTCAGAAAAGTTCTTTCCGCGGTCTCTGCTGCCACCTCGTGGCCAATGCGCGGAACTGCCGCTGCCCGCTGCTTAGGCCGGCAAGCGGTATAACGCATGCGCGTAGAAACGCGGAAGTGGCGTTTTAACCGCTCTGCGCAGCTAATCCGCCGCTCTCTGTGGTGATCAGTCCTCCAGGTAATAGCGAACACGCGCCCGTCAACTGAAAGATAGCAATTGTTTCGACAAACCACTACGGGGACGGGCAAGCAGCCGATTCTCGGACCGCCGGCTCAGCGATATTCTCCCCTTCTAATCCAGGATGCCCCTCGTCTATTTCCGCCCTTTTATGCCCGAGCCCACCCGGGAACGGACCGGGTCGGCTCAGGGCTGCCTCTCAGCGCCTCGTGGCACCCAACGTGCTTGCCGCCGCGGTGGAGGAGCAGACGTCCCGTTCCAGCCCCAGCTCTGCACCGCAGCGTTCCTGGAAAAGCAAGTCTCGCGAGAGCAACGCGCACGTGCGAATCTAGGCACTGCGCACGCGGCAGTCTCTCTAGGCACCGCACTACGCAGGCGCGGTTCTCGAGACAACAGCACGGAGTACGGACGCGCGGTTCATGAGAAAGCACAACGCATGCGCCAGTGGTTTAAAAAAAAAAACAAAACAAAACACACACCACTACGCGCGCACTGGATTCTGCTCCGAACGGGGCATGCGCCGGATTCTGCCCGCCACGGCGCATGCGCCTGTCTGTGCCCCGCAATGCGCATGTGCCAAGTGCTCTGCGCACGCGCCAGCTGCAAGAGCGCATTGGGCATGCGCGACCGTTCGCACCGCCCTGCGCATGCGCCAGTCTCGGCACCGCGATGCGCATGCTCTCCTCACGGCCGCAAAACGCATGCGCCATCGTTTGCAGTGCGCATGCGGCAAGCATGTCACCGAACTGCGCGTGCGGCCGCCTTGGCACGGCACTGCGCATGCGCTTCTCGCGCGCGGATTACGGCGTACGCTCGTTTTCGGGCACGCGCCTACGCGTTCGCTTTTTTCGACGCCTCATTGCGCAAGCGGCGGGTGCACGGTCCGCCTAGACAGTACGTTCTGGAAGCAGACCGGGGCATAAAACCGCCCGAGGAAATAGACAAGGAGCATTCTGGATTGGAAAAGAGAGAATAGTGTCGCGGAGCCGGCGGTCCAAGTATTGCCTGCTCACCTGCATCTCAGGGCTTCGAAGAAATGGATGCTATTGGAAAGCTGGACGGCGCATGCGCACTACTTCCCGGAGGACCGAGCATAACGCAGATCAGCGGGGTGCCTGCGCAGAGGAGCAGGACCGTGCGCGCACCACTTCCGGATCAAACACCTCACCTGTGAGGACAGGCTGAGAGAGCTGGGGCTGGGGCAATACATGTTGGGGGATGAAAGGGCTGAGCATACCCAACCCCTTCAAAGCAGTGTCTTTCCACCCCAGTTTTTGGACTGCAGCACCAGCCCCACACAGGATCCAGCCTTCTCCGGTTTGATCTCGTGCAGGATATTCTTGCAATGTGTGTGACAAAATATACATATATACACCTATATACAGAGCGGGCATTCCTGGGAAGATTTGGCTAGAGGATAAGTGATGCAAACTATCTGAGATCTTCCCCAAGTTAAGTAGAAGGACTCCCCAAAAGAACTAGGACAACGGAGTTCACGAAATATAAATATTATCCAATTCTAATGCAGAAACAACATTTGATTCCCACAACACCACCTCCTATCCGTCTCCCTCAGAGATTCCCAGGAGCACCTCAGGCTGCTGCTTTCTCGTGACAGCCTGGCCATCTGCCCCAGCAGCTCCTTAAGCAGAGTACACCTGCAACTAGCTTCCTTTAACTGGCTGGTAGGTATGGTGAGATAGTTCCTTTACGGGAATCGAAATGGAAATCACAATGAGTTGGATGGCATCCTGCTTTTCTTCTCCAGTGCCAGAGAAGTCCACATATTCCAGCACCACAAAAGGTCATGCACACAGCCCAGTGCTGCGGAAGGCAGTTCTGTCCAACACCGCGACGTCTCTGCCACCCAACGCAGCTTGAAGCCACCGTGCCTCAGCCTCCATTTTGAGCTGGGGCCAGAAGGCCGCCCCGCCCTATAGCCCCACCCTCCCTTCATTGTGAGTTAGGCCGGAAGGCTGCACTGCCCAATAGCACTGCAGGCCGCTGCCCCACCCTCCATTACGTGCCAGGCAGGCACACAGCATAGAAGACTGTGGGCGCACCCCCCCACGGCATTCACTGTCTGCACACCCTTGCGACAGGGACGAGAGGCAGTGGGCGCTACGGGGCCAGGGGCAGCTGTCCTTGCAGGCCCCAGGAAGGAGAGTAGCTTTCAGCGGCCTTCGGCCACAGCTTTTGGAGGCTGAGGGTCTCTTCAGGTCCCTGCGACCATGCCGCAGAGACAGGCAAAGTGCTGCCAGCCCTCTCTGCGCCGGGGCCCGGCCCAGCCCCCTGCCTGCCCCGCACAGCGGGAGGAGCACAAGCGGGAGCTGGAGGCGCTGCGGGCCCAGCTGGAGGGCGAGCGGCTCCGCTCCCAGGAGATGCAGCGCCGCCGGGCCGTCGAGAGACGTGAGCTGCAGGAGGCGGCAGAGCGGGAGCGGCAGCTCCTGGCCGACCGACTGCGCTCCAACTGGGAGCGACAGCGGGCGTCAAAGCTGCAGCGCCTGCGGGAGCAGAGCCAGAGGCAGCGGGAGGCGGACATCCGCCAACTGCTGCAGATGAAGGAGGCCCAGCTCCGCCAGACGCGGGAGCGGCTGCAGCAGCGGTGCAACAACGCCAACCGCCAGGTACGGGATCTGCTGCGGCAGCTAGCAAAGGAGCTGCTGAGTGGCGAGAGCAGCAGAGAGGCCCACAGACTGCAGCAGGAAGTCCAGCGGCAGCTCTGCAGGAAGCCCTGTGCAGAGCAGGCCGCCCACGTCCTGCGCCTCCAGCGCGAACTGCAGGAGCAGAGGAGACGCTTCCTGCATTACATCCTGGAGCACGGACAGGGGCAGCCGCCCGCCTCCTGCAACGGGGCCAGGGCTGCAGCCGCTGGGCCGCGCACACGGCAAAGGCCAGCCTGCCGTCGGGCTGTAGCAGAAGCGGGTGTTCAGGCTGCAGAGCAACAACAGGCCTGCCCACCTGAGCACAGGGAGCTGCGGGAGCAGAGTGCCCATCTGCTGAGGGCACTGAAGGACTTGCAGAGACAATGCAGCCTCCTTGGAGAGGAGAACTGCCTGCTGAGGAGCAGAAGCTCTCAGCAGATGAGGGAGGAGGTGGAGCGGCTCAAGGACAAGACGCATACGCTCAGCCTCCTTACCAAGCAGCTGCGGGAAACAGTCCGGCAGCTCAAGGAGGCCTCTTCCACATCCAGAGGGGCCGCAGAAAAGGCAGAGGAAGCCAACCAGCTGCAGGGGCAGCATTTGGAAAAGGAGAGTGGGAAAAAGCTGGAGCCGCACGGAAATCCAGAACAGGAATGGCTGGAGAAGTCGGGAGGGTGGCTGATGGCAAGCTGCAGCCTGCATTCTCGCAGACGATCACCAGCACTAATTCGAAGATTCATAGCTCGTCACAGCTACAATCCTTTTGAGGGCCCTAATGAGGACCCAGAAAACGAGCTTCCACTGACTGCTGGACAATACCTTTACATCTTCGGAGACGTAGATGAAGATGGCTGGTTTCTGGGAGAGCTGACGGATGGCACAAGAGGACTGGTCCCTTCCAATCTGGTGGAAGAAGTTTCAGATGATGACCTGGATACGACTGTGCCTCCACAGCTTCGTGATCTCCTGCAGGATACCGACGATGACGAGCAACTAGGCAGCAGGAGCGGTGGCAGAAAGTGATGGTCACCATCCAGAAATCTGTGTCCGTGTATTGGCTGAGCCTGGGGGATGCGGAGATTCCTCTCCATAATACGGCAGCATCCCATCAAGATTCCATATTTTCATCCACATAGATGAAGAATACCTCCTGCTCCACTTGATGTTCAACTGAAGCATGGTCCATCGGCACAAAGACCTTGAAAATTTATCACTTGTATGACTGAGAATTTACTACATTTGGACTGAAAAAAATCTAAAAAAAATTAAAAAACACCATAAAATAACCAAACTCAAAACGCACGTGTGAAGTCTTCTTGTTTTCTGGCAGTCCGCTTTTGTAAAGGTATGAGGAAAGCAAGAGGCTGAGGAAAGCCTCCAAAGTCTTTCTCAAGCGCACTACCTACAAGTATTGGAATCGAGAGAGAAAGGAATCATTACTGCTTGCTTCTGTTCTTCGGGATACCTGAAGTACCTTGGAAGGCCACACTTCCTGAGCAATATAAACATTCTGTCCCAAAGCAGCTCTTTGACCGTTTCCACTGGGTGATAAGGCATAGCGCTTGCATCATCTGAAGGCACGGACTCAGGTGCCAATCCAAATCCTTAACTGCAGGTCCTTACATTCTATACATACATGCTCAAGCTCCCTCTTGTAATTTTCCATCCATCCCTACGTGTCAGCAGAGCGCTTAACAAGTCTCCTTATTCTAGACACCAACTGCGCACACAACTGAGACACAGCTGCACCATTCCTAGAAAAACAGCTTTACAATTTCCCATAATAAAGTACCCGGCTCGCTCATATCCAACTTACTATAGGACACAGATTTATGCCTTATTTGCCCATCTCTGATATTGATAGCACCTGCCAGCCCCCAGAAATTACTATTTTAACACAAGGCCCAGAGGCAAAAACAACAGAATCCTACTAGAAATCATTCCGGTCAATGAGAATAGTTTTCTGCTGTGCCTGTTTCGAAAACCCATGTAATCAGTGACACGTGAAAATACGTGAACAATAGTCACCGCATCTCTGCGGCACTACCTGAAAATATAAATTTGCTGGAAAGCATTAAGGTTTGAATCTCAGGGTTACCAAGTGCTTTGGTACAAAGCCAGCATTCATCCGCCCTATACCACGGTGAGGCATTAAATTACCAGAAGGAGCAACTCCACCTATTTCACTGATTACACTTTCGTCTTGGCCATACGTAATAGCTCAACTCTCTGCAACCAGCAGAGAAGACTGACCAGGCTTTAGGAAACGACATATTCATTGGCATCAGAGAGAGGCCTTTCTGACACTGACTTTTTTCACACAGCTCAGCTATCTCAAATGCCCACCCCCTGCCCCCTACACCCGGAAAAAAACCAGACAGACCCAAACAAAAAACACTTGCACATTGGACTCCTTGGGCTTGAGAGAGGCTTAACTGGCTTAACTTCTATTGTGCGCTAGTAACATGGAGCGCAAGAAAAGCTTTCCAAAGGGAATGAGCTGGAAACTGGGTATGTGAACAAGTAATCCTCAAAAAAGGAGCGCCTGCCGCAGCTGGCTGGGGAGGGCCTGCGTATACCCCGTGCCCTTGTGGGCTATCTGTCCAGCTGCAGGAGGACCAGAGAAGGGCAGCTGAAAAGATGAAAAGCTGCAGCTGAGCCTGATAGACCCGCACAGCTCTCAGGCCATCTTGCCGATGGCAGCTGTGACGCATCGATTCGTTCTATGCAGGTGAATTAATTTTTTCCATCTGCAAACTTAGGTGGAGAACTGCAGTTTTCGTTAGTCTTTGTGGAAACGCTGTAATGGTCCACACTAATCTCAAAACAGCAACTCTGTGCTGTGACTGCCTGCGTAGACCTGCTGGGGCCTAAATTTTAGGGCATAAAAAAGAATAAAAAGCCAAAAATGAAACCTGGAGTTGAAGAAAGGCCCTTGGGAAAAAATACATTAAAAGTAGGAACAAGACAGAGGCTGAGTGAACATTAATATGGCCCCGCGCTTTCTGCCAATGGGCTTTAATTTCGTTATCATTAAATTTGCCGGGCAGTTGCATTTTGGTCTGTGAACATTTAGAAACAATGCAACAGATGCTGGCAAAAAGAAAAAAAAAAAAAAAAGAACTTATTTTTTCACAGCTACTTAGAAGCACTTAGCAGAGCTTGCCTGGGTTTGGGGTAGTCTCTCTCTTTTTTTCTTCGTCTTTCCCCCCACAACGCCCCCGCTTCCAACTTCGCGCTCTTCTCCCGCCATCACAAGACAGAGAGAACGGGTCGCCAGGGGAGAAAAACGCGGGCCGATCCCGTCAGAAAAGTTCTTTCCGCGGTCTTTGCTGCCACCTCGTGGCCCATGCGCGGAACTGCCGCTGTCTGTCGCCGCGTCCCGCAAGCAGCACAACGCATGCGCGTACAAATGCGGAAGTGGCGTTTTAACCGCTCTGCGCAGCTAATGCGCCGCTCTCTATGGTGATCAGTCCTCCAGCTAATAGCGACCGTGCGCCCGTCCACTTAAAGACAGCAATTGTTTCGACAGACCACGACGGGGACGGGCAAGCAGCCGATTCCCGGGCCGCCGGCCCAGCGATATTCTCCCCCTTCTAATCCAGGATGCCCCTCGTCTATTTCCGCCCTTTTATGCCCAAGCCCACGCGGAAGCGGACCGGTTGGGCTCACAGCTGCCCCTCAGCGCCTCGTGGCATCCAACTTCCTCTCCGCCCCGGTGAACCAGCAAAGTCCCTTTCCACCCCCAGCCCTGCACCGTCCCCCAGCCGTTTAAAAGCCCTCCCAGCGGCAGTGGAACGCGAGCAGCTCGGAGATTCGCGGTCGCGGTACTGGCGTGCAGCAGCACCGACGCGGCAGCAACCCGCGACCAGCGAGCCTCGGGAGAGCAACGCGCACGCGCGAGCCCGGGCACTGCAGTGCGCATGTGCCGGTAGCGGCTCGGCGCTACGCATGCGCCCCTCTCGGCAGAGCACTACGCGTGCCCAAGCCTAGACGCTGCACTGCGCAAGCGCCACCCTCCGCACCGCACTACGCATGTGCCTGTTCCCGAGGCAGGCTCGAGCGTCAGACCGTCGGAGGAAATAGACAAGGAGCACTTCCGACAGCAAGAGAGAAAACCGTTGCTGAGCCAGCAGGAATTGACTGCTCGACTGCATCTCAGGGCTTGGTAGATTTGAAAGCTATTTATGAGTTCTCTGGCGCATGCGTGCTGTTGCCTGGAGGACTAACCCTAACAAAGCTCGGCAGATTCGCTGCGCAGAGCGATGAGAACGTACGTACGCCACTTCCGCGTGCCTGCGCGCATGCGTACTGCTGCCTGCGGCACCGAACATACGCGGCCGCAATTCCACCGATTGGCCACGAGGGGGCACCAGAGACCGCGGAAACAACAGCTCCGACTGGATTGACGCGGAGCCGCGCCGCAGCTTCTGGCGCTCCGTTCCTTCTCTCTCGTGAGGGCAGAGGAAAAACGCAGTTAGGTCGGGGTTGAGGGAGGAGAGAATTACGTCAGTTGGAACAAGACGAAGAAAAACAAGGAAAACTTCTCTATGCCCAGCAAAACTCTGCTAAGTGCTTAAGAATATCGGTAAATAAATAAATAAATAAATAAATAACGTCATCATCAAATTGATTTTGTCATGCTTTTTTTTTTTTTTGAAGGCAACTGAGGTGATGAAAAAGCTGGTGTCAATTGGACAGGAGGGCGCAGTGAAGCCAAGGATGGCGAGGAATGATTAACAATCCTTAACGTTGCAAAAGAAAACAAACAAAAAAACCACCAGTAAAACAACTTCTGTACCTGGCCATGCAACTCTGAGATCCCGTCTGGGTCTCCCGGCGCTTGTAAATATCCACCGGGTCAATTTTGATATCGAGCGATTTGTTGTCAGTTCTTCCATTCACAGTCAATGCCAGGATCTGCCGCCGCAGGGCGTTCTGACCATGGGCACCACTGCTGAACTGTTTCAATATCAGTGGGATTCCCAGGCACGGTTTCAAGGATTTGGTCTACTTTTGACCCAAAGGGAGAATTAATATGAAATGCGAGGTATGCATAAGTCATCATGAGGCGTGTTTCTCAGCATCACCTTTGGGAAACAAAGGATTTTTCATAAAAGTCTCAATACAGCAGTAAAATAGAACACTGTATAAAAACAATGAGAACGCTCTGTGAGCAGGCAAGGAGCTTTACGACCTCTGCCTGGGAAATCCAGAGCCACTTGCCCACAGACTCCTCTTTGGCAGCTGTTCTAGATTCAGCTGAACATTCTGTTCCAGAGCACAACTCAAAACTACAGAGGAAACAAAGGGAGTTCTACATAGGCAGAATAAAAAGAATGCTATGTTTCTTCAGTATTGAAAAACCAACAACAGAAGCCATTCCCCAAATTCCACTGCGGGAAACATAGCGGCAGAGAAGAAAGCATCCATATTTCCCCGAACCAGTGCTCGAAGGAAAAAAGGAAAACAAACAAACAAACAAGTTTTATATGTTACCTGCTTGAAGGCGTATACCACTCTCACTCTTTAAAAGCATTAAAGAAAAAAAAGTAAAATGCATAGAGTAATCTCTTCCAACAACACGTGCATTTGGTCTGGGCAGCAAAGGGCGCAGCTCTGTATCACAAAGAACCGAAGTCATAAGCACCAGGCTCCTAAGTTCCAGCCAAACCAACCAAACGTGCCTATGGACAGGCAGAATCCTTAAGTAGGACAGCCAGTAAAAACGTCAAACAAAGCACCCGATTCTCAGCCTTCTTGTTCCTTTTTGAAAATCCAGAGGTCTCTGTGTTAGCTCCACCTCTAGCCTGTAAAGCCCGAGCTCGCCGTCTGGGGGAAGTCCAAGAAAAGGCTGGGTTATTACAGCGAGTCCCCAGTAGGATTGACATTTTTTCTAGCCTCAGGTCTCAGTTCTTTTACACATGCGAGGTATCTCTCAGGGTCATCTGGTGGTCTTTTGATGAAGGCCATGTCTTTCTTGCTGTGCACACTTGGACCTGGTTCAAGCTGAAGGATGCTTGACTCACTCCAGGCAGTTGTCTTATCAGCCACAACTCAGAAACCTTGCTGACAACACCAAGCTGTGGGGAGCAGCGACACGCCAGCAGTGACATGGGACGCCAACCAGAGGGACCCAGAGAGGCTTGAGCAGCGGGCACAGACAAACCTCATCAGCTTCAACAAATCCAGGCGCAGTGTCTTGCACCTGGGACAAGAGAATCCCCCACTACCAATACATGCTGGGGGATGAAAGGGCTGAGCCTAGGCCCGTCGCAAAAGAGCTGGTGGATGGCAAGCTGTACACGAGCCAGCAAAGTGCCCTCCCAGCCCGGAAAACCAGCCACATCCTGGGCTGCACCAAAAGATGTGCGGTCAGCAGGTGAAAAGAGGTGATCCTGCCCCTCTGCTCTGTGCTGAAGAGGCCTCACCTGGAGTACTGCGTCCATATGAAGAGCCCTCAGTGCAGAAGGGACATGGACCCGTTGGAGCACATACAGAGGACGGCCACAAGAAAAAAAAAAAAAAAAAAAAAAAGAACCAAAGGATCAAACACCTCACCTGTGAGGACAGGCTGAGAGAGCTGGGGCTGTTCAGCCCGGAGAAGTGAAGGCTCCGAGGTGACCTGGTAACAGCCTTTCGATACCCAAAGGGGAGCTAAAGGAAAGAAGGAGGGAAAATTTAGGTTAGATATAAGGAAAATATCCTTCATAGCAAGGGACAAGGGGAAACGTTTTAAGCTGGGGGAGGGAAGATTTAGGTTGGATGGCAGGGGGAAGTTCTCCACAGAGAGAGCGGTGAGGGGCTGGAACAGCTGCCCAGAGAGGCTGTGGATGCCCCGTCCATCCCTGGAGGTGTTCAAGGCCAGGTTGGATGGGGCCCTGGGCAGCCTGGTCTAGTATGAAATGGGGAGGTTGATGGTCCTGCATGTGGCAGGGGGGGGGGGTTGGAGATCCACGATCCTCGAGGTCCCTTCCGACCCGGGACATTCTGTGACTCTGCGCAGTGGACCAGGTTGCCCAGAGATGCGGTGGATGCCCTGTCCCTTCCAAGGTGACACGCAGGGCAACCTGATCTAGCTGTGAATGTCCCTGTTCATTGTGGGTGAGTCGGACTAGATCATCATAAATGGTCGCTTCCGACTCTAAGGAGTCTCTGGTATGATACCTGAAGCCATGTCCACAAAGGACATCGATGGCATGGTGAGCAACCAGGGTAGGTGGGGAAGCCTGTGTGCTCAACAGCTCCGGGGAAACTCACCAAGTAGTCCAGTCGGGAAGATTCACATCAGCCATAGAGCCTCTCTGTGCCAGTCCCAGTATTCAGCACACCAGAGGTACTGCTTTATCACACTGGTGGGTCCCACAGCTGCAGAGCTAGCTATTGAATGGGGGCCAGGGGATGGAAGGAAGAGGGGTGGGGAGATTGGCTATCATACAGACTAGGAAACTAACAGCATCCCCTGACAATTGGGATGGAGATATCTGGGGTGGTCCAGACAAAGTGGTCCAGTAGAAGACAATCCTTTGTTTCCTAGAAAGACGAAGCCGGATCTGCCATAAAAACAGAAAGAACCCTAGGACCCTGGGGTGGTCGGCCACAACGTGCTCTGAGAACTGTGCCCTGACATCTGTTACTACTGACAAATCTGTAAGGGAGGTCTAGGAGAGAACCAGACAAAACAGGAACAGAATACTCGTGTTCAGTATGCTCAAGTAGTGGAGACTGCATTACACTAAGCGAGGATGAAGAAAACGGCCACTGGGGCTGGGGCTTTTCTTAAGCTCAGGTCCCAGCCTGATACACGCACCTCACTCTATCACCAGCCACGTAGCTTATTGGGCTGGAAGAATAAACCCCAGGGAGCAAGGCGAGCCCCTTGTGACCCCCATTCCATCTCTAAGTGAGCGTCCCACAGCCATCACCAAACCCACCTGCATACAAGCGATGCATGAACAAGGGATTCATGGCGTTCCATTATCTGCTCCACAGATTTCACAGTGCTTAAACCACTAACTAGAGGAGCCCCAGAAACCCTTAAACCCCATCGAGCTGCAAAACAGAACGGGATCCAAAGAGACACGGAGCATAATTTAAATACGCGCCCTTAAACAATACTCAGCATGGGCGGAATTAATCCGTGGCAGAGGAGACACAGAGGGGACAGGGGCAGAGGACACAGGGAGAACACAAAGACACAAGTAGGACACAGAGGGAACGTGTCATAAAATAGGTTGGGACAGTGTGGTAGTTTGGAGTCCCAGGTCGATGATTGTGCAATGAGAGTCATGAAAGAGGAACGGGAGACTTCACAAGAAGGTACTGGGCTTGAAAAGAGTTGCAAAGGAAACCTGGAGAATGCAGAATCTCTTTACAGAAAAGCACATTAGCTCCAGGCGTTTCCAGAGTTGCAATGCTCAGTCAGCCAACCAGCATTACCTTGGGGCTGATTGAAGCATTCCAGACATGAGATAAGAGTAAAAGAGAGGAATGAACGTCAGTCTCTTCATTACCAATTCAGAGAAAAGCAGATAACCCCTTCACTCCCCTCAGAGAACAATTGGAAGGCATCATAAGGAGAGGCATAGCAGACATAGCTACTCTAAACCAACTTAGGATCCCCACAGAAAGGCAGAAGCCAAAACCCTGCAAAAAAGAAAGGATCACTTACCTCTTTCCAAGAACCAGAGCTCACCCAACAATCCACAGGAGGCAGTCTCCAGGAAGAAACCCTGCCTTTGGGGCTGCCAGCCCTTAAATGAGGAGAGGGAGGGGCTGGAGCCAGGCTCAGCCTCATCTGGTTCTCTAGGTGCATTGCTTCCACCTGTGCTTGCAGGGCTACACCCCTCACCAGGTGCTCCGTCACTGCTTCAGGCTGTGATCTCAAAGTTCCCATAAAAGCATGAAAAAAAAAAAAAAAAGTAATGAAGTAATGACTGGCAGCCAATTGGGCAAGGGGGGGAGGGAGGGGGTTATCGATGGACAAGCTAGGATGGTCCACATGTTTTGATTCCAGTCTGTCCTCAATGGCAATTGGTGGCATTTCTAATAAATAGGGGAGCACAGATTTCCATACTGATACAGCAAGATGCTGAGAAGCTGCATGTGCAACAAAAGGGCTGAGACTACCGGTGTGAATGGAGCGAGTGCTGTCTGCCAAACTGCCAGGGTCAGCTTTGGCTCCCCAGTGAGAAATCTGTGTCATCTACTTGCACAGCAATTAAAGACCACTGTGAAATTATTTTAGGATTTGGTTCCTCAGTGGGTGAACCTGGCACCTGCCCGCATGGCAGCGTGAAGCCCTTTGGCTCAAACATCGATCCCAAACCCCAAAGAAGTCGGGAGGCTGTAGAGTGCGTACTTCGTGCAGCCCCTGCACTCCTCGAGTCAGAGATCACTGACGTACTGCAGGACCCCATTTCTGTTGCGGCACGACAGGGGATTGCTGAAGTCACTGCAGATTTGGAGAAAAGACAGATCATCTCCAGAATGCACTCCCCATACAAGCGGCCCACGTGTGTGGGGCACAAGCCCCATTCTGGGGGCAATGACCCCCACCTGTGGGGCGCTACCCCCACCCCACTGTCACAGCCGTGTGCGGAGGACACCATCACCCCACTGCGCACAGCCATCAACTTCTCCCAGGACTCCACGCACCCCACAGGCATCCCTGACCCTGCCCTCAACCCCACGGTGACATGGGCACGGAGCGAAGGGGGACAGGTAGTGTGGGGGGAGGTGAGGAGACATGAGGGGACATGTGGGGACACGGGGTTGATGTGTGGGGTCATAAAAAGCCAAAAATGAAACTTGGAGTTGAAGAAAGGCCCTTGGAAAAAAATACATTAAAGTATAAAGAAGACAGAAGCTGCGTGAACATTAATACGGCCCTGTGCTTTCTGCCAACGGGCTTTAATTTCGTTATCATTAAATTTGCTGGGCAGTTACACTTTGGTAATGCGAACATTTAGAAAAGATGCAACGGATGCTGGCAAAAGGAAAAAAAAAAACCTCTTTTTTTACAGCTATTTATAAGCACTTAGCACAGCTCTCCTGGGTTTGGAGAAGTTTCCCTCTTTTTTCTTCGTCTTTCCCCCCACACACCCTCCACTTCTAACTTCGTGTTCTGCCCCCGTCATTACGAGACACAGAGAGAACGAATCGCCAGGGACTGCGCCGCGGGTCCCCGGCAATCCGTCAGAAAAGTTCTTTCCGCGGTCTCTGCTGCCACCTCGTGGCCAATGCGCGGAACTGCCGCTGCCCGCTGCTTAGGCCGGCAAGCGGTATAACGCATGCGCGTAGAAACGCGGAAGTGGCGTTTTAACCGCTCTGCGCAGCTAATCCGCCACTCTCTGTGGTGATCAGTCCTCCAGGTAATAGCGAACACGCGCCCGTCAACTGAAAGATAGCAATTGTTTCGACAAACCACTACGGGGACGGGCAAGCAGCCGATTCTCGGACCGCCGGCTCAGCGATATTCTCCCCTTCTAATCCAGGATGCCCCTCGTCTATTTCCGCCCTTTTATGCCCGAGCCCACCCGGGAACGGACCGGGTCGGCTCAGGGCTGCCTCTCAGCGCCTCGTGGCACCCAACGTGCTTGCCGCCGCGGTGGAGGAGCAGACGTCCCGTTCCAGCCCCAGCTCTGCACCGCAGCGTTCCTGGAAAAGCAAGTCTCGCGAGAGCAACGCGCACGTGCGAATCTAGGCACTGCGCACGCGGCAGTCTCTCTAGGCACCGCACTACGCAGGCGCGGTTCTCGAGACAACAGCACGGAGTACGGACGCGCGGTTCATGAGAAAGCACAACGCATGCGCCAGTGGTTTAAAAAAAAAAACAAAACAAAACACACACCACTACGCGCGCACTGGATTCTGCTCCGAACGGGGCATGCGCCGGATTCTGCCCGCCACGGCGCATGCGCCTGTCTGTGCCCCGCAATGCGCATGTGCCAAGTGCTCTGCGCACGCGCCAGCTGCAAGAGCGCATTGGGCATGCGCGACCGTTCGCACCGCTCTGCGCATGCGCCAGTCTCGGCACCGCGATGCGCATGCTCTCCTCACGGCCGCAAAACGCATGCGCCATCGTTTGCAGTGCGCATGCGGCAAGCATGTCACCGAACTGCGCGTGCGGCCGCCTTGGCACGGCACTGCGCATGCGCTTCTCGCGCGCGGATTACGGCGTACGCTCGTTTTCGGGCACGCGCCTACGCGTTCGCTTTTTTCGACGCCTCATTGCGCAAGCGGCGGGTGCACGGTCCGCCTAGACAGTACGTTCTGGAAGCAGACCGGGGCATAAAACCGCCCGAGGAAATAGACAAGGAGCATTCTGGATTGGAAAAGAGAGAATAGTGTCGCGGAGCCGGCGGTCCAAGTATTGCCTGCTCACCTGCATCTCAGGGCTTCGAAGAAATGGATGCTATTGGAAAGCTGGACGGCGCATGCGCACTACTTCCCGGAGGACCGAGCATAACGCAGATCAGCGGGGTGCCTGCGCAGAGGAGCAGGACCGTGCGCGCACCACTTCCGGATCAAACACCTCACCTGTGAGGACAGGCTGAGAGAGCTGGGGCTGGGGCAATACATGTTGGGGGATGAAAGGGCTGAGCATACCCAACCCCTTCAAAGCAGTGTCTTTCCACCCCAGTTTTTGGACTGCAGCACCAGCCCCACACAGGGTCCAGCCTTCTCCGGTTTGATCTCGTGCAGGATATTCTTGCAATGTGTGTGACAAAATATACATATATACACCTATATACAGAGCGGGCATTCCTGGGAAGATTTGGCTAGAGGATAAGTGATGCAAACTATCTGAGATCTTCCCCAAGTTAAGTAGAAGGACTCCCCAAAAGAACTAGGACAACGGAGTTCACGAAATATAAATATTATCCAATTCTAATGCAGAAACAACATTTGATTCCCACAACACCACCTCCTATCCGTCTCCCTCAGAGATTCCCAGGAGCACCTCAGGCTGCTGCTTTCTCGTGACAGCCTGGCCATCTGCCCCAGCAGCTCCTTAAGCAGAGTACGCCTGCAACTAGCTTCCTTTAACTGACTGGTAGGTATGGTGAGATAGTTCCTTTACGGGAATCGAAATGGAAATCACAATGAGTTGGATGGCATCCTGCTTTTCTTCTCCAGTGCCAGAGAAGTCCACATATTCCAGCACCACAAAAGGTCATGCACACAGCCCAGTGCTGCGGAAGGCAGTTCTGTCCAACACCGCGACGTCTCTGCCACCCAACGCAGCTTGAAGCCACCGTGCCTCAGCCTCCATTTTGAGCTGGGGCCAGAAGGCCGCCCCGCCCTATAGCCCCACCCTCCCTTCATTGTGAGTTAGGCCGGAAGGCTGCACTGCCCAATAGCACTGCAGGCCGCTGCCCCACCCTCCATTACGTGCCAGGCAGGCACACAGCATAGAAGACTGTGGGCGCACCCCCCCACGGCATTCACTGTCTGCACACCCTTGCGACAGGGACGAGAGGCAGTGGGCGCTACGGGGCCAGGGGCAGCTGTCCTTGCAGGCCCCAGGAAGGAGAGTAGCTTTCAGCGGCCTTCGGCCACAGCTTTTGGAGGCTGAGGGTCTCTTCAGGTCCCTGCGACCATGCCGCAGAGACAGGCAAAGTGCTGCCAGCCCTCTCTGCGCCGGGGCCCGGCCCAGCCCCCTGCCTGCCCCGCACAGCGGGAGGAGCACAGGCGGGAGCTGGAGGCGCTGCGGGCCCAGCTGGAGGGCGAGCGGCTCTGCTCCCAGGAGATGCAGCGCCGCCGGGCCGTCGAGAGACGTGAGCTGCAGGAGGCGGCAGAGCGGGAGCGGCAGCTCCTGGCCGACCGACTGCGCTCCAACTGGGAGCGACAGCGGGCGTCAAAGCTGCAGCGCCTGCGGGAGCAGAGCCAGAGGCAGCGGGAGGCGGACATCCGCCAACTGCTGCAGATGAAGGAGGCCCAGCTCCGCCAGACGCGGGAGCGGCTGCAGCAGCGGTGCAACAACGCCAACCGCCAGGTACGGGATCTGCTGCGGCAGCTAGCAAAGGAGCTGCTGAGTGGCGAGAGCAGCAGAGAGGCCCACAGACTGCAGCAGGAAGTCCAGCGGCAGCTCTGCAGGAAGCCCTGTGCAGAGCAGGCCGCCCACGTCCTGCGCCTCCAGCGCGAACTGCAGGAGCAGAGGAGACGCTTCCTGCATTACATCCTGGAGCACGGACAGGGGCAGCCGCCCGCCTCCTGCAACGGGGCCAGGGCTGCAGCCGCTGGGCCGCGCACACGGCAAAGGCCAGCCTGCCGTCGGGCTGTAGCAGAAGCGGGTGTTCAGGCTGCAGAGCAACAACAGGCCTGCCCACCTGAGCACAGGGAGCTGCGGGAGCAGAGTGCCCATCTGCTGAGGGCACTGAAGGACTTGCAGAGACAATGCAGCCTCCTTGGAGAGGAGAACTGCCTGCTGAGGAGCAGAAGCTCTCAGCAGATGAGGGAGGAGGTGGAGCGGCTCAAGGACAAGACGCATACGCTCAGCCTCCTTACCAAGCAGCTGCGGGAAACAGTCCGGCAGCTCAAGGAGGCCTCTTCCACATCCAGAGGGGCCGCAGAAAAGGCAGAGGAAGCCAACCAGCTGCAGGGGCAGCATTTGGAAAAGGAGAGTGGGAAAAAGCTGGAGCCGCACGGAAATCCAGAACAGGAATGGCTGGAGAAGTCGGGAGGGTGGCTGATGGCAAGCTGCAGCCTGCATTCTCGCAGACGATCACCAGCACTAATTCGAAGATTCATAGCTCGTCACAGCTACAATCCTTTTGAGGGCCCTAATGAGGACCCAGAAAACGAGCTTCCACTGACTGCTGGACAATACCTTTACATCTTCGGAGACGTAGATGAAGATGGCTGGTTTCTGGGAGAGCTGACGGATGGCACAAGAGGACTGGTCCCTTCCAATCTGGTGGAAGAAGTTTCAGATGATGACCTGGATACGACTGTGCCTCCACAGCTTCGTGATCTCCTGCAGGATACCGACGATGACGAGCAACTAGGCAGCAGGAGCGGTGGCAGAAAGTGATGGTCACCATCCAGAAATCTGTGTCCGTGTATTGGCTGAGCCTGGGGGATGCGGAGATTCCTCTCCATAATACGGCAGCATCCCATCAAGATTCCATATTTTCATCCACATAGATGAAGAATACCTCCTGCTCCACTTGATGTTCAACTGAAGCATGGTCCATCGGCACAAAGACCTTGAAAATTTATCACTTGTATGACTGAGAATTTACTACATTTGGACTGAAAAAAATCTAAAAAAAATTAAAAAACACCATAAAATAACCAAACTCAAAACGCACGTGTGAAGTCTTCTTGTTTTCTGGCAGTCCGCTTTTGTAAAGGTATGAGGAAAGCAAGAGGCTGAGGAAAGCCTCCAAAGTCTTTCTCAAGCGCACTACCTACAAGTATTGGAATCGAGAGAGAAAGGAATCATTACTGCTTGCTTCTGTTCTTCGGGATACCTGAAGTACCTTGGAAGGCCACACTTCCTGAGCAATATAAACATTCTGTCCCAAAGCAGCTCTTTGACCGTTTCCACTGGGTGATAAGGCATAGCGCTTGCATCATCTGAAGGCACGGACTCAGGTGCCAATCCAAATCCTTAACTGCAGGTCCTTACATTCTATACATACATGCTCAAGCTCCCTCTTGTAATTTTCCATCCATCCCTACGTGTCAGCAGAGCGCTTAACAAGTCTCCTTATTCTAGACACCAACTGCGCACACAACTGAGACACAGCTGCACCATTCCTAGAAAAACAGCTTTACAATTTCCCACAATAAAGTACCCGGCTCGCTCATATCCAACTTACTATAGGACACAGATTTATGCCTTATTTGCCCATCTCTGATATTGATAGCACCTGCCAGCCCCCAGAAATTACTATTTTAACACAAGGCCCAGAGGCAAAAACAACAGAATCCTACTAGAAATCATTCCGGTCAATGAGAATAGTTTTCTGCTGTGCCTGTTTCGAAAACCCATGTAATCAGTGACACGTGAAAATACGTGAACAATAGTCACCGCATCTCTGCGGCACTACCTGAAAATATAAATTTGCTGGAAAGCATTAAGGTTTGAATCTCAGGGTTACCAAGTGCTTTGGTACAAAGCCAGCATTCATCCGCCCTATACCACGGTGAGGCATTAAATTACCAGAAGGAGCAACTCCACCTATTTCACTGATTACACTTTCGTCTTGGCCATACGTAATAGCTCAACTCTCTGCAACCAGCAGAGAAGACTGACCAGGCTTTAGGAAACGACATATTCATTGGCATCAGAGAGAGGCCTTTCTGACACTGACTTTTTTCACACAGCTCAGCTATCTCAAATGCCCACCCCCTGCCCCCTACACCCGGAAAAAAAACAGACAGACCCAAACAAAAAACACTTGCACATTGGACTCCTTGGGCTTGAGAGAGGCTTAACTGGCTTAACTTCTATTGTGCGCTAGTAACATGGAGCGCAAGAAAAGCTTTCCAAAGGGAATGAGCTGGAAACTGGGTATGTGAACAAGTAATCCTCAAAAAAGGAGCGCCTGCCGCAGCTGGCTGGGGAGGGCCTGCGTATACCCCGTGCCCTTGTGGGCTATCTGTCCAGCTGCAGGAGGACCAGAGAAGGGCAGCTGAAAAGATGAAAAGCTGCAGCTGAGCCTGATAGACCCGCACAGCTCTCAGGCCATCTTGCCGATGGCAGCTGTGACGCATCGATTCGTTCTATGCAGGTGAATTAATTTTTTCCATCTGCAAACTTAGGTGGAGAACTGCAGTTTTCGTTAGTCTTTGTGGAAACGCTGTAATGGTCCACACTAATCTCAAAACAGCAACTCTGTGCTGTGACTGCCTGCGTAGACCTGCTGGGGCCTAAATTTTAGGGCATAAAAAAGAATAAAAAGCCAAAAATGAAACCTGGAGTTGAAGAAAGGCCCTTGGGAAAAAATACATTAAAAGTAGGAACAAGACAGAGGCTGAGTGAACATTAATATGGCCCCGCGCTTTCTGCCAATGGGCTTTAATTTCGTTATCATTAAATTTGCCGGGCAGTTGCATTTTGGTCTGTGAACATTTAGAAACAATGCAACAGATGCTGGCAAAAAGAAAAAAAAAAAAAAAAAGAACTTATTTTTTCACAGCTACTTAGAAGCACTTAGCAGAGCTTGCCTGGGTTTGGGGTAGTCTCTCTCTTTTTTTCTTCGTCTTTCCCCCCACAACGCCCCCGCTTCCAACTTCGCGCTCTTCTCCCGCCATCACAAGACAGAGAGAACGGGTCGCCAGGGGAGAAAAACGCGGGCCGATCCCGTCAGAAAAGTTCTTTCCGCGGTCTTTGCTGCCACCTCGTGGCCCATGCGCGGAACTGCCGCTGTCTGTCGCCGCGTCCCGCAAGCAGCACAACGCATGCGCATACAAATGCGGAAGTGGCGTTTTAACCGCTCTGCGCAGCTAATGCGCCGCTCTCTATGGTGATCAGTCCTCCAGCTAATAGCGACCGTGCGCCCGTCCACTTAAAGACAGCAATTGTTTCGACAGACCACGACGGGGACGGGCAAGCAGCCGATTCCCGGGCCGCCGGCCCAGCGATATTCTCCCCCTTCTAATCCAGGATGCCCCTCGTCTATTTCCGCCCTTTTATGCCCAAGCCCACGCGGAAGCGGACCGGTTGGGCTCACAGCTGCCCCTCAGCGCCTCGTGGCATCCAACTTCCTCTCCGCCCCGGTGAACCAGCAAAGTCCCTTTCCACCCCCAGCCCTGCACCGTCCCCCAGCCGTTTAAAAGCCCTCCCAGCGGCAGTGGAACGCGAGCAGCTCGGAGATTCGCGGTCGCGGTACTGGCGTGCAGCAGCACCGACGCGGCAGCAACCCGCGACCAGCGAGCCTCGGGAGAGCAACGCGCACGCGCGAGCCCGGGCACTGCAGTGCGCATGTGCCGGTAGCGGCTCGGCGCTACGCATGCGCCCCTCTCGGCAGAGCACTACGCGTGCCCAAGCCTAGACGCTGCACTGCGCAAGCGCCACCCTCCGCACCGCACTACGCATGTGCCTGTTCCCGAGGCAGGCTCGAGCGTCAGACCGTCGGAGGAAATAGACAAGGAGCACTTCCGACAGCAAGAGAGAAAACCGTTGCTGAGCCAGCAGGAATTGACTGCTCGACTGCATCTCAGGGCTTGGTAGATTTGAAAGCTATTTATGAGTTCTCTGGCGCATGCGTGCTGTTGCCTGGAGGACTAACCCTAACAAAGCTCGGCAGATTCGCTGCGCAGAGCGATGAGAACGTACGTACGCCACTTCCGCGTGCCTGCGCGCATGCGTACTGCTGCCTGCGGCACCGAACATACGCGGCCGCAATTCCACCGATTGGCCACGAGGGGGCACCAGAGACCGCGGAAACAACAGCTCCGACTGGATTGACGCGGAGCCGCGCCGCAGCTTCTGGCGCTCCGTTCCTTCTCTCTCGTGAGGGCAGAGGAAAAACGCAGTTAGGTCGGGGTTGAGGGAGGAGAGAATTACGTCAGTTGGAACAAGACGAAGAAAAACAAGGAAAACTTCTCTATGCCCAGCAAAACTCTGCTAAGTGCTTAAGAATATCGGTAAATAAATAAATAAATAAATAAATAACGTCATCATCAAATTGATTTTGTCATGCTTTTTTTTTTTTTTGAAGGCAACTGAGGTGATGAAAAAGCTGGTGTCAATTGGACAGGAGGGCGCAGTGAAGCCAAGGATGGCGAGGAATGATTAACAATCCTTAACGTTGCAAAAGAAAACAAACAAAAAAACCACCAGTAAAACAACTTCTGTACCTGGCCATGCAACTCTGAGATCCCGTCTGGGTCTCCCGGCGCTTGTAAATATCCACCGGGTCAATTTTGATATCGAGCGATTTGTTGTCAGTTCTTCCATTCACAGTCAATGCCAGGATCTGCCGCCGCAGGGCGTTCTGACCATGGGCACCACTGCTGAACTGTTTCAATATCAGTGGGATTCCCAGGCACGGTTTCAAGGATTTGGTCTACTTTTGACCCAAAGGGAGAATTAATATGAAATGCGAGGTATGCATAAGTCATCATGAGGCGTGTTTCTCAGCATCACCTTTGGGAAACAAAGGATTTTTCATAAAAGTCTCAATACAGCAGTAAAATAGAACACTGTATAAAAACAATGAGAACGCTCTGTGAGCAGGCAAGGAGCTTTACGACCTCTGCCTGGGAAATCCAGAGCCACTTGCCCACAGACTCCTCTTTGGCAGCTGTTCTAGATTCAGCTGAACATTCTGTTCCAGAGCACAACTCAAAACTACAGAGGAAACAAAGGGAGTTCTACATAGGCAGAATAAAAAGAATGCTATGTTTCTTCAGTATTGAAAAACCAACAACAGAAGCCATTCCCCAAATTCCACTGCGGGAAACATAGCGGCAGAGAAGAAAGCATCCATATTTCCCCGAACCAGTGCTCGAAGGAAAAAAGGAAAACAAACAAACAAACAAGTTTTATATGTTACCTGCTTGAAGGCGTATACCACTCTCACTCTTTAAAAGCATTAAAGAAAAAAAAGTAAAATGCATAGAGTAATCTCTTCCAACAACACGTGCATTTGGTCTGGGCAGCAAAGGGCGCAGCTCTGTATCACAAAGAACCGAAGTCATAAGCACCAGGCTCCTAAGTTCCAGCCAAACCAACCAAACGTGCCTATGGACAGGCAGAATCCTTAAGTAGGACAGCCAGTAAAAACGTCAAACAAAGCACCCGATTCTCAGCCTTCTTGTTCCTTTTTGAAAATCCAGAGGTCTCTGTGTTAGCTCCACCTCTAGCCTGTAAAGCCCGAGCTCGCCGTCTGGGGGAAGTCCAAGAAAAGGCTGGGTTATTACAGCGAGTCCCCAGTAGGATTGACATTTTTTCTAGCCTCAGGTCTCAGTTCTTTTACACATGCGAGGTATCTCTCAGGGTCATCTGGTGGTCTTTTGATGAAGGCCATGTCTTTCTTGCTGTGCACACTTGGACCTGGTTCAAGCTGAAGGATGCTTGACTCACTCCAGGCAGTTGTCTTATCAGCCACAACTCAGAAACCTTGCTGACAACACCAAGCTGTGGGGAGCAGCGACACGCCAGCAGTGACATGGGACGCCAACCAGAGGGACCCAGAGAGGCTTGAGCAGCGGGCACAGACAAACCTCATCAGCTTCAACAAATCCAGGCGCAGTGTCTTGCACCTGGGACAAGAGAATCCCCCACTACCAATACATGCTGGGGGATGAAAGGGCTGAGCCTAGGCCCGTCGCAAAAGAGCTGGTGGATGGCAAGCTGTACACGAGCCAGCAAAGTGCCCTCCCAGCCCGGAAAACCAGCCACATCCTGGGCTGCACCAAAAGATGTGCAGTCAGCAGGTGAAAAGAGGTGATCCTGCCCCTCTGCTCTGTGCTGAAGAGGCCTCACCTGGAGTACTGCGTCCATATGAAGAGCCCTCAGTGCAGAAGGGACATGGACCCGTTGGAGCACATACAGAGGACGGCCACAAGAAAAAAAAAAAAAAAAAAAAAAAAGAACCAAAGGATCAAACACCTCACCTGTGAGGACAGGCTGAGAGAGCTGGGGCTGTTCAGCCCGGAGAAGTGAAGGCTCCGAGGTGACCTGGTAACAGCCTTTCGATACCCAAAGGGGAGCTAAAGGAAAGAAGGAGGGAAAATTTAGGTTAGATATAAGGAAAATATCCTTCATAGCAAGGGACAAGGGGAAACGTTTTAAGCTGGGGGAGGGAAGATTTAGGTTGGATGGCAGGGGGAAGTTCTCCACAGAGAGAGCGGTGAGGGGCTGGAACAGCTGCCCAGAGAGGCTGTGGATGCCCCGTCCATCCCTGGAGGTGTTCAAGGCCAGGTTGGATGGGGCCCTGGGCAGCCCGGTCTAGTATGAAATGGGGAGGTTGATGGTCCTGCATGTGGCAGGGGGGGGGGGTTGGAGATCCACGATCCTCGAGGTCCCTTCCGACCCGGGACATTCTGTGACTCTGCGCAGTGGACCAGGTTGCCCAGAGATGCGGTGGATGCCCTGTCCCTTCCAAGGTGACACGCAGGGCAACCTGATCTAGCTGTGAATGTCCCTGTTCATTGTGGGTGAGTCGGACTAGATCATCATAAATGGTCGCTTCCGACTCTAAGGAGTCTCTGGTATGATACCTGAAGCCATGTCCACAAAGGACATCGATGGCATGGTGAGCAACCAGGGTAGGTGGGGAAGCCTGTGTGCTCAACAGCTCCGGGGAAACTCACCAAGTAGTCCAGTCGGGAAGATTCACATCAGCCATAGAGCCTCTCTGTGCCAGTCCCAGTATTCAGCACACCAGAGGTACTGCTTTATCACACTGGTGGGTCCCACAGCTGCAGAGCTATCTATTGAATGGGGGCCAAGGGATGGAAGGAAGAGGGGTGGGGAGGTTGGGTATCATACAGACTAGGAAACTAACAGCATCCCCTGACAATTGGGATGGAGATATCTGGGGTGATCCAGACAAAGTGGTCCAGTAGAAGACAATCCTTTGTTTCCTATAAAGACGAAGCCGGATCTGCCATAAAAACAGAAAGAACCCTAGGACCCTGGGGTGGTCGGCCACAACGTGCTCTGAGAACTGTGCCCTGACATCTGTTACTACTGACAAATCTGTAAGGGAGGTCTAGGAGAGAACCAGACAAAACAGGAACAGAATACTCGTGTTCAGTATGCTCAAGTAGTGGAGACTGCATTACACTAAGCGAGGATGAAGAAAACGGCCACTGGGGCTGGGGCTTTTCTTAAGCTCAGGTCCCAGCCTGATACACGCACCTCACTCTATCACCAGCCACGTAGCTTATTGGGCTGGAAGAATAAACCCCAGGGAGCAAGGCGAGCCCCTTGTGACCCCCATTCCATCTCTAAGTGAGCGTCCCACAGCCATCACCAAACCCACCTGCATACAAGCGATGCATGAACAAGGGATTCATGGCGTTCCATTATCTGCTCCACAGATTTCACAGTGCTTAAACCACTAACTAGAGGAGCCCCAGAAACCCTTAAACCCCATCGAGCTGCAAAACAGAACGGGATCCAAAGAGACACGGAGCATAATTTAAATACGCGCCCTTAAACAATACTCAGCATGGGCGGAATTAATCCGTGGCAGAGGAGACACAGAGGGGACAGGGGCAGAGGACACAGGGAGAACACAAAGACACAAGTAGGACACAGAGGGAACGTGTCATAAAATAGGTTGGGACAGTGTGGTAGTTTGGAGTCCCAGGTCGATGATTGTGCAATGAGAGTCATGAAAGAGGAACGGAGACTTCACAAGAAGGTACTGGGCTTGAAAAGAGTTGCAAAGGAAACCTGGAGAATGCAGAATCTCTTTACAGAAAAGCACATTAGCTCCAGGCGTTTCCAGAGTTGCAATGCTCAGTCAGCCAACCAGCATTACCTTGGGGCTGATTGAAGCATTCCAGACATGAGATAAGAGTAAAAGAGAGGAATGAACGTCAGTCTCTTCATTACCAATTCAGAGAAAAGCAGATAACCCCTTCACTCCCCTCAGAGAACAATTGGAAGGCATCATAAGGAGAGGCATAGCAGACATAGCTACTCTAAACCAACTTAGGATCCCCACAGAAAGGCAGAAGCCAAAACCCTGCAAAAAAGAAAGGATCACTTACCTCTTTCCAAGAACCAGAGCTCACCCAACAATCCACAGGAGGCAGTCTCCAGGAAGAAACCCTGCCTTTGGGGCTGCCAGCCCTTAAATGAGGAGAGGGAGGGGCTGGAGCCAGGCTCAGCCTCATCTGGTTCTCTAGGTGCATTGCTTCCACCTGTGCTTGCAGGGCTACACCCCTCACCAGGTGCTCCGTCACTGCTTCAGGCTGTGATCTCAAAGTTCCCATAAAAGCATGAAAAAAAAAAAAAAAAAAGTAATGAAGTAATGACTGGCAGCCAATTGGGCAAGGGGGGGAGGGAGGGGGTTATCGATGGACAAGCTAGGATGGTCCACATGTTTTGATTCCAGTCTGTCCTCAATGGCAATTGGTGGCATTTCTAATAAATAGGGGAGCACAGATTTCCATACTGATACAGCAAGATGCTGAGAAGCTGCATGTGCAACAAAAGGGCTGAGACTACCGGTGTGAATGGAGCGAGTGCTGTCTGCCAAACTGCCAGGGTCAGCTTTGGCTCCCCAGTGAGAAATCTGTGTCATCTACTTGCACAGCAATTAAAGACCACTGTGAAATTATTTTAGGATTTGGTTCCTCAGTGGGTGAACCTGGCACCTGCCCGCATGGCAGCGTGAAGCCCTTTGGCTCAAACATCGATCCCAAACCCCAAAGAAGTCGGGAGGCTGTAGAGTGCGTACTTCGTGCAGCCCCTGCACTCCTCGAGTCAGAGATCACTGACGTACTGCAGGACCCCATTTCTGTTGCGGCACGACAGGGGATTGCTGAAGTCACTGCAGATTTGGAGAAAAGACAGATCATCTCCAGAATGCACTCCCCATACAAGCGGCCCACGTGTGTGGGGCACAAGCCCCATTCTGGGGGCAATGACCCCCACCTGTGGGGCGCTACCCCCACCCCACTGTCACAGCCGTGTGCGGAGGACACCATCACCCCACTGCACACAGCCATCAACTTCTCCCAGGACTCCACGCACCCCACAGGCATCCCTGACCCTGCCCTCAACCCCACGGTGACATGGGCACGGAGCGAAGGGGGACAGGTAGTGTGGGGGGAGGTGAGGAGACATGAGGGGACATGTGGGGACACGGGGTTGATGTGTGGGGTCATAAAAAGCCAAAAATGAAACTTGGAGTTGAAGAAAGGCCCTTGGAAAAAAATACATTAAAGTATAAAGAAGACAGAAGCTGCGTGAACATTAATACGGCCCTGTGCTTTCTGCCAACGGGCTTTAATTTCGTTATCATTAAATTTGCTGGGCAGTTACACTTTGGTAATGCGAACATTTAGAAAAGATGCAACGGATGCTGGCAAAAGGAAAAAAAAAAACCTCTTTTTTTACAGCTATTTATAAGCACTTAGCACAGCTCTCCTGGGTTTGGAGAAGTTTCCCTCTTTTTTCTTCGTCTTTCCCCCCACACACCCTCCACTTCTAACTTCGTGTTCTGCCCCCGTCATTACGAGACACAGAGAGAACGAATCGCCAGGGACTGCGCCGCGGGTCCCCGGCAATCCGTCAGAAAAGTTCTTTCCGCGGTCTCTGCTGCCACCTCGTGGCCAATGCGCGGAACTGCCGCTGCCCGCTGCTTAGGCCGGCAAGCGGTATAACGCATGCGCGTAGAAACGCGGAAGTGGCGTTTTAACCGCTCTGCGCAGCTAATCCGCCGCTCTCTGTGGTGATCAGTCCTCCAGGTAATAGCGAACACGCGCCCGTCAACTGAAAGATAGCAATTGTTTCGACAAACCACTACGGGGACGGGCAAGCAGCCGATTCTCGGACCGCCGGCTCAGCGATATTCTCCCCTTCTAATCCAGGATGCCCCTCGTCTATTTCCGCCCTTTTATGCCCGAGCCCACCCGGGAACGGACCGGGTCGGCTCAGGGCTGCCTCTCAGCGCCTCGTGGCACCCAACGTGCTTGCCGCCGCGGTGGAGGAGCAGACGTCCCGTTCCAGCCCCAGCTCTGCACCGCAGCGTTCCTGGAAAAGCAAGTCTCGCGAGAGCAACGCGCACGTGCGAATCTAGGCACTGCGCACGCGGCAGTCTCTCTAGGCACCGCACTACGCAGGCGCGGTTCTCGAGACAACAGCACGGAGTACGGACGCGCGGTTCATGAGAAAGCACAACGCATGCGCCAGTGGTTTAAAAAAAAAAACAAAACAAAACACACACCACTACGCGCGCACTGGATTCTGCTCCGAACGGGGCATGCGCCGGATTCTGCCCGCCACGGCGCATGCGCCTGTCTGTGCCCCGCAATGCGCATGTGCCAAGTGCTCTGCGCACGCGCCAGCTGCAAGAGCGCATTGGGCATGCGCGACCGTTCGCACCGCTCTGCGCATGCGCCAGTCTCGGCACCGCGATGCGCATGCTCTCCTCACGGCCGCAAAACGCATGCGCCATCGTTTGCAGTGCGCATGCGGCAAGCATGTCACCGAACTGCGCGTGCGGCCGCCTTGGCACGGCACTGCGCATGCGCTTCTCGCGCGCGGATTACGGCGTACGCTCGTTTTCGGGCACGCGCCTACGCGTTCGCTTTTTTCGACGCCTCATTGCGCAAGCGGCGGGTGCACGGTCCGCCTAGACAGTACGTTCTGGAAGCAGACCGGGGCATAAAACCGCCCGAGGAAATAGACAAGGAGCATTCTGGATTGGAAAAGAGAGAATAGTGTCGCGGAGCCGGCGGTCCAAGTATTGCCTGCTCACCTGCATCTCAGGGCTTCGAAGAAATGGATGCTATTGGAAAGCTGGACGGCGCATGCGCACTACTTCCCGGAGGACCGAGCATAACGCAGATCAGCGGGGTGCCTGCGCAGAGGAGCAGGACCGTGCGCGCACCACTTCCGGATCAAACACCTCACCTGTGAGGACAGGCTGAGAGAGCTGGGGCTGGGGCAATACATGTTGGGGGATGAAAGGGCTGAGCATACCCAACCCCTTCAAAGCAGTGTCTTTCCACCCCAGTTTTTGGACTGCAGCACCAGCCCCACACAGGATCCAGCCTTCTCCGGTTTGATCTCGTGCAGGATATTCTTGCAATGTGTGTGACAAAATATACATATATACACCTATATACAGAGCGGGCATTCCTGGGAAGATTTGGCTAGAGGATAAGTGATGCAAACTATCTGAGATCTTCCCCAAGTTAAGTAGAAGGACTCCCCAAAAGAACTATGACAACGGAGTTCACGAAATATAAATATTATCCAATTCTAATGCAGAAACAACATTTGATTCCCACAACACCACCTCCTATCCGTCTCCCTCAGAGATTCCCAGGAGCACCTCAGGCTGCTGCTTTCTCGTGACAGCCTGGCCATCTGCCCCAGCAGCTCCTTAAGCAGAGTACACCTGCAACTAGCTTCCTTTAACTGGCTGGTAGGTATGGTGAGATAGTTCCTTTACGGGAATCGAAATGGAAATCACAATGAGTTGGATGGCATCCTGCTTTTCTTCTCCAGTGCCAGAGAAGTCCACATATTCGAGCACCACAAAAGGTCATGCACACAGCCCAGTGCTGCGGAAGGCAGTTCTGTCCAACACCGCGACGTCTCTGCCACCCAACGCAGCTTGAAGCCACCGTGCCTCAGCCTCCATTTTGAGCTGGGGCCAGAAGGCCGCCCCGCCCTATAGCCCCACCCTCCCTTCATTGTGAGTTAGGCCGGAAGGCTGCACTGCCCAATAGCACTGCAGGCCGCTGCCCCACCCTCCATTACGTGCCAGGCAGGCACACAGCATAGAAGACTGTGGGCGCACCCCCCCACGGCATTCACTGTCTGCACACCCTTGCGACAGGGACGAGAGGCAGTGGGCGCTACGGGGCCAGGGGCAGCTGTCCTTGCAGGCCCCAGGAAGGAGAGTAGCTTTCAGCGGCCTTCGGCCACAGCTTTTGGAGGCTGAGGGTCTCTTCAGGTCCCTGCGACCATGCCGCAGAGACAGGCAAAGTGCTGCCAGCCCTCTCTGCGCCGGGGCCCGGCCCAGCCCCCTGCCTGCCCCGCACAGCGGGAGGAGCACAGGCGGGAGCTGGAGGCGCTGCGGGCCCAGCTGGAGGGCGAGCGGCTCCGCTCCCAGGAGATGCAGCGCCGCCGGGCCGTCGAGAGACGTGAGCTGCAGGAGGCGGCAGAGCGGGAGCGGCAGCTCCTGGCCGACCGACTGCGCTCCAACTGGGAGCGACAGCGGGCGTCAAAGCTGCAGCGCCTGCGGGAGCAGAGCCAGAGGCAGCGGGAGGCGGACATCCGCCAACTGCTGCAGATGAAGGAGGCCCAGCTCCGCCAGACGCGGGAGCGGCTGCAGCAGCGGTGCAACAACGCCAACCGCCAGGTACGGGATCTGCTGCGGCAGCTAGCAAAGGAGCTGCTGAGTGGCGAGAGCAGCAGAGAGGCCCACAGACTGCAGCAGGAAGTCCAGCGGCAGCTCTGCAGGAAGCCCTGTGCAGAGCAGGCCGCCCACGTCCTGCGCCTCCAGCGCGAACTGCAGGAGCAGAGGAGACGCTTCCTGCATTACATCCTGGAGCACGGACAGGGGCAGCCGCCCGCCTCCTGCAACGGGGCCAGGGCTGCAGCCGCTGGGCCGCGCACACGGCAAAGGCCAGCCTGCCGTCGGGCTGTAGCAGAAGCGGGTGTTCAGGCTGCAGAGCAACAACAGGCCTGCCCACCTGAGCACAGGGAGCTGCGGGAGCAGAGTGCCCATCTGCTGAGGGCACTGAAGGACTTGCAGAGACAATGCAGCCTCCTTGGAGAGGAGAACTGCCTGCTGAGGAGCAGAAGCTCTCAGCAGATGAGGGAGGAGGTGGAGCGGCTCAAGGACAAGACGCATACGCTCAGCCTCCTTACCAAGCAGCTGCGGGAAACAGTCCGGCAGCTCAAGGAGGCCTCTTCCACATCCAGAGGGGCCGCAGAAAAGGCAGAGGAAGCCAACCAGCTGCAGGGGCAGCATTTGGAAAAGGAGAGTGGGAAAAAGCTGGAGCCGCACGGAAATCCAGAACAGGAATGGCTGGAGAAGTCGGGAGGGTGGCTGATGGCAAGCTGCAGCCTGCATTCTCGCAGACGATCACCAGCACTAATTCGAAGATTCATAGCTCGTCACAGCTACAATCCTTTTGAGGGCCCTAATGAGGACCCAGAAAACGAGCTTCCACTGACTGCTGGACAATACCTTTACATCTTCGGAGACGTAGATGAAGATGGCTGGTTTCTGGGAGAGCTGACGGATGGCACAAGAGGACTGGTCCCTTCCAATCTGGTGGAAGAAGTTTCAGATGATGACCTGGATACGACTGTGCCTCCACAGCTTCGTGATCTCCTGCTGGATACCGACGATGACGAGCAACTAGGCAGCAGGAGCGGTGGCAGAAAGTGATGGTCACCATCCAGAAATCTGTGTCCGTGTATTGGCTGAGCCTGGGGGATGCGGAGATTCCTCTCCATAATACGGCAGCATCCCATCAAGATTCCATATTTTCATCCACATAGATGAAGAATACCTCCTGCTCCACTTGATGTTCAACTGAAGCATGGTCCATCGGCACAAAGACCTTGAAAATTTATCACTTGTATGACTGAGAATTTACTACATTTGGACTGAAAAAAATCTAAAAAAAATTAAAAAACACCATAAAATAACCAAACTCAAAACGCACGTGTGAAGTCTTCTTGTTTTCTGGCAGTCCGCTTTTGTAAAGGTATGAGGAAAGCAAGAGGCTGAGGAAAGCCTCCAAAGTCTTTCTCAAGCGCACTACCTACAAGTATTGGAATCGAGAGAGAAAGGAATCATTACTGCTTGCTTCTGTTCTTCGGGATACCTGAAGTACCTTGGAAGGCCACACTTCCTGAGCAATATAAACATTCTGTCCCAAAGCAGCTCTTTGACCGTTTCCACTGGGTGATAAGGCATAGCGCTTGCATCATCTGAAGGCACGGACTCAGGTGCCAATCCAAATCCTTAACTGCAGGTCCTTACATTCTATACATACATGCTCAAGCTCCCTCTTGTAATTTTCCATCCATCCCTACGTGTCAGCAGAGCGCTTAACAAGTCTCCTTATTCTAGACACCAACTGCGCACACAACTGAGACACAGCTGCACCATTCCTAGAAAAACAGCTTTACAATTTCCCACAATAAAGTACCCGGCTCGCTCATATCCAACTTACTATAGGACACAGATTTATGCCTTATTTGCCCATCTCTGATATTGATAGCACCTGCCAGCCCCCAGAAATTACTATTTTAACACAAGGCCCAGAGGCAAAAACAACAGAATCCTACTAGAAATCATTCCGGTCAATGAGAATAGTTTTCTGCTGTGCCTGTTTCGAAAACCCATGTAATCAGTGACACGTGAAAATACGTGAACAATAGTCACCGCATCTCTGCGGCACTACCTGAAAATATAAATTTGCTGGAAAGCATTAAGGTTTGAATCTCAGGGTTACCAAGTGCTTTGGTACAAAGCCAGCATTCATCCGCCCTATACCACGGTGAGGCATTAAATTACCAGAAGGAGCAACTCCACCTATTTCACTGATTACACTTTCGTCTTGGCCATACGTAATAGCTCAACTCTCTGCAACCAGCAGAGAAGACTGACCAGGCTTTAGGAAACGACATATTCATTGGCATCAGAGAGAGGCCTTTCTGACACTGACTTTTTTCACACAGCTCAGCTATCTCAAATGCCCACCCCCTGCCCCCTACACCCGGAAAAAAAACAGACAGACCCAAACAAAAAACACTTGCACATTGGACTCCTTGGGCTTGAGAGAGGCTTAACTGGCTTAACTTCTATTGTGCGCTAGTAACATGGAGCGCAAGAAAAGCTTTCCAAAGGGAATGAGCTGGAAACTGGGTATGTGAACAAGTAATCCTCAAAAAAGGAGCGCCTGCCGCAGCTGGCTGGGGAGGGCCTGCGTATACCCCGTGCCCTTGTGGGCTATCTGTCCAGCTGCAGGAGGACCAGAGAAGGGCAGCTGAAAAGATGAAAAGCTGCAGCTGAGCCTGATAGACCCGCACAGCTCTCAGGCCATCTTGCCGATGGCAGCTGTGACGCATCGATTCGTTCTATGCAGGTGAATTAATTTTTTCCATCTGCAAACTTAGGTGGAGAACTGCAGTTTTCGTTAGTCTTTGTGGAAACGCTGTAATGGTCCACACTAATCTCAAAACAGCAACTCTGTGCTGTGACTGCCTGCGTAGACCTGCTGGGGCCTAAATTTTAGGGCATAAAAAAGAATAAAAAGCCAAAAATGAAACCTGGAGTTGAAGAAAGGCCCTTGGGAAAAAATACATTAAAAGTAGGAACAAGACAGAGGCTGAGTGAACATTAATATGGCCCCGCGCTTTCTACCAATGGGCTTTAATTTCATTATCATTAAATTTGCCGGGCAGTTGCATTTTGGTCTGTGAACATTTAGAAACAATGCAACAGATGCTGGCAAAAAGAAAAAAAAAAAAAAAAAGAACTTATTTTTTCACAGCTACTTAGAAGCACTTAGCAGAGCTTGCCTGGGTTTGGGGTAGTCTCTCTCTTTTTTTCTTCGTCTTTCCCCCCACAACGCCCCCGCTTCCAACTTCGCGCTCTTCTCCCGCCATCACAAGACAGAGAGAACGGGTCGCCAGGGGAGAAAAACGCGGGCCGATCCCGTCAGAAAAGTTCTTTCCGCGGTCTTTGCTGCCACCATGCGCGGAACTGCCGCTGTCTGTCGCCGCGTCCCGCAAGCAGCACAACGCATGCGCGTACAAATGCGGAAGTGGCGTTTTAACCGCTCTGCGCAGCTAATGCGCCGCTCTCTATGGTGATCAGTCCTCCAGCTAATAGCGACCGTGCGCCCGTCCACTTAAAGACAGCAATTGTTTCGACAGACCACGACGGGGACGGGCAAGCAGCCGATTCCCGGGCCGCCGGCCCAGCGATATTCTCCCCCTTCTAATCCAGGATGCCCCTCGTCTATTTCCGCCCTTTTATGCCCAAGCCCACGCGGAAGCGGACCGGTTGGGCTCACAGCTGCCCCTCAGCGCCTCGTGGCATCCAACTTCCTCTCCGCCCCGGTGAACCAGCAAAGTCCCTTTCCACCCCCAGCCCTGCACCGTCCCCCAGCCGTTTAAAAGCCCTCCCAGCGGCAGTGGAACGCGAGCAGCTCGGAGATTCGCGGTCGCGGTACTGGCGTGCAGCAGCACCGACGCGGCAGCAACCCGCGACCAGCGAGCCTCGGGAGAGCAACGCGCACGCGCGAGCCCGGGCACTGCAGTGCGCATGTGCCGGTAGCGGCTCGGCGCTACGCATGCGCCCCTCTCGGCAGAGCACTACGCGTGCCCAAGCCTAGACGCTGCACTGCGCAAGCGCCACCCTCCGCACCGCACTACGCATGTGCCTGTTCCCGAGGCAGGCTCGAGCGTCAGACCGTCGGAGGAAATAGACAAGGAGCACTTCCGACAGCAAGAGAGAAAACCGTTGCTGAGCCAGCAGGAATTGACTGCTCGACTGCATCTCAGGGCTTGGTAGATTTGAAAGCTATTTATGAGTTCTCTGGCGCATGCGTGCTGTTGCCTGGAGGACTAACCCTAACAAAGCTCGGCAGATTCGCTGCGCAGAGCGATGAGAACGTACGTACGCCACTTCCGCGTGCCTGCGCGCATGCGTACTGCTGCCTGCGGCACCGAACATACGCGGCCGCAATTCCACCGATTGGCCACGAGGGGGCACCAGAGACCGCGGAAACAACAGCTCCGACTGGATTGACGCGGAGCCGCGCCGCAGCTTCTGGCGCTCCGTTCCTTCTCTCTCGTGAGGGCAGAGGAAAAACGCAGTTAGGTCGGGGTTGAGGGAGGAGAGAATTACGTCAGTTGGAACAAGACGAAGAAAAACAAGGAAAACTTCTCTATGCCCAGCAAAACTCTGCTAAGTGCTTAAGAATATCGGTAAATAAATAAATAAATAAATAAATAACGTCATCATCAAATTGATTTTGTCATGCTTTTTTTTTTTTTTGAAGGCAACTGAGGTGATGAAAAAGCTGGTGTCAATTGGACAGGAGGGCGCAGTGAAGCCAAGGATGGCGAGGAATGATTAACAATCCTTAACGTTGCAAAAGAAAACAAACAAAAAAACCACCAGTAAAACAACTTCTGTACCTGGCCATGCAACTCTGAGATCCCGTCTGGGTCTCCCGGCGCTTGTAAATATCCACCGGGTCAATTTTGATATCGCGATTTGTTGTCAGTTCTTCCATTCACAGTCAATGCCAGGATCTGCCGCCGCAGGGCGTTCTGACCATGGGCACCACTGCTGAACTGTTTCAATATCAGTGGGATTCCCAGGCACGGTTTCAAGGATTTGGTCTACTTTTGACCCAAAGGGAGAATTAATATGAAATGCGAGGTATGCATAAGTCATCATGAGGCGTGTTTCTCAGCATCACCTTTGGGAAACAAAGGATTTTTCATAAAAGTCTCAATACAGCAGTAAAATAGAACACTGTATAAAAACAATGAGAACGCTCTGTGAGCAGGCAAGGAGCTTTACGACCTCTGCCTGGGAAATCCAGAGCCACTTGCCCACAGACTCCTCTTTGGCAGCTGTTCTAGATTCAGCTGAACATTCTGTTCCAGAGCACAACTCAAAACTACAGAGGAAACAAAGGGAGTTCTACATAGGCAGAATAAAAAGAATGCTATGTTTCTTCAGTATTGAAAAACCAACAACAGAAGCCATTCCCCAAATTCCACTGCGGGAAACATAGCGGCAGAGAAGAAAGCATCCATATTTCCCCGAACCAGTGCTCGAAGGAAAAAAGGAAAACAAACAAACAAACAAGTTTTATATGTTACCTGCTTGAAGGCGTATACCACTCTCACTCTTTAAAAGCATTAAAGAAAAAAAAGTAAAATGCATAGAGTAATCTCTTCCAACAACACGTGCATTTGGTCTGGGCAGCAAAGGGCGCAGCTCTGTATCACAAAGAACCGAAGTCATAAGCACCAGGCTCCTAAGTTCCAGCCAAACCAACCAAACGTGCCTATGGACAGGCAGAATCCTTAAGTAGGACAGCCAGTAAAAACGTCAAACAAAGCACCCGATTCTCAGCCTTCTTGTTCCTTTTTGAAAATCCAGAGGTCTCTGTGTTAGCTCCACCTCTAGCCTGTAAAGCCCGAGCTCGCCGTCTGGGGGAAGTCCAAGAAAAGGCTGGGTTATTACAGCGAGTCCCCAGTAGGATTGACATTTTTTCTAGCCTCAGGTCTCAGTTCTTTTACACATGCGAGGTATCTCTCAGGGTCATCTGGTGGTCTTTTGATGAAGGCCATGTCTTTCTTGCTGTGCACACTTGGACCTGGTTCAAGCTGAAGGATGCTTGACTCACTCCAGGCAGTTGTCTTATCAGCCACAACTCAGAAACCTTGCTGACAACACCAAGCTGTGGGGAGCAGCGACACGCCAGCAGTGACATGGGACGCCAACCAGAGGGACCCAGAGAGGCTTGAGCAGCGGGCACAGACAAACCTCATCAGCTTCAACAAATCCAGGCGCAGTGTCTTGCACCTGGGACAAGAGAATCCCCCACTACCAATACATGCTGGGGGATGAAAGGGCTGAGCCTAGGCCCGTCGCAAAAGAGCTGGTGGATGGCAAGCTGTACACGAGCCAGCAAAGTGCCCTCCCAGCCCGGAAAACCAGCCACATCCTGGGCTGCACCAAAAGATGTGCGGTCAGCAGGTGAAAAGAGGTGATCCTGCCCCTCTGCTCTGTGCTGAAGAGGCCTCACCTGGAGTACTGCGTCCATATGAAGAGCCCTCAGTGCAGAAGGGACATGGACCCGTTGGAGCACATACAGAGGACGGCCACAAGAAAAAAAAAAAAAAAAAAAAAAAAAAAGAACCAAAGGATCAAACACCTCACCTGTGAGGACAGGCTGAGAGAGCTGGGGCTGTTCAGCCCGGAGAAGTGAAGGCTCCGAGGTGACCTGGTAACAGCCTTTCAATACCCAAAGGGGAGCTAAAGGAAAGAAGGAGGGAAAATTTAGGTTAGATATAAGGAAAATATCCTTCATAGCAAGGGACAAGGGGAAACGTTTTAAGCTGGGGGAGGGAAGATTTAGGTTGGATGGCAGGGGGAAGTTCTCCACAGAGAGAGCGGTGAGGGGCTGGAACAGCTGCCCAGAGAGGCTGTGGATGCCCCGTCCATCCCTGGAGGTGTTCAAGGCCAGGTTGGATGGGGCCCTGGGCAGCCCGGTCTAGTATGAAATGGGGAGGTTGATGGTCCTGCATGTGGCAGGGGGGGGGGTTGGAGATCCACGATCCTCGAGGTCCCTTCCGACCCGGGACATTCTGTGACTCTGCGCAGTGGACCAGGTTGCCCAGAGATGCGGTGGATGCCCTGTCCCTTCCAAGGTGACACGCAGGGCAACCTGATCTAGCTGTGAATGTCCCTGTTCATTGTGGGTGAGTCGGACTAGATCATCATAAATGGTCGCTTCCGACTCTAAGGAGTCTCTGGTATGATACCTGAAGCCATGTCCACAAAGGACATCGATGGCATGGTGAGCAACCAGGGTAGGTGGGGAAGCCTGTGTGCTCAACAGCTCCGGGGAAACTCACCAAGTAGTCCAGTCGGGAAGATTCACATCAGCCATAGAGCCTCTCTGTGCCAGTCCCAGTATTCAGCACACCAGAGGTACTGCTTTATCACACTGGTGGGTCCCACAGCTGCAGAGCTAGCTATTGAATGGGGGCCAGGGGATGGAAGGAAGAGGGGTGGGGAGATTGGCTATCATACAGACTAGGAAACTAACAGCATCCCCTGACAATTGGGATGGAGATATCTGGGGTGGTCCAGACAAAGTGGTCCAGTAGAAGACAATCCTTTGTTTCCTATAAAGACGAAGCCGGATCTGCCATAAAAACAGAAAGAACCCTAGGACCCTGGGGTGGTCGGCCACAACGTGCTCTGAGAACTGTGCCCTGACATCTGTTACTACTGACAAATCTGTAAGGGAGGTCTAGGAGAGAACCAGACAAAACAGGAACAGAATACTCGTGTTCAGTATGCTCAAGTAGTGGAGACTGCATTACACTAAGCGAGGATGAAGAAAACGGCCACTGGGGCTGGGGCTTTTCTTAAGCTCAGGTCCCAGCCTGATACACGCACCTCACTCTATCACCAGCCACGTAGCTTATTGGGCTGGAAGAATAAACCCCAGGGAGCAAGGCGAGCCCCTTGTGACCCCCATTCCATCTCTAAGTGAGCGTCCCACAGCCATCACCAAACCCACCTGCATACAAGCGATGCATGAACAAGGGATTCATGGCGTTCCATTATCTGCTCCACAGATTTCACAGTGCTTAAACCACTAACTAGAGGAGCCCCAGAAACCCTTAAACCCCATCGAGCTGCAAAACAGAACGGGATCCAAAGAGACACGGAGCATAATTTAAATACGCGCCCTTAAACAATACTCAGCATGGGCGGAATTAATCCGTGGCAGAGGAGACACAGAGGGGACAGGGGCAGAGGACACAGGGAGAACACAAAGACACAAGTAGGACACAGAGGGAACGTGTCATAAAATAGGTTGGGACAGTGTGGTAGTTTGGAGTCCCAGGTCGATGATTGTGCAATGAGAGTCATGAAAGAGGAACGGAGACTTCACAAGAAGGTACTGGGCTTGAAAAGAGTTGCAAAGGAAACCTGGAGAATGCAGAATCTCTTTACAGAAAAGCACATTAGCTCCAGGCGTTTCCAGAGTTGCAATGCTCAGTCAGCCAACCAGCATTACCTTGGGGCTGATTGAAGCATTCCAGACATGAGATAAGAGTAAAAGAGAGGAATGAACGTCAGTCTCTTCATTACCAATTCAGAGAAAAGCAGATAACCCCTTCACTCCCCTCAGAGAACAATTGGAAGGCATCATAAGGAGAGGCATAGCGGACATAGCTACTCTAAACCAACTTAGGATCCCCACAGAAAGGCAGAAGCCAAAACCCTGCAAAAAAGAAAGGATCACTTACCTCTTTCCAAGAACCAGAGCTCACCCAACAATCCACAGGAGGCAGTCTCCAGGAAGAAACCCTGCCTTTGGGGCTGCCAGCCCTTAAATGAGGAGAGGGAGGGGCTGGAGCCAGGCTCAGCCTCATCTGGTTCTCTAGGTGCATTGCTTCCACCTGTGCTTGCAGGGCTACACCCCTCACCAGGTGCTCCGTCACTGCTTCAGGCTGTGATCTCAAAGTTCCCATAAAAGCATGAAAAAAAAAAAAAAAAAGTAATGAAGTAATGACTGGCAGCCAATTGGGCAAGGGGGGGAGGGAGGGGGTTATCGATGGACAAGCTAGGATGGTCCACATGTTTTGATTCCAGTCTGTCCTCAATGGCAATTGGTGGCATTTCTAATAAATAGGGGAGCACAGATTTCCATACTGATACAGCAAGATGCTGAGAAGCTGCATGTGCAACAAAAGGGCTGAGACTACCGGTGTGAATGGAGCGAGTGCTGTCTGCCAAACTGCCAGGGTCAGCTTTGGCTCCCCAGTGAGAAATCTGTGTCATCTACTTGCACAGCAATTAAAGACCACTGTGAAATTATTTTAGGATTTGGTTCCTCAGTGGGTGAACCTGGCACCTGCCCGCATGGCAGCGTGAAGCCCTTTGGCTCAAACATCGATCCCAAACCCCAAAGAAGTCGGGAGGCTGTAGAGTGCGTACTTCGTGCAGCCCCTGCACTCCTCGAGTCAGAGATCACTGACGTACTGCAGGACCCCATTTCTGTTGCGGCACGACAGGGGATTGCTGAAGTCACTGCAGATTTGGAGAAAAGACAGATCATCTCCAGAATGCACTCCCCATACAAGCGGCCCACGTGTGTGGGGCACAAGCCCCATTCTGGGGGCAATGACCCCCACCTGTGGGGCGCTACCCCCACCCCACTGTCACAGCCGTGTGCGGAGGACACCATCACCCCACTGCACACAGCCATCAACTTCTCCCAGGACTCCACGCACCCCACAGGCATCCCTGACCCTGCCCTCAACCCCACGGTGACATGGGCACGGAGCGAAGGGGGACAGGTAGTGTGGGGGGAGGTGAGGAGACATGAGGGGACATGTGGGGACACGGGGTTGATGTGTGGGGTCATAAAAAGCCAAAAATGAAACTTGGAGTTGAAGAAAGGCCCTTGGAAAAAAATACATTAAAGTATAAAGAAGACAGAAGCTGCGTGAACATTAATACGGCCCTGTGCTTTCTGCCAACGGGCTTTAATTTCGTTATCATTAAATTTGCTGGGCAGTTACACTTTGGTAATGCGAACATTTAGAAAAGATGCAACGGATGCTGGCAAAAGGAAAAAAAAAAACGTCTTTTTTTACAGCTATTTATAAGCACTTAGCACAGCTCTCCTGGGTTTGGAGAAGTTTCCCTCTTTTTTCTTCGTCTTTCCCCCCACACACCCTCCACTTCTAACTTCGTGTTCTGCCCCCGTCATTACGAGACACAGAGAGAACGAATCGCCAGGGACTGCGCCGCGGGTCCCCGGCAATCCGTCAGAAAAGTTCTTTCCGCGGTCTCTGCTGCCACCTCGTGGCCAATGCGCGGAACTGCCGCTGCCCGCTGCTTAGGCCGGCAAGCGGTATAACGCATGCGCGTAGAAACGCGGAAGTGGCGTTTTAACCGCTCTGCGCAGCTAATCCGCCGCTCTCTGTGGTGATCAGTCCTCCAGGTAATAGCGAACACGCGCCCGTCAACTGAAAGATAGCAATTGTTTCGACAAACCACTACGGGGACGGGCAAGCAGCCGATTCTCGGACCGCCGGCTCAGCGATATTCTCCCCTTCTAATCCAGGATGCCCCTCGTCTATTTCCGCCCTTTTATGCCCGAGCCCACCCGGGAACGGACCGGGTCGGCTCAGGGCTGCCTCTCAGCGCCTCGTGGCACCCAACGTGCTTGCCGCCGCGGTGGAGGAGCAGACGTCCCGTTCCAGCCCCAGCTCTGCACCGCAGCGTTCCTGGAAAAGCAAGTCTCGCGAGAGCAACGCGCACGTGCGAATCTAGGCACTGCGCACGCGGCAGTCTCTCTAGGCACCGCACTACGCAGGCGCGGTTCTCGAGACAACAGCACGGAGTACGGACGCGCGGTTCATGAGAAAGCACAACGCATGCGCCAGTGGTTTAAAAAAAAAAAAAAAAAAAAACCACACACCACTACGCGCGCACTGGATTCTGCTCCGAACGGGGCATGCGCCGGATTCTGCCCGCCACGGTGCATGCGCCTGTCTGTGCCCCGCAATGCGCATGTGCCAAGTGCTCTGCGCACGCGCCAGCTGCAAGAGCGCATTGGGCATGCGCGACCGTTCGCACCGCTCTGCGCATGCGCCAGTCTCGGCACCGCGATGCGCATGCTCTACTCACGGCCGCAAAACGCATGCGCCATCGTTTGCAGTGCGCATGCGGCAAGCATGTCACCGAACTGCGCGTGCGGCCGCCTTGGCACGGCACTGCGCATGCGCTTCTCGCGCGCGGATTACGGCGTACGCTCGTTTTCGGGCACGCGCCTACGCGTTCGCTTTTTTCGACGCCTCATTGCGCAAGCGGCGGGTGCACGGTCCGCCTAGACAGTACGTTCTGGAAGCAGACCGGGGCATAAAACCGCCCGAGGAAATAGACAAGGAGCATTCTGGATTGGAAAAGAGAGAATAGTGTCGCGGAGCCGGCGGTCCAAGTATTGCCTGCTCACCTGCATCTCAGGGCTTCGAAGAAATGGATGCTATTGGAAAGCTGGACGGCGCATGCGCACTACTTCCCGGAGGACCGAGCATAACGCAGATCGGCGGGGTGCCTGCGCAGAGGAGCAGGACTGTGCGCGCACCACTTCCGGATCAAACACCTCACCTGTGAGGACAGGCTGAGAGAGCTGGGGCTGGGGCAATACATGTTGGGGGATGAAAGGGCTGAGCATACCCAACCCCTTCAAAGCAGTGTCTTTCCACCCCAGTTTTTGGACTGCAGCACCAGCCCCACACAGGGTCCAGCCTTCTCCGGTTTGATCTCGTGCAGGATATTCTTGCAATGTGTGTGACAAAATATACATATATACACCTATATACAGAGCGGGCATTCCTGGGAAGATTTGGCTAGAGGATAAGTGATGCAAACTATCTGAGATCTTCCCCAAGTTAAGTAGAAGGACTCCCCAAAAGAACTAGGACAACGGAGTTCACGAAATATAAATATTATCCAATTCTAATGCAGAAACAACATTTGATTCCCACAACACCACCTCCTATCCGTCTCCCTCAGAGATTCCCAGGAGCACCTCAGGCTGCTGCTTTCTCGTGACAGCCTGGCCATCTGCCCCAGCAGCTCCTTAAGCAGAGTACGCCTGCAACTAGCTTCCTTTAACTGACTGGTAGGTATGGTGAGATAGTTCCTTTACGGGAATCGAAATGGGAATCACAATGAGTTGGATGGCATCCTGCTTTTCTTCTCCAGTGCCAGAGAAGTCCACATATTCCAGCACCACAAAAGGTCATGCACACAGCCCAGTGCTGCGGAAGGCAGTTCTGTCCAACACCGCGACGTCTCTGCCACCCAACGCAGCTTGAAGCCACCGTGCCTCAGCCTCCATTTTGAGCTGGGGCCAGAAGGCCGCCCCGCCCTATAGCCCCACCCTCCCTTCATTGTGAGTTAGGCCGGAAGGCTGCACTGCCCAATAGCACTGCAGGCCGCTGCCCCACCCTCCATTACGTGCCAGGCAGGCACACAGCATAGAAGACTGTGGGCGCACCCCCCCACGGCATTCACTGTCTGCACACCCTTGCGACAGGGACGAGAGGCAGTGGGCGCTACGGGGCCAGGGGCAGCTGTCCTTGCAGGCCCCAGGAAGGAGAGTAGCTTTCAGCGGCCTTCGGCCACAGCTTTTGGAGGCTGAGGGTCTCTTCAGGTCCCTGCGACCATGCCGCAGAGACAGGCAAAGTGCTGCCAGCCCTCTCTGCGCCGGGGCCCGGCCCAGCCCCCTGCCTGCCCCGCACAGCGGGAGGAGCACAGGCGGGAGCTGGAGGCGCTGCGGGCCCAGCTGGAGGGCGAGCGGCTCCGCTCCCAGGAGATGCAGCGCCGCCGGGCCGCCGAGAGACGTGAGCTGCAGGAGGCGGCAGAGCGGGAGCGGCAGCTCCTGGCCGACCGACTGCGCTCCAACTGGGAGCGACAGCAGGCGTCAAAGCTGCAGCGCCTGCGGGAGCAGAGCCAGAGGCAGCGGGAGGCGGACATCCGCCAACTGCTGCAGATGAAGGAGGCCCAGCTCCGCCAGACGCGGGAGCGGCTGCAGCAGCGGTGCAACAACGCCAACTGCCAGGTACGGGATCTGCTGCGGCAGCTAGCAAAGGAGCTGCTGAGTGGCGAGAGCAGCAGAGAGGCCCACAGACTGCAGCAGGAAGTCCAGCGGCAGCTCTGCAGGAAGCCCTGTGCAGAGCAGGCCGCCCACGTCCTGCGCCTCCAGCGCAAACTGCAGGAGCAGAGGAGACGCTTCCTGCATTACATCCTGGAGCACGGACAGGGGCAGCCGCCCGCCTCCTGCAACGGGGCCAGGGCTGCAGCCGCTGGGCCGCGCACACGGCAAAGGCCAGCCTGCCGTCGGGCTGTAGCAGAAGCGGGTGTTCAGGCTGCAGAGCAACAACAGGCCTGCCCACCTGAGCACAGGGAGCTGCGGGAGCAGAGTGCCCATCTGCTGAGGGCACTGAAGGACTTGCAGAGACAATGCAGCCTCCTTGGAGAGGAGAACTGCCTGCTGAGGAGCAGAAGCTCTCAGCAGATGAGGGAGGAGGTGGAGCGGCTCAAGGACAAGACGCATACGCTCAGCCTCCTTACCAAGCAGCTGCGGGAAACAGTCCGGCAGCTCAAGGAGGCCTCTTCCACATCCAGAGGGGCCGCAGAAAAGGCAGAGGAAGCCAACCAGCTGCAGGGGCAGCATTTGGAAAAGGAGAGTGGGAAAAAGCTGGAGCCGCACGGAAATCCAGAACAGGAATGGCTGGAGAAGTCGGGAGGGTGGCTGATGGCAAGCTGCAGCCTGCATTCTCGCAGACGATCACCAGCACTAATTCGAAGATTCATAGCTCGTCACAGCTACAATCCTTTTGAAGGCCCTAATGAGGACCCAGAAAACGAGCTTCCACTGACTGCTGGACAATACCTTTACATCTTCGGAGACGTAGATGAAGATGGCTGGTTTCTGGGAGAGCTGACGGATGGCACAAGAGGACTGGTCCCTTCCAATCTGGTGGAAGAAGTTTCAGATGATGACCTGGATACGACTGTGCCTCCACAGCTTCGTGATCTCCTGCAGGATACCGACGATGACGAGCAACTAGGCAGCAGGAGCGGTGGCAGAAAGTGATGGTCACCATCCAGAAATCTGTGTCCGTGTATTGGCTGAGCCTGGGGGATGCGGAGATTCCTCTCCATAATACGGCAGCATCCCATCAAGATTCCATATTTTCATCCACATAGATGAAGAATACCTCCTGCTCCACTTGATGTTCAACTGAAGCATGGTCCATCGGCACAAAGACCTTGAAAATTTATCACTTGTATGACTGAGAATTTACTACATTTGGACTGAAAAAAATCTAAAAAAAATTAAAAAACACCATAAAATAACCAAACTCAAAACGCACGTGTGAAGTCTTCTTGTTTTCTGGCAGTCCGCTTTTGTAAAGGTATGAGGAAAGCAAGAGGCTGAGGAAAGCCTCCAAAGTCTTTCTCAAGCGCACTACCTACAAGTATTGGAATCGAGAGAGAAAGGAATCATTACTGCTTGCTTCTGTTCTTCGGGATACCTGAAGTACCTTGGAAGGCCACACTTCCTGAGCAATATAAACATTCTGTCCCAAAGCAGCTCTTTGACCGTTTCCACTGGGTGATAAGGCATAGCGCTTGCATCATCTGAAGGCACGGACTCAGGTGCCAATCCAAATCCTTAACTGCAGGTCCTTACATTCTATACATACATGCTCAAGCTCCCTCTTGTAATTTTCCATCCATCCCTACGTGTCAGCAGAGCGCTTAACAAGTCTCCTTTAGTCTAGACACCAACTGCGCACACAACTGAGACACGGCTGCACCATTCCTAGAAAAACAGCTTTACAATTTCCCATAATAAGGTACCCGGCTCGCTCATATCCAACTTACTATAGGACACAGATTTATGCCTTATTTGCCCATCTCTGATATTGATAGCACCTGCCAGCCCCCAGAAATTACTATTTTAACACAAGGCCCAGAGGCAAAAACAACAGAATCCTACTAGAAATCATTCCGGTCAATGAGAATAGTTTTCTGCTGTGCCTGTTTCGAAAACCCATGTAATCAGTGACACGTGAAAATACGTGAACAATAGTCACCGCATCTCTGCGGCACTACCTGAAAATATAAATTTGCTGGAAAGCATTAAGGTTTGAATCTCAGGGTTACCAAGTGCTTTGGTACAAAGCCAGCATTCATCCGCCCTATACCACGGTGAGGCATTAAATTACCAGAAGGAGCAACTCCACCTATTTCACTGATTACACTTTCGTCTTGGCCATACGTAATAGCTCAACTCTCTGCAACCAGCAGAGAAGACTGACCAGGCTTTAGGAAACGACATATTCATTGGCATCAGAGAGAGGCCTTTCTGACACTGACTTTTTTCACACAGCTCAGCTATCTCAAATGCCCACCCCCTGCCCCCTACACCCGGAAAAAAACCAGACAGACCCAAACAAAAAACACTTGCACATTGGACTCCTTGGGCTTGAGAGAGGCTTAACTGGCTTAACTTCTATTGTGCGCTAGTAACATGGAGCGCAAGAAAAGCTTTCCAAAGGGAATGAGCTGGAAACTGGGTATGTGAACAAGTAATCCTCAAAAAAGGAGCGCCTGCCGCAGCTGGCTGGGGAGGGCCTGCGTATACCCCGTGCCCTTGTGGGCTATCTGTCCAGCTGCAGGAGGACCAGAGAAGGGCAGCTGAAAAGATGAAAAGCTGCAGCTGAGCCTGATAGACCCGCACAGCTCTCGGGCCATCTTGCTGATGGCAGCTGTGACGCATCGATTCGTTCTATGCAGGTGAATTAATTTTTTCCATCTGCAAACTTAGGTGGAGAACTGCAGTTTTCGTTAGTCTTTGTGGAAACGCTGTAATGGTCCACACTAATCTCAAAACAGCAACTCTGTGCTGTGACTGCCTGCGTAGACCTGCTGGGGCCTAAATTTTAGGGCATAAAAAAGAATAAAAAGCCAAAAATGAAACCTGGAGTTGAAGAAAGGCCCTTGGGAAAAAATACATTAAAAGTAGGAACAAGACAGAGGCTGAGTGAACATTAATATGGCCCCGCGCTTTCTGCCAATGGGCTTTAATTTCGTTATCATTAAATTTGCCGGGCAGTTGCATTTTGGTCTGTGAACATTTAGAAACAATGCAACAGATGCTGGCAAAAAGAAAAAAAAAAAAAAAAAAGAACTTATTTTTTCACAGCTACTTAGAAGCACTTAGCAGAGCTTGCCTGGGTTTGGGGTAGTCTCTCTCTTTTTTTCTTCGTCTTTCCCCCCACAACGCCCCCGCTTCCAACTTCGCGCTCTTCTCCCGCCATCACAAGACAGAGAGAACGGGTCGCCAGGGGAGAAAAACGCGGGCCGATCCCGTCAGAAAAGTTCTTTCCGCGGTCTTTGCTGCCACCTCGTGGCCCATGCGCGGAACTGCCGCTGTCTGTCGCCGCGTCCCGCAAGCAGCACAACGCATGCGCGTACAAATGCGGAAGTGGCGTTTTAACCGCTCTGCGCAGCTAATGCGCCGCTCTCTATGGTGATCAGTCCTCCAGCTAATAGCGACCGTGCGCCCGTCCACTTAAAGACAGCAATTGTTTCGACAGACCACGACGGGGACGGGCAAGCAGCCGATTCCCGGGCCGCCGGCCCAGCGATATTCTCCCCCTTCTAATCCAGGATGCCCCTCGTCTATTTCCGCCCTTTTATGCCCAAGCCCACGCGGAAGCGGACCGGTTGGGCTCACAGCTGCCCCTCAGCGCCTCGTGGCATCCAACTTCCTCTCCGCCCCGGTGAACCAGCAAAGTCCCTTTCCACCCCCAGCCCTGCACCGTCCCCCAGCCGTTTAAAAGCCCTCCCAGCGGCAGTGGAACGCGAGCAGCTCGGAGATTCGCGGTCGCGGTACTGGCGTGCAGCAGCACCGACGCGGCAGCAACCCGCGACCAGCGAGCCTCGGGAGAGCAACGCGCACGCGCGAGCCCGGGCACTGCAGTGCGCATGTGCCGGTAGCGGCTCGGCGCTACGCATGCGCCCCTCTCGGCAGAGCACTACGCGTGCCCAAGCCTAGACGCTGCACTGCGCAAGCGCCACCCTCCGCACCGCACTACGCATGTGCCTGTTCCCGAGGCAGGCTCGAGCGTCAGACCGTCGGAGGAAATAGACAAGGAGCACTTCCGACAGCAAGAGAGAAAACCGTTGCTGAGCCAGCAGGAATTGACTGCTCGACTGCATCTCAGGGCTTGGTAGATTTGAAAGCTATTTATGAGTTCTCTGGCGCATGCGTGCTGTTGCCTGGAGGACTAACCCTAACAAAGCTCGGCAGATTCGCTGCGCAGAGCGATGAGAACGTACGTACGCCACTTCCGCGTGCCTGCGCGCATGCGTACTGCTGCCTGCGGCACCGAACATACGCGGCCGCAATTCCACCGATTGGCCACGAGGGGGCACCAGAGACCGCGGAAACAACAGCTCCGACTGGATTGACGCGGAGCCGCGCCGCAGCTTCTGGCGCTCCGTTCCTTCTCTCTCGTGAGGGCAGAGGAAAAACGCAGTTAGGTCGGGGTTGAGGGAGGAGAGAATTACGTCAGTTGGAACAAGACGAAGAAAAACAAGGAAAACTTCTCTATGCCCAGCAAAACTCTGCTAAGTGCTTAAGAATATCGGTAAATAAATAAATAAATAAATAAATAACGTCATCATCAAATTGATTTTGTCATGCTTTTTTTTTTTTTTTGAAGGCAACTGAGGTGATGAAAAAGCTGGTGTCAATTGGACAGGAGGGCGCAGTGAAGCCAAGGATGGCGAGGAATGATTAACAATCCTTAACGTTGCAAAAGAAAACAAACAAAAAAACCACCAGTAAAACAACTTCTGTACCTGGCCATGCAACTCTGAGATCCCGTCTGGGTCTCCCGGCGCTTGTAAATATCCACCGGGTCAATTTTGATATCGAGCGATTTGTTGTCAGTTCTTCCATTCACAGTCAATGCCAGGATCTGCCGCCGCAGGGCGTTCTGACCATGGGCACCACTGCTGAACTGTTTCAATATCAGTGGGATTCCCAGGCACGGTTTCAAGGATTTGGTCTACTTTTGACCCAAAGGGAGAATTAATATGAAATGCGAGGTATGCATAAGTCATCATGAGGCGTGTTTCTCAGCATCACCTTTGGGAAACAAAGGATTTTTCATAAAAGTCTCAATACAGCAGTAAAATAGAACACTGTATAAAAACAATGAGAACGCTCTGTGAGCAGGCAAGGAGCTTTACGACCTCTGCCTGGGAAATCCAGAGCCACTTGCCCACAGACTCCTCTTTGGCAGCTGTTCTAGATTCAGCTGAACATTCTGTTCCAGAGCACAACTCAAAACTACAGAGGAAACAAAGGGAGTTCTACATAGGCAGAATAAAAAGAATGCTATGTTTCTTCAGTATTGAAAAACCAACAACAGAAGCCATTCCCCAAATTCCACTGCGGGAAACATAGCGGCAGAGAAGAAAGCATCCATATTTCCCCGAACCAGTGCTCGAAGGAAAAAAGGAAAACAAACAAACAAACAAGTTTTATATGTTACCTGCTTGAAGGCGTATACCACTCTCACTCTTTAAAAGCATTAAAGAAAAAAAAGTAAAATGCATAGAGTAATCTCTTCCAACAACACGTGCATTTGGTCTGGGCAGCAAAGGGCGCAGCTCTGTATCACAAAGAACCGAAGTCATAAGCACCAGGCTCCTAAGTTCCAGCCAAACCAACCAAACGTGCCTATGGACAGGCAGAATCCTTAAGTAGGACAGCCAGTAAAAACGTCAAACAAAGCACCCGATTCTCAGCCTTCTTGTTCCTTTTTGAAAATCCAGAGGTCTCTGTGTTAGCTCCACCTCTAGCCTGTAAAGCCCGAGCTCGCCGTCTGGGGGAAGTCCAAGAAAAGGCTGGGTTATTACAGCGAGTCCCCAGTAGGATTGACATTTTTTCTAGCCTCAGGTCTCAGTTCTTTTACACATGCGAGGTATCTCTCAGGGTCATCTGGTGGTCTTTTGATGAAGGCCATGTCTTTCTTGCTGTGCACACTTGGACCTGGTTCAAGCTGAAGGATGCTTGACTCACTCCAGGCAGTTGTCTTATCAGCCACAACTCAGAAACCTTGCTGACAACACCAAGCTGTGGGGAGCAGCGACACGCCAGCAGTGACATGGGACGCCAACCAGAGGGACCCAGAGAGGCTTGAGCAGCGGGCACAGACAAACCTCATCAGCTTCAACAAATCCAGGCGCAGTGTCTTGCACCTGGGACAAGAGAATCCCCCACTACCAATACATGCTGGGGGATGAAAGGGCTGAGCCTAGGCCCGTCGCAAAAGAGCTGGTGGATGGCAAGCTGTACACGAGCCAGCAAAGTGCCCTCCCAGCCCGGAAAACCAGCCACATCCTGGGCTGCACCAAAAGATGTGCGGTCAGCAGGTGAAAAGAGGTGATCCTGCCCCTCTGCTCTGTGCTGAAGAGGCCTCACCTGGAGTACTGCGTCCATATGAAGAGCCCTCAGTGCAGAAGGGACATGGACCCGTTGGAGCACATACAGAGGACGGCCACAAGAAAAAAAAAAAAAAAAAAAAAAAAGAACCAAAGGATCAAACACCTCACCTGTGAGGACAGGCTGAGAGAGCTGGGGCTGTTCAGCCCGGAGAAGTGAAGGCTCCGAGGTGACCTGGTAACAGCCTTTCGATACCCAAAGGGGAGCTAAAGGAAAGAAGGAGGGAAAATTTAGGTTAGATATAAGGAAAATATCCTTCATAGCAAGGGACAAGGGGAAACGTTTTAAGCTGGGGGAGGGAAGATTTAGGTTGGATGGCAGGGGGAAGTTCTCCACAGAGAGAGCGGTGAGGGGCTGGAACAGCTGCCCAGAGAGGCTGTGGATGCCCCGTCCATCCCTGGAGGTGTTCAAGGCCAGGTTGGATGGGGCCCTGGGCAGCCCGGTCTAGTATGAAATGGGGAGGTTGATGGTCCTGCATGTGGCAGGGGGGGGGGGTTGGAGATCCACGATCCTCGAGGTCCCTTCCGACCCGGGACATTCTGTGACTCTGCGCAGTGGACCAGGTTGCCCAGAGATGCGGTGGATGCCCTGTCCCTTCCAAGGTGACACGCAGGGCAACCTGATCTAGCTGTGAATGTCCCTGTTCATTGTGGGTGAGTCGGACTAGATCATCATAAATGGTCGCTTCCGACTCTAAGGAGTCTCTGGTATGATACCTGAAGCCATGTCCACAAAGGACATCGATGGCATGGTGAGCAACCAGGGTAGGTGGGGAAGCCTGTGTGCTCAACAGCTCCGGGGAAACTCACCAAGTAGTCCAGTCGGGAAGATTCACATCAGCCATAGAGCCTCTCTGTGCCAGTCCCAGTATTCAGCACACCAGAGGTACTGCTTTATCACACTGGTGGGTCCCACAGCTGCAGAGCTAGCTATTGAATGGGGGCCAGGGGATGGAAGGAAGAGGGGTGGGGAGATTGGCTATCATACAGACTAGGAAACTAACAGCATCCCCTGACAATTGGGATGGAGATATCTGGGGTGGTCCAGACAAAGTGGTCCAGTAGAAGACAATCCTTTGTTTCCTAGAAAGACGAAGCCGGATCTGCCATAAAAACAGAAAGAACCCTAGGACCCTGGGGTGGTCGGCCACAACGTGCTCTGAGAACTGTGCCCTGACATCTGTTACTACTGACAAATCTGTAAGGGAGGTCTAGGAGAGAACCAGACAAAACAGGAACAGAATACTCGTGTTCAGTATGCTCAAGTAGTGGAGACTGCATTACACTAAGCGAGGATGAAGAAAACGGCCACTGGGGCTGGGGCTTTTCTTAAGCTCAGGTCCCAGCCTGATACACGCACCTCACTCTATCACCAGCCACGTAGCTTATTGGGCTGGAAGAATAAACCCCAGGGAGCAAGGCGAGCCCCTTGTGACCCCCATTCCATCTCTAAGTGAGCGTCCCACAGCCATCACCAAACCCACCTGCATACAAGCGATGCATGAACAAGGGATTCATGGCGTTCCATTATCTGCTCCACAGATTTCACAGTGCTTAAACCACTAACTAGAGGAGCCCCAGAAACCCTTAAACCCCATCGAGCTGCAAAACAGAACGGGATCCAAAGAGACACGGAGCATAATTTAAATACGCGCCCTTAAACAATACTCAGCATGGGCGGAATTAATCCGTGGCAGAGGAGACACAGAGGGGACAGGGGCAGAGGACACAGGGAGAACACAAAGACACAAGTAGGACACAGAGGGAACGTGTCATAAAATAGGTTGGGACAGTGTGGTAGTTTGGAGTCCCAGGTCGATGATTGTGCAATGAGAGTCATGAAAGAGGAACGGAGACTTCACAAGAAGGTACTGGGCTTGAAAAGAGTTGCAAAGGAAACCTGGAGAATGCAGAATCTCTTTACAGAAAAGCACATTAGCTCCAGGCGTTTCCAGAGTTGCAATGCTCAGTCAGCCAACCAGCATTACCTTGGGGCTGATTGAAGCATTCCAGACATGAGATAAGAGTAAAAGAGAGGAATGAACGTCAGTCTCTTCATTACCAATTCAGAGAAAAGCAGATAACCCCTTCACTCCCCTCAGAGAACAATTGGAAGGCATCATAAGGAGAGGCATAGCGGACATAGCTACTCTAAACCAACTTAGGATCCCCACAGAAAGGCAGAAGCCAAAACCCTGCAAAAAAGAAAGGATCACTTACCTCTTTCCAAGAACCAGAGCTTACCCAACAATCCACAGGAGGCAGTCTCCAGGAAGAAACCCTGCCTTTGGGGCTGCCAGCCCTTAAATGAGGAGAGGGAGGGGCTGGAGCCAGGCTCAGCCTCATCTGGTTCTCTAGGTGCATTGCTTCCACCTGTGCTTGCAGGGCTACACCCCTCACCAGGTGCTCCGTCACTGCTTCAGGCTGTGATCTCAAAGTTCCCATAAAAGCATGAAAAAAAAAAAAAAAAAGTAATGAAGTAATGACTGGCAGCCAATTGGGCAAGGGGGGGAGGGAGGGGGTTATCGATGGACAAGCTAGGATGGTCCACATGTTTTGATTCCAGTCTGTCCTCAATGGCAATTGGTGGCATTTCTAATAAATAGGGGAGCACAGATTTCCATACTGATACAGCAAGATGCTGAGAAGCTGCATGTGCAACAAAAGGGCTGAGACTACCGGTGTGAATGGAGCGAGTGCTGTCTGCCAAACTGCCAGGGTCAGCTTTGGCTCCCCAGTGAGAAATCTGTGTCATCTACTTGCACAGCAATTAAAGACCACTGTGAAATTATTTTAGGATTTGGTTCCTCAGTGGGTGAACCTGGCACCTGCCCGCATGGCAGCGTGAAGCCCTTTGGCTCAAACATCGATCCCAAACCCCAAAGAAGTCGGGAGGCTGTAGAGTGCGTACTTCGTGCAGCCCCTGCACTCCTCGAGTCAGAGATCACTGACGTACTGCAGGACCCCATTTCTGTTGCGGCACGACAGGGGATTGCTGAAGTCACTGCAGATTTGGAGAAAAGACAGATCATCTCCAGAATGCACTCCCCATACAAGCGGCCCACGTGTGTGGGGCACAAGCCCCATTCTGGGGGCAATGACCCCCACCTGTGGGGCGCTACCCCCACCCCACTGTCACAGCCGTGTGCGGAGGACACCATCACCCCACTGCACACAGCCATCAACTTCTCCCAGGACTCCACGCACCCCACAGGCATCCCTGACCCTGCCCTCAACCCCACGGTGACATGGGCACGGAGCGAAGGGGGACAGGTAGTGTGGGGGGAGGTGAGGAGACATGAGGGGACATGTGGGGACACGGGGTTGATGTGTGGGGTCATAAAAAGCCAAAAATGAAACCTGGAGTTGAAGAAAGGCCCTTGGAAAAAAATACATTAAAGTATAAAGAAGACAGAAGCTGCGTGAACATTAATACGGCCCTGTGCTTTCTGCCAACGGGCTTTAATTTCGTTATCATTAAATTTGCTGGGCAGTTACACTTTGGTAATGCGAACATTTAGAAAAGATGCAACGGATGCTGGCAAAAGGAAAAAAAAAAAACCTCTTTTTTTACAGCTATTTATAAGCACTTAGCACAGCTCTCCTGGGTTTGGAGAAGTTTCCCTCTTTTTTCTTCGTCTTTCCCCCCACACACCCTCCACTTCTAACTTCGTGTTCTGCCCCCGTCATTACGAGACACAGAGAGAACGAATCGCCAGGGACTGCGCCGCGGGTCCCCGGCAATCCGTCAGAAAAGTTCTTTCCGCGGTCTCTGCTGCCACCTCGTGGCCAATGCGCGGAACTGCCGCTGCCCGCTGCTTAGGCCGGCAAGCGGTATAACGCATGCGCGTAGAAACGCGGAAGTGGCGTTTTAACCGCTCTGCGCAGCTAATCCGCCGCTCTCTGTGGTGATCAGTCCTCCAGGTAATAGCGAACACGCGCCCGTCAACTGAAAGATAGCAATTGTTTCGACAAACCACTACGGGGACGGGCAAGCAGCCGATTCTCGGACCGCCGGCTCAGCGATATTCTCCCCTTCTAATCCAGGATGCCCCTCGTCTATTTCCGCCCTTTTATGCCCGAGCCCACCCGGGAACGGACCGGGTCGGCTCAGGGCTGCCTCTCAGCGCCTCGTGGCACCCAACGTGCTTGCCGCCGCGGTGGAGGAGCAGACGTCCCGTTCCAGCCCCAGCTCTGCACCGCAGCGTTCCTGGAAAAGCAAGTCTCGCGAGAGCAACGCGCACGTGCGAATCTAGGCACTGCGCACGCGGCAGTCTCTCTAGGCACCGCACTACGCAGGCGCGGTTCTCGAGACAACAGCACGGAGTACGGACGCGCGGTTCATGAGAAAGCACAACGCATGCGCCAGTGGTTTAAAAAAAAAAACAAAACAAAACACACACCACTACGCGCGCACTGGATTCTGCTCCGAACGGGGCATGCGCCGGATTCTGCCCGCCACGGCGCATGCGCCTGTCTGTGCCCCGCAATGCGCATGTGCCAAGTGCTCTGCGCACGCGCCAGCTGCAAGAGCGCATTGGGCATGCGCGACCGTTCGCACCGCTCTGCGCATGCGCCAGTCTCGGCACCGCGATGCGCATGCTCTCCTCACGGCCGCAAAACGCATGCGCCATCGTTTGCAGTGCGCATGCGGCAAGCATGTCACCGAACTGCGCGTGCGGCCGCCTTGGCACGGCACTGCGCATGCGCTTCTCGCGCGCGGATTACGGCGTACGCTCGTTTTCGGGCACGCGCCTACGCGTTCGCTTTTTTCGACGCCTCATTGCGCAAGCGGCGGGTGCACGGTCCGCCTAGACAGTACGTTCTGGAAGCAGACCGGGGCATAAAACCGCCCGAGGAAATAGACAAGGAGCATTCTGGATTGGAAAAGAGAGAATAGTGTCGCGGAGCCGGCGGTCCAAGTATTGCCTGCTCACCTGCATCTCAGGGCTTCGAAGAAATGGATGCTATTGGAAAGCTGGACGGCGCATGCGCACTACTTCCCGGAGGACCGAGCATAACGCAGATCGGCGGGGTGCCTGCGCAGAGGAGCAGGACTGTGCGCGCACCACTTCCGGATCAAACACCTCACCTGTGAGGACAGGCTGAGAGAGCTGGGGCTGGGGCAATACATGTTGGGGGATGAAAGGGCTGAGCATACCCAACCCCTTCAAAGCAGTGTCTTTCCACCCCAGTTTTTGGACTGCAGCACCAGCCCCACACAGGGTCCAGCCTTCTCCGGTTTGATCTCGTGCAGGATATTCTTGCAATGTGTGTGACAAAATATACATATATACACCTATATACAGAGCGGGCATTCCTGGGAAGATTTGGCTAGAGGATAAGTGATGCAAACTATCTGAGATCTTCCCCAAGTTAAGTAGAAGGACTCCCCAAAAGAACTAGGACAACGGAGTTCACGAAATATAAATATTATCCAATTCTAATGCAGAAACAACATTTGATTCCCACAACACCACCTCCTATCCGTCTCCCTCAGAGATTCCCAGGAGCGCCTCAGGCTGCTGCTTTCTCGTGACAGCCTGGCCATCTGCCCCAGCAGCTCCTTAAGCAGAGTACGCCTGCAACTAGCTTCCTTTAACTGGCTGGTAGGTATGGTGAGATAGTTCCTTTACGGGAATCGAAATGGAAATCACAATGAGTTGGATGGCATCCTGCTTTTCTTCTCCAGTGCCAGAGAAGTCCACATATTCCAGCACCACAAAAGGTCATGCACACAGCCCAGTGCTGCGGAAGGCAGTTCTGTCCAACACCGCGACGTCTCTGCCACCCAACGCAGCTTGAAGCCACCGTGCCTCAGCCTCCATTTTGAGCTGGGGCCAGAAGGCCGCCCCGCCCTATAGCCCCACCCTCCCTTCATTGTGAGTTAGGCCGGAAGGCTGCACTGCCCAATAGCACTGCAGGCCGCTGCCCCACCCTCCATTACGTGCCAGGCAGGCACACAGCATAGAAGACTGTGGGCGCACCCCCCCACGGCATTCACTGTCTGCACACCCTTGCGACAGGGACGAGAGGCAGTGGGCGCTACGGGGCCAGGGGCAGCTGTCCTTGCAGGCCCCAGGAAGGAGAGTAGCTTTCAGCGGCCTTCGGCCACAGCTTTTGGAGGCTGAGGGTCTCTTCAGGTCCCTGCGACCATGCCGCAGAGACAGGCAAAGTGCTGCCAGCCCTCTCTGCGCCGGGGCCCGGCCCAGCCCCCTGCCTGCCCCGCACAGCGGGAGGAGCACAGGCGGGAGCTGGAGGCGCTGCGGGCCCAGCTGGAGGGCGAGCGGCTCCGCTCCCAGGAGATGCAGCGCCGCCGGGCCGTCGAGAGACGTGAGCTGCAGGAGGCGGCAGAGCGGGAGCGGCAGCTCCTGGCCGACCGACTGCGCTCCAACTGGGAGCGACAGCAGGCGTCAAAGCTGCAGCGCCTGCGGGAGCAGAGCCAGAGGCAGCGGGAGGCGGACATCCGCCAACTGCTGCAGATGAAGGAGGCCCAGCTCCGCCAGACGCAGGAGCGGCTGCAGCAGCGGTGCAACAACGCCAACTGCCAGGTACGGGATCTGCTGCGGCAGCTAGCAAAGGAGCTGCTGAGTGGCGAGAGCAGCAGAGAGGCCCACAGACTGCAGCAGGAAGTCCAGCGGCAGCTCTGCAGGAAGCCCTGTGCAGAGCAGGCCGCCCACGTCCTGCGCCTCCAGCGCAAACTGCAGGAGCAGAGGAGACGCTTCCTGCATTACATCCTGGAGCACGGACAGGGGCAGCCGCCCGCCTCCTGCAACGGGGCCAGGGCTGCAGCCGCTGGGCCGCGCACACGGCAAAGGCCAGCCTGCCGTCGGGCTGTAGCAGAAGCGGGTGTTCAGGCTGCAGAGCAACAACAGGCCTGCCCACCTGAGCACAGGGAGCTGCGGGAGCAGAGTGCCCATCTGCTGAGGGCACTGAAGGACTTGCAGAGACAATGCAGCCTCCTTGGAGAGGAGAACTGCCTGCTGAGGAGCAGAAGCTCTCAGCAGATGAGGGAGGAGGTGGAGCGGCTCAAGGACAAGACGCATACGCTCAGCCTCCTTACCAAGCAGCTGCGGGAAACAGTCCGGCAGCTCAAGGAGGCCTCTTCCACATCCAGAGGGGCCGCAGAAAAGGCAGAGGAAGCCAACCAGCTGCAGGGGCAGCATTTGGAAAAGGAGAGTGGGAAAAAGCTGGAGCCGCACGGAAATCCAGAACAGGAATGGCTGGAGAAGTCGGGAGGGTGGCTGATGGCAAGCTGCAGCCTGCATTCTCGCAGACGATCACCAGCACTAATTCGAAGATTCATAGCTCGTCACAGCTACAATCCTTTTGAGGGCCCTAATGAGGACCCAGAAAACGAGCTTCCACTGACTGCTGGACAATACCTTTACATCTTCGGAGACGTAGATGAAGATGGCTGGTTTCTGGGAGAGCTGACGGATGGCACAAGAGGACTGGTCCCTTCCAATCTGGTGGAAGAAGTTTCAGATGATGACCTGGATACGACTGTGCCTCCACAGCTTCGTGATCTCCTGCAGGATACCGACGATGACAAGCAACTAGGCAGCAGGAGCGGTGGCAGAAAGTGATGGTCACCATCCAGAAATCTGTGTCCGTGTATTGGCTGAGCCTGGGGGATGCGGAGATTCCTCTCCATAATACGGCAGCATCCCATCAAGATTCCATATTTTCATCCACATAGATGAAGAATACCTCCTGCTCCACTTGATGTTCAACTGAAGCATGGTCCATCGGCACAAAGACCTTGAAAATTTATCACTTGTATGACTGAGAATTTACTACATTTGGACTGAAAAAAATCTAAAAAAAATTAAAAAACACCATAAAATAACCAAACTCAAAACGCACGTGTGAAGTCTTCTTGTTTTCTGGCAGTCCGCTTTTGTAAAGGTATGAGGAAAGCAAGAGGCTGAGGAAAGCCTCCAAAGTCTTTCTCAAGCGCACTACCTACAAGTATTGGAATCGAGAGAGAAAGGAATCATTACTGCTTGCTTCTGTTCTTCGGGATACCTGAAGTACCTTGGAAGGCCACACTTCCTGAGCAATATAAACATTCTGTCCCAAAGCAGCTCTTTGACCGTTTCCACTGGGTGATAAGGCATAGCGCTTGCATCATCTGAAGGCACGGACTCAGGTGCCAATCCAAATCCTTAACTGCAGGTCCTTACATTCTATACATACATGCTCAAGCTCCCTCTTGTAATTTTCCATCCATCCCTACGTGTCAGCAGAGCGCTTAACAAGTCTCCTTTAGTCTAGACACCAACTGCGCACACAACTGAGACACGGCTGCACCATTCCTAGAAAAACAGCTTTACAATTTCCCATAATAAGGTACCCGGCTCGCTCATATCCAACTTACTATAGGACACAGATTTATGCCTTATTTGCCCATCTCTGATATTGATAGCACCTGCCAGCCCCCAGAAATTACTATTTTAACACAAGGCCCAGAGGCAAAAACAACAGAATCCTACTAGAAATCATTCCGGTCAATGAGAATAGTTTTCTGCTGTGCCTGTTTCGAAAACCCATGTAATCAGTGACACGTGAAAATACGTGAACAATAGTCACCGCATCTCTGCGGCACTACCTGAAAATATAAATTTGCTGGAAAGCATTAAGGTTTGAATCTCAGGGTTACCAAGTGCTTTGGTACAAAGCCAGCATTCATCCGCCCTATACCACGGTGAGGCATTAAATTACCAGAAGGAGCAACTCCACCTATTTCACTGATTACACTTTCGTCTTGGCCATACGTAATAGCTCAACTCTCTGCAACCAGCAGAGAAGACTGACCAGGCTTTAGGAAACGACATATTCATTGGCATCAGAGAGAGGCCTTTCTGACACTGACTTTTTTCACACAGCTCAGCTATCTCAAATGCCCACCCCCTGCCCCCTACACCCGGAAAAAAAACAGACAGACCCAAACAAAAAACACTTGCACATTGGACTCCTTGGGCTTGAGAGAGGCTTAACTGGCTTAACTTCTATTGTGCGCTAGTAACATGGAGCGCAAGAAAAGCTTTCCAAAGGGAATGAGCTGGAAACTGGGTATGTGAACAAGTAATCCTCAAAAAAGGAGCGCCTGCCGCAGCTGGCTGGGGAGGGCCTGCGTATACCCCGTGCCCTTGTGGGCTATCTGTCCAGCTGCAGGAGGACCAGAGAAGGGCAGCTGAAAAGATGAAAAGCTGCAGCTGAGCCTGATAGACCCGCACAGCTCTCAGGCCATCTTGCCGATGGCAGCTGTGACGCATCGATTCGTTCTATGCAGGTGAATTAATTTTTTCCATCTGCAAACTTAGGTGGAGAACTGCAGTTTTCGTTAGTCTTTGTGGAAACGCTGTAATGGTCCACACTAATCTCAAAACAGCAACTCTGTGCTGTGACTGCCTGCGTAGACCTGCTGGGGCCTAAATTTTAGGGCATAAAAAAGAATAAAAAGCCAAAAATGAAACCTGGAGTTGAAGAAAGGCCCTTGGGAAAAAATACATTAAAAGTAGGAACAAGACAGAGGCTGAGTGAACATTAATATGGCCCCGCGCTTTCTACCAATGGGCTTTAATTTCGTTATCATTAAATTTGCCGGGCAGTTGCATTTTGGTCTGTGAACATTTAGAAACAATGCAACAGATGCTGGCAAAAAGAAAAAAAAAAAAAAAAAGAACTTATTTTTTCACAGCTACTTAGAAGCACTTAGCAGAGCTTGCCTGGGTTTGGGGTAGTCTCTCTCTTTTTTTCTTCGTCTTTCCCCCCACAACGCCCCCGCTTCCAACTTCGCGCTCTTCTCCCGCCATCACAAGACAGAGAGAACGGGTCGCCAGGGGAGAAAAACGCGGGCCGATCCCGTCAGAAAAGTTCTTTCCGCGGTCTTTGCTGCCACCTCGTGGCCCATGCGCGGAACTGCCGCTGTCTGTCGCCGCGTCCCGCAAGCAGCACAACGCATGCGCGTACAAATGCGGAAGTGGCGTTTTAACCGCTCTGCGCAGCTAATGCGCCGCTCTCTATGGTGATCAGTCCTCCAGCTAATAGCGACCGTGCGCCCGTCCACTTAAAGACAGCAATTGTTTCGACAGACCACGACGGGGACGGGCAAGCAGCCGATTCCCGGGCCGCCGGCCCAGCGATATTCTCCCCCTTCTAATCCAGGATGCCCCTCGTCTATTTCCGCCCTTTTATGCCCAAGCCCACGCGGAAGCGGACCGGTTGGGCTCACAGCTGCCCCTCAGCGCCTCGTGGCATCCAACTTCCTCTCCGCCCCGGTGAACCAGCAAAGTCCCTTTCCACCCCCAGCCCTGCACCGTCCCCCAGCCGTTTAAAAGCCCTCCCAGCGGCAGTGGAACGCGAGCAGCTCGGAGATTCGCGGTCGCGGTACTGGCGTGCAGCAGCACCGACGCGGCAGCAACCCGCGACCAGCGAGCCTCGGGAGAGCAACGCGCACGCGCGAGCCCGGGCACTGCAGTGCGCATGTGCCGGTAGCGGCTCGGCGCTACGCATGCGCCCCTCTCGGCAGAGCACTACGCGTGCCCAAGCCTAGACGCTGCACTGCGCAAGCGCCACCCTCCGCACCGCACTACGCATGTGCCTGTTCCCGAGGCAGGCTCGAGCGTCAGACCGTCGGAGGAAATAGACAAGGAGCACTTCCGACAGCAAGAGAGAAAACCGTTGCTGAGCCAGCAGGAATTGACTGCTCGACTGCATCTCAGGGCTTGGTAGATTTGAAAGCTATTTATGAGTTCTCTGGCGCATGCGTGCTGTTGCCTGGAGGACTAACCCTAACAAAGCTCGGCAGATTCGCTGCGCAGAGCGATGAGAACGTACGTACGCCACTTCCGCGTGCCTGCGCGCATGCGTACTGCTGCCTGCGGCACCGAACATACGCGGCCGCAATTCCACCGATTGGCCACGAGGGGGCACCAGAGACCGCGGAAACAACAGCTCCGACTGGATTGACGCGGAGCCGCGCCGCAGCTTCTGGCGCTCCGTTCCTTCTCTCTCGTGAGGGCAGAGGAAAAACGCAGTTAGGTCGGGGTTGAGGGAGGAGAGAATTACGTCAGTTGGAACAAGACGAAGAAAAACAAGGAAAACTTCTCTATGCCCAGCAAAACTCTGCTAAGTGCTTAAGAATATCGGTAAATAAATAAATAAATAAATAAATAACGTCATCATCAAATTGATTTTGTCATGCTTTTTTTTTTTTTTTTGAAGGCAACTGAGGTGATGAAAAAGCTGGTGTCAATTGGACAGGAGGGCGCAGTGAAGCCAAGGATGGCGAGGAATGATTAACAATCCTTAACGTTGCAAAAGAAAACAAACAAAAAAACCACCAGTAAAACAACTTCTGTACCTGGCCATGCAACTCTGAGATCCCGTCTGGGTCTCCCGGCGCTTGTAAATATCCACCGGGTCAATTTTGATATCGAGCGATTTGTTGTCAGTTCTTCCATTCACAGTCAATGCCAGGATCTGCCGCCGCAGGGCGTTCTGACCATGGGCACCACTGCTGAACTGTTTCAATATCAGTGGGATTCCCAGGCACGGTTTCAAGGATTTGGTCTACTTTTGACCCAAAGGGAGAATTAATATGAAATGCGAGGTATGCATAAGTCATCATGAGGCGTGTTTCTCAGCATCACCTTTGGGAAACAAAGGATTTTTCATAAAAGTCTCAATACAGCAGTAAAATAGAACACTGTATAAAAACAATGAGAACGCTCTGTGAGCAGGCAAGGAGCTTTACGACCTCTGCCTGGGAAATCCAGAGCCACTTGCCCACAGACTCCTCTTTGGCAGCTGTTCTAGATTCAGCTGAACATTCTGTTCCAGAGCACAACTCAAAACTACAGAGGAAACAAAGGGAGTTCTACATAGGCAGAATAAAAAGAATGCTATGTTTCTTCAGTATTGAAAAACCAACAACAGAAGCCATTCCCCAAATTCCACTGCGGGAAACATAGCGGCAGAGAAGAAAGCATCCATATTTCCCCGAACCAGTGCTCGAAGGAAAAAAGGAAAACAAACAAACAAACAAGTTTTATATGTTACCTGCTTGAAGGCGTATACCACTCTCACTCTTTAAAAGCATTAAAGAAAAAAAAGTAAAATGCATAGAGTAATCTCTTCCAACAACACGTGCATTTGGTCTGGGCAGCAAAGGGCGCAGCTCTGTATCACAAAGAACCGAAGTCATAAGCACCAGGCTCCTAAGTTCCAGCCAAACCAACCAAACGTGCCTATGGACAGGCAGAATCCTTAAGTAGGACAGCCAGTAAAAACGTCAAACAAAGCACCCGATTCTCAGCCTTCTTGTTCCTTTTTGAAAATCCAGAGGTCTCTGTGTTAGCTCCACCTCTAGCCTGTAAAGCCCGAGCTCGCCGTCTGGGGGAAGTCCAAGAAAAGGCTGGGTTATTACAGCGAGTCCCCAGTAGGATTGACATTTTTTCTAGCCTCAGGTCTCAGTTCTTTTACACATGCGAGGTATCTCTCAGGGTCATCTGGTGGTCTTTTGATGAAGGCCATGTCTTTCTTGCTGTGCACACTTGGACCTGGTTCAAGCTGAAGGATGCTTGACTCACTCCAGGCAGTCGTCTTATCAGCCACAACTCAGAAACCTTGCTGACAACACCAAGCTGTGGGGAGCAGCGACACGCCAGCAGTGACATGGGACGCCAACCAGAGGGACCCAGAGAGGCTTGAGCAGCGGGCACAGACAAACCTCATCAGCTTCAACAAATCCAGGCGCAGTGTCTTGCACCTGGGACAAGGGAACCCCCCACTACCAATACATGCTGGGGGATGAAAGGGCTGAGCCTAGGCCCGTCGCAAAAGAGCTGGTGGATGGCAAGCTGTACACGAGCCAGCAAAGTGCCCTCCCAGCCCGGAAAACCAGCCACATCCTGGGCTGCACCAAAAGATGTGCGGTCAGCAGGTGAAAAGAGGTGATCCTGCCCCTCTGCTCTGTGCTGAAGAGGCCTCACCTGGAGTACTGCGTCCATATGAAGAGCCCTCAGTGCAGAAGGGACATGGACCCGTTGGAGCACATACAGAGGACGGCCACAAGAAAAAAAAAAAAAAAAAAAAAAAAGAACCAAAGGATCAAACACCTCACCTGTGAGGACAGGCTGAGAGAGCTGGGGCTGTTCAGCCCGGAGAAGTGAAGGCTCCGAGGTGACCTGGTAACAGCCTTTCAATACCCAAAGGGGAGCTAAAGGAAAGAAGGAGGGAAAATTTAGGTTAGATATAAGGAAAATATCCTTCATAGCAAGGGACAAGGGGAAACGTTTTAAGCTGGGGGAGGGAAGATTTAGGTTGGATGGCAGGGGGAAGTTCTCCACAGAGAGAGCGGTGAGGGGCTGGAACAGCTGCCCAGAGAGGCTGTGGATGCCCCGTCCATCCCTGGAGGTGTTCAAGGCCAGGTTGGATGGGGCCCTGGGCAGCCCGGTCTAGTATGAAATGGGGAGGTTGATGGTCCTGCATGTGGCAGGGGGGGGGGGTTGGAGATCCACGATCCTCGAGGTCCCTTCCGACCCGGGACATTCTGTGACTCTGCGCAGTGGACCAGGTTGCCCAGAGATGCGGTGGATGCCCTGTCCCTTCCAAGGTGACACGCAGGGCAACCTGATCTAGCTGTGAATGTCCCTGTTCATTGTGGGTGAGTCGGACTAGATCATCATAAATGGTCGCTTCCGACTCTAAGGAGTCTCTGGTATGATACCTGAAGCCATGTCCACAAAGGACATCGATGGCATGGTGAGCAACCAGGGTAGGTGGGGAAGCCTGTGTGCTCAACAGCTCCGGGGAAACTCACCAAGTAGTCCAGTCGGGAAGATTCACATCAGCCATAGAGCCTCTCTGTGCCAGTCCCAGTATTCAGCACACCAGAGGTACTGCTTTATCACACTGGTGGGTCCCACAGCTGCAGAGCTAGCTATTGAATGGGGGCCAGGGGATGGAAGGAAGAGGGGTGGGGAGATTGGCTATCATACAGACTAGGAAACTAACAGCATCCCCTGACAATTGGGATGGAGATATCTGGGGTGGTCCAGACAAAGTGGTCCAGTAGAAGACAATCCTTTGTTTCCTATAAAGACGAAGCCGGATCTGCCATAAAAACAGAAAGAACCCTAGGACCCTGGGGTGGTCGGCCACAACGTGCTCTGAGAACTGTGCCCTGACATCTGTTACTACTGACAAATCTGTAAGGGAGGTCTAGGAGAGAACCAGACAAAACAGGAACAGAATACTCGTGTTCAGTATGCTCAAGTAGTGGAGACTGCATTACACTAAGCGAGGATGAAGAAAACGGCCACTGGGGCTGGGGCTTTTCTTAAGCTCAGGTCCCAGCCTGATACACGCACCTCACTCTATCACCAGCCACGTAGCTTATTGGGCTGGAAGAATAAACCCCAGGGAGCAAGGCGAGCCCCTTGTGACCCCCATTCCATCTCTAAGTGAGCGTCCCACAGCCATCACCAAACCCACCTGCATACAAGCGATGCATGAACAAGGGATTCATGGCGTTCCATTATCTGCTCCACAGATTTCACAGTGCTTAAACCACTAACTAGAGGAGCCCCAGAAACCCTTAAACCCCATCGAGCTGCAAAACAGAACGGGATCCAAAGAGACACGGAGCATAATTTAAATACGCGCCCTTAAACAATACTCAGCATGGGCGGAATTAATCCGTGGCAGAGGAGACACAGAGGGGACAGGGGCAGAGGACACAGGGAGAACACAAAGACACAAGTAGGACACAGAGGGAACGTGTCATAAAATAGGTTGGGACAGTGTGGTAGTTTGGAGTCCCAGGTCGATGATTGTGCAATGAGAGTCATGAAAGAGGAACGGAGACTTCACAAGAAGGTACTGGGCTTGAAAAGAGTTGCAAAGGAAACCTGGAGAATGCAGAATCTCTTTACAGAAAAGCACATTAGCTCCAGGCGTTTCCAGAGTTGCAATGCTCAGTCAGCCAACCAGCATTACCTTGGGGCTGATTGAAGCATTCCAGACATGAGATAAGAGTAAAAGAGAGGAATGAACGTCAGTCTCTTCATTACCAATTCAGAGAAAAGCAGATAACCCCTTCACTCCCCTCAGAGAACAATTGGAAGGCATCATAAGGAGAGGCATAGCGGACATAGCTACTCTAAACCAACTTAGGATCCCCACAGAAAGGCAGAAGCCAAAACCCTGCAAAAAAGAAAGGATCACTTACCTCTTTCCAAGAACCAGAGCTCACCCAACAATCCACAGGAGGCAGTCTCCAGGAAGAAACCCTGCCTTTGGGGCTGCCAGCCCTTAAATGAGGAGAGGGAGGGGCTGGAGCCAGGCTCAGCCTCATCTGGTTCTCTAGGTGCATTGCTTCCACCTGTGCTTGCAGGGCTACACCCCTCACCAGGTGCTCCGTCACTGCTTCAGGCTGTGATCTCAAAGTTCCCATAAAAGCATGAAAAAAAAAAAAAAAAAGTAATGAAGTAATGACTGGCAGCCAATTGAGCAAGGGGGGGAGGGAGGGGGTTATCGATGGACAAGCTAGGATGGTCCACATGTTTTGATTCCAGTCTGTCCTCAATGGCAATTGGTGGCATTTCTAATAAATAGGGGAGCACAGATTTCCATACTGATACAGCAAGATGCTGAGAAGCTGCATGTGCAACAAAAGGGCTGAGACTACCGGTGTGAATGGAGCGAGTGCTGTCTGCCAAACTGCCAGGGTCAGCTTTGGCTCCCCAGTGAGAAATCTGTGTCATCTACTTGCACAGCAATTAAAGACCACTGTGAAATTATTTTAGGATTTGGTTCCTCAGTGGGTGAACCAGGCACCTGCCCGCATGGCAGCGTGAAGCCCTTTGGCTCAAACATCGATCCCAAACCCCAGAGAAGTCGGGAGGCTGTAGAGTGCGTACTTCGTGCAGCCCCTGCACTCCTCGAGTCAGAGATCACTGACGTACTGCAGGACCCCATTTCTGTTGCGGCACGACAGGGGATTGCTGAAGTCACTGCAGATTTGGAGAAAAGACAGATCATCTCCAGAATGCACTCCCCATACAAGCGGCCCACGTGTGTGGGGCACAAGCCCCATTCTGGGGGCAATGACCCCCACCTGTGGAGCGCTACCCCCACCCCACTGTCACAGCCGTGTGCGGAGGACACCATCACCCCACTGCGCACAGCCATCAACTTCTCCCAGGACTCCACGCACCCCACAGGCATCCCTGACCCTGCCCTCAACCCCACGGTGACATGGGCACGGAGCGAAGGGGGACAGGTAGTGTGGGGGGAGGTGAGGAGACATGAGGGGACATGTGGGGACACGGGGTTGATGTGTGGGGTCATAAAAAGCCAAAAATGAAACTTGGAGTTGAAGAAAGGCCCTTGGAAAAAAATACATTAAAGTATAAAGAAGACAGAAGCTGCGTGAACATTAATACGGCCCTGTGCTTTCTGCCAACGGGCTTTAATTTCGTTATCATTAAATTTGCTGGGCAGTTACACTTTGGTAATGCGAACATTTAGAAAAGATGCAACGGATGCTGGCAAAAGGAAAAAAAAAAAACTCTTTTTTTACAGCTATTTATAAGCACTTAGCACAGCTCTCCTGGGTTTGGAGAAGTTTCCCTCTTTTTTCTTCGTCTTTCCCCCCACACACCCTCCACTTCTAACTTCGTGTTCTGCCCCCGTCATTACGAGACACAGAGAGAACGAATCGCCAGGGACTGCGCCGCGGGTCCCCGGCAATCCGTCAGAAAAGTTCTTTCCGCGGTCTCTGCTGCCACCTCGTGGCCAATGCGCGGAACTGCCGCTGCCCGCTGCTTAGGCCGGCAAGCGGTATAACGCATGCGCGTAGAAACGCGGAAGTGGCGTTTTAACCGCTCTGCGCAGCTAATCCGCCACTCTCTGTGGTGATCAGTCCTCCAGGTAATAGCGAACACGCGCCCGTCAACTGAAAGATAGCAATTGTTTCGACAAACCACTACGGGGACGGGCAAGCAGCCGATTCTCGGACCGCCGGCTCAGCGATATTCTCCCCTTCTAATCCAGGATGCCCCTCGTCTATTTCCGCCCTTTTATGCCCGAGCCCACCCGGGAACGGACCGGGTCGGCTCAGGGCTGCCTCTCAGCGCCTCGTGGCACCCAACGTGCTTGCCGCCGCGGTGGAGGAGCAGACGTCCCGTTCCAGCCCCAGCTCTGCACCGCAGCGTTCCTGGAAAAGCAAGTCTCGCGAGAGCAACGCGCACGTGCGAATCTAGGCACTGCGCACGCGGCAGTCTCTCTAGGCACCGCACTACGCAGGCGCGGTTCTCGAGACAACAGCACGGAGTACGGACGCGCGGTTCATGAGAAAGCACAACGCATGCGCCAGTGGTTTAAAAAAAAAAAACAAAACAAAACACACACCACTACGCGCGCACTGGATTCTGCTCCGAACGGGGCATGCGCCGGATTCTGCCCGCCACGGCGCATGCGCCTGTCTGTGCCCCGCAATGCGCATGTGCCAAGTGCTCTGCGCACGCGCCAGCTGCAAGAGCGCATTGGGCATGCGCGACCGTTCGCACCGCTCTGCGCATGCGCCAGTCTCGGCACCGCGATGCGCATGCTCTCCTCACGGCCGCAAAACGCATGCGCCATCGTTTGCAGTGCGCATGCGGCAAGCATGTCACCGAACTGCGCGTGCGGCCGCCTTGGCACGGCACTGCGCATGCGCTTCTCGCGCGCGGATTACGGCGTACGCTCGTTTTCGGGCACGCGCCTACGCGTTCGCTTTTTTCGACGCCTCATTGCGCAAGCGGCGGGTGCACGGTCCGCCTAGACAGTACGTTCTGGAAGCAGACCGGGGCATAAAACCGCCCGAGGAAATAGACAAGGAGCATTCTGGATTGGAAAAGAGAGAATAGTGTCGCGGAGCCGGCGGTCCAAGTATTGCCTGCTCACCTGCATCTCAGGGCTTCGAAGAAATGGATGCTATTGGAAAGCTGGACGGCGCATGCGCACTACTTCCCGGAGGACCGAGCATAACGCAGATCGGCGGGGTGCCTGCGCAGAGGAGCAGGACCGTGCGCGCACCACTTCCGGATCAAACACCTCACCTGTGAGGACAGGCTGAGAGAGCTGGGGCTGGGGCAATACATGTTGGGGGATGAAAGGGCTGAGCATACCCAACCCCTTCAAAGCAGTGTCTTTCCACCCCAGTTTTTGGACTGCAGCACCAGCCCCACACAGGGTCCAGCCTTCTCCGGTTTGATCTCGTGCAGGATATTCTTGCAATGTGTGTGACAAAATATACATATATACACCTATATACAGAGCGGGCATTCCTGGGAAGATTTGGCTAGAGGATAAGTGATGCAAACTATCTGAGATCTTCCCCAAGTTAAGTAGAAGGACTCCCCAAAAGAACTAGGACAACGGAGTTCACGAAATATAAATATTATCCAATTCTAATGCAGAAACAACATTTGATTCCCACAACACCACCTCCTATCCGTCTCCCTCAGAGATTCCCAGGAGCGCCTCAGGCTGCTGCTTTCTCGTGACAGCCTGGCCATCTGCCCCAGCAGCTCCTTAAGCAGAGTACGCCTGCAACTAGCTTCCTTTAACTGGCTGGTAGGTATGGTGAGATAGTTCCTTTACGGGAATCGAAATGGAAATCACAATGAGTTGGATGGCATCCTGCTTTTCTTCTCCAGTGCCAGAGAAGTCCACATATTCCAGCACCACAAAAGGTCATGCACACAGCCCAGTGCTGCGGAAGGCAGTTCTGTCCAACACCGCGACGTCTCTGCCACCCAACGCAGCTTGAAGCCACCGTGCCTCAGCCTCCATTTTGAGCTGGGGCCAGAAGGCCGCCCCGCCCTATAGCCCCACCCTCCCTTCATTGTGAGTTAGGCCGGAAGGCTGCACTGCCCAATAGCACTGCAGGCCGCTGCCCCACCCTCCATTACGTGCCAGGCAGGCACACAGCATAGAAGACTGTGGGCGCACCCCCCCACGGCATTCACTGTCTGCACACCCTTGCGACAGGGACGAGAGGCAGTGGGCGCTACGGGGCCAGGGGCAGCTGTCCTTGCAGGCCCCAGGAAGGAGAGTAGCTTTCAGCGGCCTTCGGCCACAGCTTTTGGAGGCTGAGGGTCTCTTCAGGTCCCTGCGACCATGCCGCAGAGACAGGCAAAGTGCTGCCAGCCCTCTCTGCGCCGGGGCCCGGCCCAGCCCCCTGCCTGCCCCGCACAGCGGGAGGAGCACAGGCGGGAGCTGGAGGCGCTGCGGGCCCAGCTGGAGGGCGAGCGGCTCCGCTCCCAGGAGATGCAGCGCCGCCGGGCCGTCGAGAGACGTGAGCTGCAGGAGGCGGCAGAGCGGGAGCGGCAGCTCCTGGCCGACCGACTGCGCTCCAACTGGGAGCGACAGCAGGCGTCAAAGCTGCAGCGCCTGCGGGAGCAGAGCCAGAGGCAGCGGGAGGCGGACATCCGCCAACTGCTGCAGATGAAGGAGGCCCAGCTCCGCCAGACGCGGGAGCGGCTGCAGCAGCGGTGCAACAACGCCAACCGCCAGGTACGGGATCTGCTGCGGCAGCTAGCAAAGGAGCTGCTGAGTGGCGAGAGCAGCAGAGAGGCCCACAGACTGCAGCAGGAAGTCCAGCGGCAGCTCTGCAGGAAGCCCTGTGCAGAGCAGGCCGCCCACGTCCTGCGCCTCCAGCGCAAACTGCAGGAGCAGAGGAGACGCTTCCTGCATTACATCCTGGAGCACGGACAGGGGCAGCCGCCCGCCTCCTGCAACGGGGCCAGGGCTGCAGCCGCTGGGCCGCGCACACGGCAAAGGCCAGCCTGCCGTCGGGCTGTAGCAGAAGCGGGTGTTCAGGCTGCAGAGCAACAACAGGCCTGCCCACCTGAGCACAGGGAGCTGCGGGAGCAGAGTGCCCATCTGCTGAGGGCACTGAAGGACTTGCAGAGACAATGCAGCCTCCTTGGAGAGGAGAACTGCCTGCTGAGGAGCAGAAGCTCTCAGCAGATGAGGGAGGAGGTGGAGCGGCTCAAGGACAAGACGCATACGCTCAGCCTCCTTACCAAGCAGCTGCGGGAAACAGCCCGGCAGCTCAAGGAGGCCTCTTCCACATCCAGAGGGGCCGCAGAAAAGGCAGAGGAAGCCAACCAGCTGCAGGGGCAGCATTTGGAAAAGGAGAGTGGGAAAAAGCTGGAGCCGCACGGAAATCCAGAACAGGAATGGCTGGAGAAGTCGGGAGGGTGGCTGATGGCAAGCTGCAGCCTGCATTCTCGCAGACGATCACCAGCACTAATTCGAAGATTCATAGCTCGTCACAGCTACAATCCTTTTGAGGGCCCTAATGAGGACCCAGAAAACGAGCTTCCACTGACTGCTGGACAATACCTTTACATCTTCGGAGACGTAGATGAAGATGGCTGGTTTCTGGGAGAGCTGACGGATGGCACAAGAGGACTGGTCCCTTCCAATCTGGTGGAAGAAGTTTCAGATGATGACCTGGATACGACTGTGCCTCCACAGCTTCGTGATCTCCTGCAGGATACCGACGATGACAAGCAACTAGGCAGCAGGAGCGGTGGCAGAAAGTGATGGTCACCATCCAGAAATCTGTGTCCGTGTATTGGCTGAGCCTGGGGGATGCGGAGATTCCTCTCCATAATACGGCAGCATCCCATCAAGATTCCATATTTTCATCCACATAGATGAAGAATACCTCCTGCTCCACTTGATGTTCAACTGAAGCATGGTCCATCGGCACAAAGACCTTGAAAATTTATCACTTGTATGACTGAGAATTTACTACATTTGGACTGAAAAAAATCTAAAAAAAATTAAAAAACACCATAAAATAACCAAACTCAAAACGCACGTGTGAAGTCTTCTTGTTTTCTGGCAGTCCGCTTTTGTAAAGGTATGAGGAAAGCAAGAGGCTGAGGAAAGCCTCCAAAGTCTTTCTCAAGCGCACTACCTACAAGTATTGGAATCGAGAGAGAAAGGAATCATTACTGCTTGCTTCTGTTCTTCGGGATACCTGAAGTACCTTGGAAGGCCACACTTCCTGAGCAATATAAACATTCTGTCCCAAAGCAGCTCTTTGACCGTTTCCACTGGGTGATAAGGCATAGCGCTTGCATCATCTGAAGGCACGGACTCAGGTGCCAATCCAAATCCTTAACTGCAGGTCCTTACATTCTATACATACATGCTCAAGCTCCCTCTTGTAATTTTCCATCCATCCCTACGTGTCAGCAGAGCGCTTAACAAGTCTCCTTTAGTCTAGACACCAACTGCGCACACAACTGAGACACGGCTGCACCATTCCTAGAAAAACAGCTTTACAATTTCCCATAATAAGGTACCCGGCTCGCTCATATCCAACTTACTATAGGACACAGATTTATGCCTTATTTGCCCATCTCTGATATTGATAGCACCTGCCAGCCCCCAGAAATTACTATTTTAACACAAGGCCCAGAGGCAAAAACAACAGAATCCTACTAGAAATCATTCCGGTCAATGAGAATAGTTTTCTGCTGTGCCTGTTTCGAAAACCCATGTAATCAGTGACACGTGAAAATACGTGAACAATAGTCACCGCATCTCTGCGGCACTACCTGAAAATATAAATTTGCTGGAAAGCATTAAGGTTTGAATCTCAGGGTTACCAAGTGCTTTGGTACAAAGCCAGCATTCATCCGCCCTATACCACGGTGAGGCATTAAATTACCAGAAGGAGCAACTCCACCTATTTCACTGATTACACTTTCGTCTTGGCCATACGTAATAGCTCAACTCTCTGCAACCAGCAGAGAAGACTGACCAGGCTTTAGGAAACGACATATTCATTGGCATCAGAGAGAGGCCTTTTTGACACTGACTTTTTTCACACAGCTCAGCTATCTCAAATGCCCACCCCCTGCCCCCTACACCCGGAAAAAAAACAGACAGACCCAAACAAAAAACACTTGCACATTGGACTCCTTGGGCTTGAGAGAGGCTTAACTGGCTTAACTTCTATTGTGCGCTAGTAACATGGAGCGCAAGAAAAGCTTTCCAAAGGGAATGAGCTGGAAACTGGGTATGTGAACAAGTAATCCTCAAAAAAGGAGCGCCTGCCGCAGCTGGCTGGGGAGGGCCTGCGTATACCCCGTGCCCTTGTGGGCTATCTGTCCAGCTGCAGGAGGACCAGAGAAGGGCAGCTGAAAAGATGAAAAGCTGCAGCTGAGCCTGATAGACCCGCACAGCTCTCAGGCCATCTTGCCGATGGCAGCTGTGACGCATCGATTCGTTCTATGCAGGTGAATTAATTTTTTCCATCTGCAAACTTAGGTGGAGAACTGCAGTTTTCGTTAGTCTTTGTGGAAACGCTGTAATGGTCCACACTAATCTCAAAACAGCAACTCTGTGCTGTGACTGCCTGCGTAGACCTGCTGGGGCCTAAATTTTAGGGCATAAAAAAGAATAAAAAGCCAAAAATGAAACCTGGAGTTGAAGAAAGGCCCTTGGGAAAAAATACATTAAAAGTAGGAACAAGACAGAGGCTGAGTGAACATTAATATGGCCCCGCGCTTTCTACCAATGGGCTTTAATTTCGTTATCATTAAATTTGCCGGGCAGTTGCATTTTGGTCTGTGAACATTTAGAAACAATGCAACAGATGCTGGCAAAAAGAAAAAAAAAAAAAAAAAGAACTTATTTTTTCACAGCTACTTAGAAGCACTTAGCAGAGCTTGCCTGGGTTTGGGGTAGTCTCTCTCTTTTTTTCTTCGTCTTTCCCCCCACAACGCCCCCGCTTCCAACTTCGCGCTCTTCTCCCGCCATCACAAGACAGAGAGAACGGGTCGCCAGGGGAGAAAAACGCGGGCCGATCCCGTCAGAAAAGTTCTTTCCGCGGTCTTTGCTGCCACCTCGTGGCCCATGCGCGGAACTGCCGCTGTCTGTCGCCGCGTCCCGCAAGCAGCACAACGCATGCGCGTACAAATGCGGAAGTGGCGTTTTAACCGCTCTGCGCAGCTAATGCGCCGCTCTCTATGGTGATCAGTCCTCCAGCTAATAGCGACCGTGCGCCCGTCCACTTAAAGACAGCAATTGTTTCGACAGACCACGACGGGGACGGGCAAGCAGCCGATTCCCGGGCCGCCGGCCCAGCGATATTCTCCCCCTTCTAATCCAGGATGCCCCTCGTCTATTTCCGCCCTTTTATGCCCAAGCCCACGCGGAAGCGGACCGGTTGGGCTCACAGCTGCCCCTCAGCGCCTCGTGGCATCCAACTTCCTCTCCGCCCCGGTGAACCAGCAAAGTCCCTTTCCACCCCCAGCCCTGCACCGTCCCCCAGCCGTTTAAAAGCCCTCCCAGCGGCAGTGGAACGCGAGCAGCTCGGAGATTCGCGGTCGCGGTACTGGCGTGCAGCAGCACCGACGCGGCAGCAACCCGCGACCAGCGAGCCTCGGGAGAGCAACGCGCACGCGCGAGCCCGGGCACTGCAGTGCGCATGTGCCGGTAGCGGCTCGGCGCTACGCATGCGCCCCTCTCGGCAGAGCACTACGCGTGCCCAAGCCTAGACGCTGCACTGCGCAAGCGCCACCCTCCGCACCGCACTACGCATGTGCCTGTTCCCGAGGCAGGCTCGAGCGTCAGACCGTCGGAGGAAATAGACAAGGAGCACTTCCGACAGCAAGAGAGAAAACCGTTGCTGAGCCAGCAGGAATTGACTGCTCGACTGCATCTCAGGGCTTGGTAGATTTGAAAGCTATTTATGAGTTCTCTGGCGCATGCGTGCTGTTGCCTGGAGGACTAACCCTAACAAAGCTCGGCAGATTCGCTGCGCAGAGCGATGAGAACGTACGTACGCCACTTCCGCGTGCCTGCGCGCATGCGTACTGCTGCCTGCGGCACCGAACATACGCGGCCGCAATTCCACCGATTGGCCACGAGGGGGCACCAGAGACCGCGGAAACAACAGCTCCGACTGGATTGACGCGGAGCCGCGCCGCAGCTTCTGGCGCTCCGTTCCTTCTCTCTCGTGAGGGCAGAGGAAAAACGCAGTTAGGTCGGGGTTGAGGGAGGAGAGAATTACGTCAGTTGGAACAAGACGAAGAAAAACAAGGAAAACTTCTCTATGCCCAGCAAAACTCTGCTAAGTGCTTAAGAATATCGGTAAATAAATAAATAAATAAATAAATAACGTCATCATCAAATTGATTTTGTCATGCTTTTTTTTTTTTTTTTGAAGGCAACTGAGGTGATGAAAAAGCTGGTGTCAATTGGACAGGAGGGCGCAGTGAAGCCAAGGATGGCGAGGAATGATTAACAATCCTTAACGTTGCAAAAGAAAACAAACAAAAAAACCACCAGTAAAACAACTTCTGTACCTGGCCATGCAACTCTGAGATCCCGTCTGGGTCTCCCGGCGCTTGTAAATATCCACCGGGTCAATTTTGATATCGAGCGATTTGTTGTCAGTTCTTCCATTCACAGTCAATGCCAGGATCTGCCGCCGCAGGGCGTTCTGACCATGGGCACCACTGCTGAACTGTTTCAATATCAGTGGGATTCCCAGGCACGGTTTCAAGGATTTGGTCTACTTTTGACCCAAAGGGAGAATTAATATGAAATGCGAGGTATGCATAAGTCATCATGAGGCGTGTTTCTCAGCATCACCTTTGGGAAACAAAGGATTTTTCATAAAAGTCTCAATACAGCAGTAAAATAGAACACTGTATAAAAACAATGAGAACGCTCTGTGAGCAGGCAAGGAGCTTTACGACCTCTGCCTGGGAAATCCAGAGCCACTTGCCCACAGACTCCTCTTTGGCAGCTGTTCTAGATTCAGCTGAACATTCTGTTCCAGAGCACAACTCAAAACTACAGAGGAAACAAAGGGAGTTCTACATAGGCAGAATAAAAAGAATGCTATGTTTCTTCAGTATTGAAAAACCAACAACAGAAGCCATTCCCCAAATTCCACTGCGGGAAACATAGCGGCAGAGAAGAAAGCATCCATATTTCCCCGAACCAGTGCTCGAAGGAAAAAAGGAAAACAAACAAACAAACAAGTTTTATATGTTACCTGCTTGAAGGCGTATACCACTCTCACTCTTTAAAAGCATTAAAGAAAAAAAAGTAAAATGCATAGAGTAATCTCTTCCAACAACACGTGCATTTGGTCTGGGCAGCAAAGGGCGCAGCTCTGTATCACAAAGAACCGAAGTCATAAGCACCAGGCTCCTAAGTTCCAGCCAAACCAACCAAACGTGCCTATGGACAGGCAGAATCCTTAAGTAGGACAGCCAGTAAAAACGTCAAACAAAGCACCCGATTCTCAGCCTTCTTGTTCCTTTTTGAAAATCCAGAGGTCTCTGTGTTAGCTCCACCTCTAGCCTGTAAAGCCCGAGCTCGCCGTCTGGGGGAAGTCCAAGAAAAGGCTGGGTTATTACAGCGAGTCCCCAGTAGGATTGACATTTTTTCTAGCCTCAGGTCTCAGTTCTTTTACACATGCGAGGTATCTCTCAGGGTCATCTGGTGGTCTTTTGATGAAGGCCATGTCTTTCTTGCTGTGCACACTTGGACCTGGTTCAAGCTGAAGGATGCTTGACTCACTCCAGGCAGTCGTCTTATCAGCCACAACTCAGAAACCTTGCTGACAACACCAAGCTGTGGGGAGCAGCGACACGCCAGCAGTGACATGGGACGCCAACCAGAGGGACCCAGAGAGGCTTGAGCAGCGGGCACAGACAAACCTCATCAGCTTCAACAAATCCAGGCGCAGTGTCTTGCACCTGGGACAAGGGAACCCCCCACTACCAATACATGCTGGGGGATGAAAGGGCTGAGCCTAGGCCCGTCGCAAAAGAGCTGGTGGATGGCAAGCTGTACACGAGCCAGCAAAGTGCCCTCCCAGCCCGGAAAACCAGCCACATCCTGGGCTGCACCAAAAGATGTGCGGTCAGCAGGTGAAAAGAGGTGATCCTGCCCCTCTGCTCTGTGCTGAAGAGGCCTCACCTGGAGTACTGCGTCCATATGAAGAGCCCTCAGTGCAGAAGGGACATGGACCCGTTGGAGCACATACAGAGGACGGCCACAAGAAAAAAAAAAAAAAAAAAAAAAAAGAACCAAAGGATCAAACACCTCACCTGTGAGGACAGGCTGAGAGAGCTGGGGCTGTTCAGCCCGGAGAAGTGAAGGCTCCGAGGTGACCTGGTAACAGCCTTTCAATACCCAAAGGGGAGCTAAAGGAAAGAAGGAGGGAAAATTTAGGTTAGATATAAGGAAAATATCCTTCATAGCAAGGGACAAGGGGAAACGTTTTAAGCTGGGGGAGGGAAGATTTAGGTTGGATGGCAGGGGGAAGTTCTCCACAGAGAGAGCGGTGAGGGGCTGGAACAGCTGCCCAGAGAGGCTGTGGATGCCCCGTCCATCCCTGGAGGTGTTCAAGGCCAGGTTGGATGGGGCCCTGGGCAGCCCGGTCTAGTATGAAATGGGGAGGTTGATGGTCCTGCATGTGGCAGGGGGGGGGGGTTGGAGATCCACGATCCTCGAGGTCCCTTCCGACCCGGGACATTCTGTGACTCTGCGCAGTGGACCAGGTTGCCCAGAGATGCGGTGGATGCCCTGTCCCTTCCAAGGTGACACGCAGGGCAACCTGATCTAGCTGTGAATGTCCCTGTTCATTGTGGGTGAGTCGGACTAGATCATCATAAATGGTCGCTTCCGACTCTAAGGAGTCTCTGGTATGATACCTGAAGCCATGTCCACAAAGGACATCGATGGCATGGTGAGCAACCAGGGTAGGTGGGGAAGCCTGTGTGCTCAACAGCTCCGGGGAAACTCACCAAGTAGTCCAGTCGGGAAGATTCACATCAGCCATAGAGCCTCTCTGTGCCAGTCCCAGTATTCAGCACACCAGAGGTACTGCTTTATCACACTGGTGGGTCCCACAGCTGCAGAGCTAGCTATTGAATGGGGGCCAGGGGATGGAAGGAAGAGGGGTGGGGAGATTGGCTATCATACAGACTAGGAAACTAACAGCATCCCCTGACAATTGGGATGGAGATATCTGGGGTGGTCCAGACAAAGTGGTCCAGTAGAAGACAATCCTTTGTTTCCTATAAAGACGAAGCCGGATCTGCCATAAAAACAGAAAGAACCCTAGGACCCTGGGGTGGTCGGCCACAACGTGCTCTGAGAACTGTGCCCTGACATCTGTTACTACTGACAAATCTGTAAGGGAGGTCTAGGAGAGAACCAGACAAAACAGGAACAGAATACTCGTGTTCAGTATGCTCAAGTAGTGGAGACTGCATTACACTAAGCGAGGATGAAGAAAACGGCCACTGGGGCTGGGGCTTTTCTTAAGCTCAGGTCCCAGCCTGATACACGCACCTCACTCTATCACCAGCCACGTAGCTTATTGGGCTGGAAGAATAAACCCCAGGGAGCAAGGCGAGCCCCTTGTGACCCCCATTCCATCTCTAAGTGAGCGTCCCACAGCCATCACCAAACCCACCTGCATACAAGCGATGCATGAACAAGGGATTCATGGCGTTCCATTATCTGCTCCACAGATTTCACAGTGCTTAAACCACTAACTAGAGGAGCCCCAGAAACCCTTAAACCCCATCGAGCTGCAAAACAGAACGGGATCCAAAGAGACACGGAGCATAATTTAAATACGCGCCCTTAAACAATACTCAGCATGGGCGGAATTAATCCGTGGCAGAGGAGACACAGAGGGGACAGGGGCAGAGGACACAGGGAGAACACAAAGACACAAGTAGGACACAGAGGGAACGTGTCATAAAATAGGTTGGGACAGTGTGGTAGTTTGGAGTCCCAGGTCGATGATTGTGCAATGAGAGTCATGAAAGAGGAACGGAGACTTCACAAGAAGGTACTGGGCTTGAAAAGAGTTGCAAAGGAAACCTGGAGAATGCAGAATCTCTTTACAGAAAAGCACATTAGCTCCAGGCGTTTCCAGAGTTGCAATGCTCAGTCAGCCAACCAGCATTACCTTGGGGCTGATTGAAGCATTCCAGACATGAGATAAGAGTAAAAGAGAGGAATGAACGTCAGTCTCTTCATTACCAATTCAGAGAAAAGCAGATAACCCCTTCACTCCCCTCAGAGAACAATTGGAAGGCATCATAAGGAGAGGCATAGCGGACATAGCTACTCTAAACCAACTTAGGATCCCCACAGAAAGGCAGAAGCCAAAACCCTGCAAAAAAGAAAGGATCACTTACCTCTTTCCAAGAACCAGAGCTCACCCAACAATCCACAGGAGGCAGTCTCCAGGAAGAAACCCTGCCTTTGGGGCTGCCAGCCCTTAAATGAGGAGAGGGAGGGGCTGGAGCCAGGCTCAGCCTCATCTGGTTCTCTAGGTGCATTGCTTCCACCTGTGCTTGCAGGGCTACACCCCTCACCAGGTGCTCCGTCACTGCTTCAGGCTGTGATCTCAAAGTTCCCATAAAAGCATGAAAAAAAAAAAAAAAAAGTAATGAAGTAATGACTGGCAGCCAATTGAGCAAGGGGGGGAGGGAGGGGGTTATCGATGGACAAGCTAGGATGGTCCACATGTTTTGATTCCAGTCTGTCCTCAATGGCAATTGGTGGCATTTCTAATAAATAGGGGAGCACAGATTTCCATACTGATACAGCAAGATGCTGAGAAGCTGCATGTGCAACAAAAGGGCTGAGACTACCGGTGTGAATGGAGCGAGTGCTGTCTGCCAAACTGCCAGGGTCAGCTTTGGCTCCCCAGTGAGAAATCTGTGTCATCTACTTGCACAGCAATTAAAGACCACTGTGAAATTATTTTAGGATTTGGTTCCTCAGTGGGTGAACCAGGCACCTGCCCGCATGGCAGCGTGAAGCCCTTTGGCTCAAACATCGATCCCAAACCCCAGAGAAGTCGGGAGGCTGTAGAGTGCGTACTTCGTGCAGCCCCTGCACTCCTCGAGTCAGAGATCACTGACGTACTGCAGGACCCCATTTCTGTTGCGGCACGACAGGGGATTGCTGAAGTCACTGCAGATTTGGAGAAAAGACAGATCATCTCCAGAATGCACTCCCCATACAAGCGGCCCACGTGTGTGGGGCACAAGCCCCATTCTGGGGGCAATGACCCCCACCTGTGGAGCGCTACCCCCACCCCACTGTCACAGCCGTGTGCGGAGGACACCATCACCCCACTGCGCACAGCCATCAACTTCTCCCAGGACTCCACGCACCCCACAGGCATCCCTGACCCTGCCCTCAACCCCACGGTGACATGGGCACGGAGCGAAGGGGGACAGGTAGTGTGGGGGGAGGTGAGGAGACATGAGGGGACATGTGGGGACACGGGGTTGATGTGTGGGGTCATAAAAAGCCAAAAATGAAACTTGGAGTTGAAGAAAGGCCCTTGGAAAAAAATACATTAAAGTATAAAGAAGACAGAAGCTGCGTGAACATTAATACGGCCCTGTGCTTTCTGCCAACGGGCTTTAATTTCGTTATCATTAAATTTGCTGGGCAGTTACACTTTGGTAATGCGAACATTTAGAAAAGATGCAACGGATGCTGGCAAAAGGAAAAAAAAAAAACTCTTTTTTTACAGCTATTTATAAGCACTTAGCACAGCTCTCCTGGGTTTGGAGAAGTTTCCCTCTTTTTTCTTCGTCTTTCCCCCCACACACCCTCCACTTCTAACTTCGTGTTCTGCCCCCGTCATTACGAGACACAGAGAGAACGAATCGCCAGGGACTGCGCCGCGGGTCCCCGGCAATCCGTCAGAAAAGTTCTTTCCGCGGTCTCTGCTGCCACCTCGTGGCCAATGCGCGGAACTGCCGCTGCCCGCTGCTTAGGCCGGCAAGCGGTATAACGCATGCGCGTAGAAACGCGGAAGTGGCGTTTTAACCGCTCTGCGCAGCTAATCCGCCACTCTCTGTGGTGATCAGTCCTCCAGGTAATAGCGAACACGCGCCCGTCAACTGAAAGATAGCAATTGTTTCGACAAACCACTACGGGGACGGGCAAGCAGCCGATTCTCGGACCGCCGGCTCAGCGATATTCTCCCCTTCTAATCCAGGATGCCCCTCGTCTATTTCCGCCCTTTTATGCCCGAGCCCACCCGGGAACGGACCGGGTCGGCTCAGGGCTGCCTCTCAGCGCCTCGTGGCACCCAACGTGCTTGCCGCCGCGGTGGAGGAGCAGACGTCCCGTTCCAGCCCCAGCTCTGCACCGCAGCGTTCCTGGAAAAGCAAGTCTCGCGAGAGCAACGCGCACGTGCGAATCTAGGCACTGCGCACGCGGCAGTCTCTCTAGGCACCGCACTACGCAGGCGCGGTTCTCGAGACAACAGCACGGAGTACGGACGCGCGGTTCATGAGAAAGCACAACGCATGCGCCAGTGGTTTAAAAAAAAAAACAAAACAAAACACACACCACTACGCGCGCACTGGATTCTGCTCCGAACGGGGCATGCGCCGGATTCTGCCCGCCACGGCGCATGCGCCTGTCTGTGCCCCGCAATGCGCATGTGCCAAGTGCTCTGCGCACGCGCCAGCTGCAAGAGCGCATTGGGCATGCGCGACCGTTCGCACCGCTCTGCGCATGCGCCAGTCTCGGCACCGCGATGCGCATGCTCTCCTCACGGCCGCAAAACGCATGCGCCATCGTTTGCAGTGCGCATGCGGCAAGCATGTCACCGAACTGCGCGTGCGGCCGCCTTGGCACGGCACTGCGCATGCGCTTCTCGCGCGCGGATTACGGCGTACGCTCGTTTTCGGGCACGCGCCTACGCGTTCGCTTTTTTCGACGCCTCATTGCGCAAGCGGCGGGTGCACGGTCCGCCTAGACAGTACGTTCTGGAAGCAGACCGGGGCATAAAACCGCCCGAGGAAATAGACAAGGAGCATTCTGGATTGGAAAAGAGAGAATAGTGTCGCGGAGCCGGCGGTCCAAGTATTGCCTGCTCACCTGCATCTCAGGGCTTCGAAGAAATGGATGCTATTGGAAAGCTGGACGGCGCATGCGCACTACTTCCCGGAGGACCGAGCATAACGCAGATCGGCGGGGTGCCTGCGCAGAGGAGCAGGACCGTGCGCGCACCACTTCCGGATCAAACACCTCACCTGTGAGGACAGGCTGAGAGAGCTGGGGCTGGGGCAATACATGTTGGGGGATGAAAGGGCTGAGCATACCCAACCCCTTCAAAGCAGTGTCTTTCCACCCCAGTTTTTGGACTGCAGCACCAGCCCCACACAGGGTCCAGCCTTCTCCGGTTTGATCTCGTGCAGGATATTCTTGCAATGTGTGTGACAAAATATACATATATACACCTATATACAGAGCGGGCATTCCTGGGAAGATTTGGCTAGAGGATAAGTGATGCAAACTATCTGAGATCTTCCCCAAGTTAAGTAGAAGGACTCCCCAAAAGAACTATGACAACGGAGTTCACGAAATATAAATATTATCCAATTCTAATGCAGAAACAACATTTGATTCCCACAACACCACCTCCTATCCGTCTCCCTCAGAGATTCCCAGGAGCGCCTCAGGCTGCTGCTTTCTCGTGACAGCCTGGCCATCTGCCCCAGCAGCTCCTTAAGCAGAGTACGCCTGCAACTAGCTTCCTTTAACTGGCTGGTAGGTATGGTGAGATAGTTCCTTTACGGGAATCGAAATGGAAATCACAATGAGTTGGATGGCATCCTGCTTTTCTTCTCCAGTGCCAGAGAAGTCCACATATTCCAGCACCACAAAAGGTCATGCACACAGCCCAGTGCTGCGGAAGGCAGTTCTGTCCAACACCGCGACGTCTCTGCCACCCAACGCAGCTTGAAGCCACCGTGCCTCAGCCTCCATTTTGAGCTGGGGCCAGAAGGCCGCCCCGCCCTATAGCCCCACCCTCCCTTCATTGTGAGTTAGGCCGGAAGGCTGCACTGCCCAATAGCACTGCAGGCCGCTGCCCCACCCTCCATTACGTGCCAGGCAGGCACACAGCATAGAAGACTGTGGGCGCACCCCCCCACGGCATTCACTGTCTGCACACCCTTGCGACAGGGACGAGAGGCAGTGGGCGCTACGGGGCCAGGGGCAGCTGTCCTTGCAGGCCCCAGGAAGGAGAGTAGCTTTCAGCGGCCTTCGGCCACAGCTTTTGGAGGCTGAGGGTCTCTTCAGGTCCCTGCGACCATGCCGCAGAGACAGGCAAAGTGCTGCCAGCCCTCTCTGCGCCGGGGCCCGGCCCAGCCCCCTGCCTGCCCCGCACAGCGGGAGGAGCACAGGCGGGAGCTGGAGGCGCTGCGGGCCCAGCTGGAGGGCGAGCGGCTCCGCTCCCAGGAGATGCAGCGCCGCCGGGCCGTCGAGAGACGTGAGCTGCAGGAGGCGGCAGAGCGGGAGCGGCAGCTCCTGGCCGACCGACTGCGCTCCAACTGGGAGCGACAGCAGGCGTCAAAGCTGCAGCGCCTGCGGGAGCAGAGCCAGAGGCAGCGGGAGGCGGACATCCGCCAACTGCTGCAGATGAAGGAGGCCCAGCTCCGCCAGACGCGGGAGCGGCTGCAGCAGCGGTGCAACAACGCCAACCGCCAGGTACGGGATCTGCTGCGGCAGCTAGCAAAGGAGCTGCTGAGTGGCGAGAGCAGCAGAGAGGCCCACAGACTGCAGCAGGAAGTCCAGCGGCAGCTCTGCAGGAAGCCCTGTGCAGAGCAGGCCGCCCACGTCCTGCGCCTCCAGCGCAAACTGCAGGAGCAGAGGAGACGCTTCCTGCATTACATCCTGGAGCACGGACAGGGGCAGCCGCCCGCCTCCTGCAACGGGGCCAGGGCTGCAGCCGCTGGGCCGCGCACACGGCAAAGGCCAGCCTGCCGTCGGGCTGTAGCAGAAGCGGGTGTTCAGGCTGCAGAGCAACAACAGGCCTGCCCACCTGAGCACAGGGAGCTGCGGGAGCAGAGTGCCCATCTGCTGAGGGCACTGAAGGACTTGCAGAGACAATGCAGCCTCCTTGGAGAGGAGAACTGCCTGCTGAGGAGCAGAAGCTCTCAGCAGATGAGGGAGGAGGTGGAGCGGCTCAAGGACAAGACGCATACGCTCAGCCTCCTTACCAAGCAGCTGCGGGAAACAGTCCGGCAGCTCAAGGAGGCCTCTTCCACATCCAGAGGGGCCGCAGAAAAGGCAGAGGAAGCCAACCAGCTGCAGGGGCAGCATTTGGAAAAGGAGAGTGGGAAAAAGCTGGAGCCGCACGGAAATCCAGAACAGGAATGGCTGGAGAAGTCGGGAGGGTGGCTGATGGCAAGCTGCAGCCTGCATTCTCGCAGACGATCACCAGCACTAATTCGAAGATTCATAGCTCGTCACAGCTACAATCCTTTTGAGGGCCCTAATGAGGACCCAGAAAACGAGCTTCCACTGACTGCTGGACAATACCTTTACATCTTCGGAGACGTAGATGAAGATGGCTGGTTTCTGGGAGAGCTGACGGATGGCACAAGAGGACTGGTCCCTTCCAATCTGGTGGAAGAAGTTTCAGATGATGACCTGGATACGACTGTGCCTCCACAGCTTCGTGATCTCCTGCAGGATACCGACGATGACGAGCAACTAGGCAGCAGGAGCGGTGGCAGAAAGTGATGGTCACCATCCAGAAATCTGTGTCCGTGTATTGGCTGAGCCTGGGGGATGCGGAGATTCCTCTCCATAATACGGCAGCATCCCATCAAGATTCCATATTTTCATCCACATAGATGAAGAATACCTCCTGCTCCACTTGATGTTCAACTGAAGCATGGTCCATCGGCACAAAGACCTTGAAAATTTATCACTTGTATGACTGAGAATTTACTACATTTGGACTGAAAAAAATCTAAAAAAAATTAAAAAACACCATAAAATAACCAAACTCAAAACGCACGTGTGAAGTCTTCTTGTTTTCTGGCAGTCCGCTTTTGTAAAGGTATGAGGAAAGCAAGAGGCTGAGGAAAGCCTCCAAAGTCTTTCTCAAGCGCACTACCTACAAGTATTGGAATCGAGAGAGAAAGGAATCATTACTGCTTGCTTCTGTTCTTCGGGATACCTGAAGTACCTTGGAAGGCCACACTTCCTGAGCAATATAAACATTCTGTCCCAAAGCAGCTCTTTGACCGTTTCCACTGGGTGATAAGGCATAGCGCTTGCATCATCTGAAGGCACGGACTCAGGTGCCAATCCAAATCCTTAACTGCAGGTCCTTACATTCTATACATACATGCTCAAGCTCCCTCTTGTAATTTTCCATCCATCCCTACGTGTCAGCAGAGCGCTTAACAAGTCTCCTTTAGTCTAGACACCAACTGCGCACACAACTGAGACACGGCTGCACCATTCCTAGAAAAACAGCTTTACAATTTCCCATAATAAGGTACCCGGCTCGCTCATATCCAACTTACTATAGGACACAGATTTATGCCTTATTTGCCCATCTCTGATATTGATAGCACCTGCCAGCCCCCAGAAATTACTATTTTAACACAAGGCCCAGAGGCAAAAACAACAGAATCCTACTAGAAATCATTCCGGTCAATGAGAATAGTTTTCTGCTGTGCCTGTTTCGAAAACCCATGTAATCAGTGACACGTGAAAATACGTGAACAATAGTCACCGCATCTCTGCGGCACTACCTGAAAATATAAATTTGCTGGAAAGCATTAAGGTTTGAATCTCAGGGTTACCAAGTGCTTTGGTACAAAGCCAGCATTCATCCGCCCTATACCACGGTGAGGCATTAAATTACCAGAAGGAGCAACTCCACCTATTTCACTGATTACACTTTCGTCTTGGCCATACGTAATAGCTCAACTCTCTGCAACCAGCAGAGAAGACTGACCAGGCTTTAGGAAACGACATATTCATTGGCATCAGAGAGAGGCCTTTCTGACACTGACTTTTTTCACACAGCTCAGCTATCTCAAATGCCCACCCCCTGCCCCCTACACCCGGAAAAAAACCAGACAGACCCAAACAAAAAACACTTGCACATTGGACTCCTTGGGCTTGAGAGAGGCTTAACTGGCTTAACTTCTATTGTGCGCTAGTAACATGGAGCGCAAGAAAAGCTTTCCAAAGGGAATGAGCTGGAAACTGGGTATGTGAACAAGTAATCCTCAAAAAAGGAGCGCCTGCCGCAGCTGGCTGGGGAGGGCCTGCGTATACCCCGTGCCCTTGTGGGCTATCTGTCCAGCTGCAGGAGGACCAGAGAAGGGCAGCTGAAAAGATGAAAAGCTGCAGCTGAGCCTGATAGACCCGCACAGCTCTCGGGCCATCTTGCCGATGGCAGCTGTGACGCATCGATTCGTTCTATGCAGGTGAATTAATTTTTTCCATCTGCAAACTTAGGTGGAGAACTGCAGTTTTTGTTAGTCTTTGTGGAAACGCTGTAATGGTCCACACTAATCTCAAAACAGCAACTCTGTGCTGTGACTGCCTGCGTAGACCTGCTGGGGCCTAAATTTTAGGGCATAAAAAAGAATAAAAAGCCAAAAATGAAACCTGGAGTTGAAGAAAGGCCCTTGGGAAAAAATACATTAAAAGTAGGAACAAGACAGAGGCTGAGTGAACATTAATATGGCCCCGCGCTTTCTGCCAATGGGCTTTAATTTCGTTATCATTAAATTTGCCGGGCAGTTGCATTTTGGTCTGTGAACATTTAGAAACAATGCAACAGATGCTGGCAAAAAGAAAAAAAAAAAAAAAAAGAACTTATTTTTTCACAGCTACTTAGAAGCACTTAGCAGAGCTTGCCTGGGTTTGGGGTAGTCTCTCTCTTTTTTTCTTCGTCTTTCCCCCCACAACGCCCCCGCTTCCAACTTCGCGCTCTTCTCCCGCCATCACAAGACAGAGAGAACGGGTCGCCAGGGGAGAAAAACGCGGGCCGATCCCGTCAGAAAAGTTCTTTCCGCGGTCTTTGCTGCCACCTCGTGGCCCATGCGCGGAACTGCCGCTGTCTGTCGCCGCGTCCCGCAAGCAGCACAACGCATGCGCGTACAAATGCGGAAGTGGCGTTTTAACCGCTCTGCGCAGCTAATGCGCCGCTCTCTATGGTGATCAGTCCTCCAGCTAATAGCGACCGTGCGCCCGTCCACTTAAAGACAGCAATTGTTTCGACAGACCACGACGGGGACGGGCAAGCAGCCGATTCCCGGGCCGCCGGCCCAGCGATATTCTCCCCCTTCTAATCCAGGATGCCCCTCGTCTATTTCCGCCCTTTTATGCCCAAGCCCACGCGGAAGCGGACCGGTTGGGCTCACAGCTGCCCCTCAGCGCCTCGTGGCATCCAACTTCCTCTCCGCCCCGGTGAACCAGCAAAGTCCCTTTCCACCCCCAGCCCTGCACCGTCCCCCAGCCGTTTAAAAGCCCTCCCAGCGGCAGTGGAACGCGAGCAGCTCGGAGATTCGCGGTCGCGGTACTGGCGTGCAGCAGCACCGACGCGGCAGCAACCCGCCACCAGCGAGCCTCGGGAGAGCAACGCGCACGCGCGAGCCCGGGCACTGCAGTGCGCATGTGCCGGTAGCGGCTCGGCGCTACGCATGCGCCCCTCTCGGCAGAGCACTACGCGTGCCCAAGCCTAGACGCTGCACTGCGCAAGCGCCACCCTCCGCACCGCACTACGCATGTGCCTGTTCCCGAGGCAGGCTCGAGCGTCAGACCGTCGGAGGAAATAGACAAGGAGCACTTCCGACAGCAAGAGAGAAAACCGTTGCTGAGCCAGCAGGAATTGACTGCTCGACTGCATCTCAGGGCTTGGTAGATTTGAAAGCTATTTATGAGTTCTCTGGCGCATGCGTGCTGTTGCCTGGAGGACTAACCCTAACAAAGCTCGGCAGATTCGCTGCGCAGAGCGATGAGAACGTACGTACGCCACTTCCGCGTGCCTGCGCGCATGCGTACTGCTGCCTGCGGCACCGAACATACGCGGCCGCAATTCCACCGATTGGCCACGAGGGGGCACCAGAGACCGCGGAAACAACAGCTCCGACTGGATTGACGCGGAGCCGCGCCGCAGCTTCTGGCGCTCCGTTCCTTCTCTCTCGTGAGGGCAGAGGAAAAACGCAGTTAGGTCGGGGTTGAGGGAGGAGAGAATTACGTCAGTTGGAACAAGACGAAGAAAAACAAGGAAAACTTCTCTATGCCCAGCAAAACTCTGCTAAGTGCTTAAGAATATCGGTAAATAAATAAATAAATAAATAACGTCATCATCAAATTGATTTTGTCATGCTTTCTTTTCTTTTTGAAGGCAACTGAGGTGATGAAAAAGCTGGTGTCAATTGGACAGGAGGGCGCAGTGAAGCCAAGGATGGCGAGGAACGATTAACAATCCTTAACGTTGCAAAAGAAAACAAACAAAAAAACCACCAGTAAAACAACTTCTGTACCTGGCCATGCAACTCTGAGATCCCGTCTGGGTCTCCCGGCGCTTGTAAATATCCACCGGGTCAATTTTGATATCGAGCGATTTGTTGTCAGTTCTTCCATTCACAGTCAGTGCCAGGATCTGCCGCCGCAGGGCGTTCTGACCATGGGCACCACTGCTGAACTGTTTCAATATCAGTGGGATTCCCAGGCACGGTTTCAAGGATTTGGTCTACTTTTGACCCAAAGGGAGAATTGATATGAAATGCGAGGTATGCATAAGTCATCATGAGGCGTGTTTCTCAGCATCACCTTTGGGAAACAAAGGATTTTTCATAAAAGTCTCAATACAGCAGTAAAATAGAACACTGTATAAAAACAATGAGAACGCTTTGTGAGCAGGCAAGGAGCTTTACGACCTCTGCCTGGGAAATCCAGAGCCACTTGCCCACAGACTCCTCTTTGGCAGCTGTTCTAGATTCAGCTGAACATTCTGTTCCAGAGCACAACTCAAAACTACAGAGGAAACAAAGGGAGTTCTACATAGGCAGAATAAAAAGAATGCTATGTTTCTTCAGTATTGAAAAACCAACAACAGAAGCCATTCCCCAAATTCCACTGCAGGAAACATAGCGGCAGAGAAGAAAGCATCCATATTTCCCCGAACCAGTGCTCGAAGGAAAAAAGGAAAACAAACAAACAAACAAGTTTTATATGTTACCTGCTTGAAGGCGTATACCACTCTCACTCTTTAAAAGCATTAAAGAAAAAAAAGTAAAATGCATAGAGTAATCTCTTCCAACAACACGTGCATTTGGTCTGGGCAGCAAAGGGCGCAGCTCTGTATCACAAAGAACCGAAGTCATAAGCACCAGGCTCCTAAGTTCCAGCCAAACCAACCAAACGTGCCTATGGACAGGCAGAATCCTTAAGTAGGACAGCCAGTAAAAACGTCAAACAAAGCACCCGATTCTCAGCCTTCTTGTTCCTTTTTGAAAATCCAGAGGTCTCTGTGTTAGCTCCACCTCTAGCCTGTAAAGCCCGAGCTCGCCGTCTGGGGGAAGTCCAAGAAAAGGCTGGGTTATTACAGCGAGTCCCCAGTAGGATTGACATTTTTTCTAGCCTCAGGTCTCAGTTCTTTTACACATGCGAGGTATCTCTCAGGGTCATCTGGTGGTCTTTTGATGAAGGCCATGTCTTTCTTGCTGTGCACACTTGGACCTGGTTCAAGCTGAAGGATGCTTGACTCACTCCAGGCAGTTGTCTTATCAGCCACAACTCAGAAACCTTGCTGACAACACCAAGCTGTGGGGAGCAGCGACACGCCAGCAGTGACATGGGACGCCAACCAGAGGGACCCAGAGAGGCTTGAGCAGCGGGCACAGACAAACCTCATCAGCTTCAACAAATCCAGGCGCAGTGTCTTGCACCTGGGACAAGAGAATCCCCCACTACCAATACATGCTGGGGGATGAAAGGGCTGAGCCTAGGCCCGTCGCAAAAGAGCTGGTGGATGGCAAGCTGTACACGAGCCAGCAAAGTGCCCTCCCAGCCCGGAAAACCAGCCACATCCTGGGCTGCACCAAAAGATGTGCGGTCAGCAGGTGAAAAGAGGTGATCCTGCCCCTCTGCTCTGTGCTGAAGAGGCCTCACCTGGAGTACTGCGTCCATATGAAGAGCCCTCAGTGCAGAAGGGACATGGACCCGTTGGAGCACATACAGAGGACGGCCACAAGAAAAAAAAAAAAAAAAAAAAAAAAGAACCAAAGGATCAAACACCTCACCTGTGAGGACAGGCTGAGAGAGCTGGGGCTGTTCAGCCCGGAGAAGTGAAGGCTCCGAGGTGACCTGGTAACAGCCTTTCGATACCCAAAGGGGAGCTAAAGGAAAGAAGGAGGGAAAATTTAGGTTAGATATAAGGAAAATATCCTTCATAGCAAGGGACAAGGGGAAACGTTTTAAGCTGGGGGAGGGAAGATTTAGGTTGGATGGCAGGGGGAAGTTCTCCACAGAGAGAGCGGTGAGGGGCTGGAACAGCTGCCCAGAGAGGCTGTGGATGCCCCGTCCATCCCTGGAGGTGTTCAAGGCCAGGTTGGATGGGGCCCTGGGCAGCCCGGTCTAGTATGAAATGGGGAGGTTGATGGTCCTGCATGTGGCAGGGAGGGGGGGGTTGGAGATCCACGATCCTCGAGGTCCCTTCCGACCCGGGACATTCTGTGACTCTGCGCAGTGGACCAGGTTGCCCAGAGATGCGGTGGATGCCCTGTCCCTTCCAAGGTGACACGCAGGGCAACCTGATCTAGCTGTGAATGTCCCTGTTCATTGTGGGTGAGTCGGACTAGATCATCATAAATGGTCGCTTCCGACTCTAAGGAGTCTCTGGTATGATACCTGAAGCCATGTCCACAAAGGACATCGATGGCATGGTGAGCAACCAGGGTAGGTGGGGAAGCCTGTGTGCTCAACAGCTCCGGGGAAACTCACCAAGTAGTCCAGTCGGGAAGATTCACATCAGCCATAGAGCCTCTCTGTGCCAGTCCCAGTATTCAGCACACCAGAGGTACTGCTTTATCACACTGGTGGGTCCCACAGCTGCAGAGCTAGCTATTGAATGGGGGCCAGGGGATGGAAGGAAGAGGGGTGGGGAGATTGGCTATCATACAGACTAGGAAACTAACAGCATCCCCTGACAATTGGGATGGAGATATCTGGGGTGGTCCAGACAAAGTGGTCCAGTAGAAGACAATCCTTTGTTTCCTAGAAAGACGAAGCCGGATCTGCCATAAAAACAGAAAGAACCCTAGGACCCTGGGGTGGTCGGCCACAACGTGCTCTGAGAACTGTGCCCTGACATCTGTTACTACTGACAAATCTGTAAGGGAGGTCTAGGAGAGAACCAGACAAAACAGGAACAGAATACTCGTGTTCAGTATGCTCAAGTAGTGGAGACTGCATTACACTAAGCGAGGATGAAGAAAACGGCCACTGGGGCTGGGGCTTTTCTTAAGCTCAGGTCCCAGCCTGATACACGCACCTCACTCTATCACCAGCCACGTAGCTTATTGGGCTGGAAGAATAAACCCCAGGGAGCAAGGCGAGCCCCTTGTGACCCCCATTCCATCTCTAAGTGAGCGTCCCACAGCCATCACCAAACCCACCTGCATACAAGCGATGCATGAACAAGGGATTCATGGCGTTCCATTATCTGCTCCACAGATTTCACAGTGCTTAAACCACTAACTAGAGGAGCCCCAGAAACCCTTAAACCCCATCGAGCTGCAAAACAGAACGGGATCCAAAGAGACACGGAGCATAATTTAAATACGCGCCCTTAAACAATACTCAGCATGGGCGGAATTAATCCGTGGCAGAGGAGACACAGAGGGGACAGGGGCAGAGGACACAGGGAGAACACAAAGACACAAGTAGGACACAGAGGGAACGTGTCATAAAATAGGTTGGGACAGTGTGGTAGTTTGGAGTCCCAGGTCGATGATTGTGCAATGAGAGTCATGAAAGAGGAACGGAGACTTCACAAGAAGGTACTGGGCTTGAAAAGAGTTGCAAAGGAAACCTGGAGAATGCAGAATCTCTTTACAGAAAAGCACATTAGCTCCAGGCGTTTCCAGAGTTGCAATGCTCAGTCAGCCAACCAGCATTACCTTGGGGCTGATTGAAGCATTCCAGACATGAGATAAGAGTAAAAGAGAGGAATGAACGTCAGTCTCTTCATTACCAATTCAGAGAAAAGCAGATAACCCCTTCACTCCCCTCAGAGAACAATTGGAAGGCATCATAAGGAGAGGCATAGCGGACATAGCTACTCTAAACCAACTTAGGATCCCCACAGAAAGGCAGAAGCCAAAACCCTGCAAAAAAGAAAGGATCACTTACCTCTTTCCAAGAACCAGAGCTCACCCAACAATCCACAGGAGGCAGTCTCCAGGAAGAAACCCTGCCTTTGGGGCTGCCAGCCCTTAAATGAGGAGAGGGAGGGGCTGGAGCCAGGCTCAGCCTCATCTGGTTCTCTAGGTGCATTGCTTCCACCTGTGCTTGCAGGGCTACACCCCTCACCAGGTGCTCCGTCACTGCTTCAGGCTGTGATCTCAAAGTTCCCATAAAAGCATGAAAAAAAAAAAAAAAAAGTAATGAAGTAATGACTGGCAGCCAATTGAGCAAGGGGGGAGGGAGGGGGTTATCGATGGACAAGCTAGGATGGTCCACATGTTTTGATTCCAGTCTGTCCTCAATGGCAATTGGTGGCATTTCTAATAAATAGGGGAGCACAGATTTCCATACTGATACAGCAAGATGCTGAGAAGCTGCATGTGCAACAAAAGGGCTGAGACTACCGGTGTGAATGGAGCGAGTGCTGTCTGCCAAACTGCCAGGGTCAGCTTTGGCTCCCCAGTGAGAAATCTGTGTCATCTACTTGCACAGCAATTAAAGACCATTGTGAAATTATTTTAGGATTTGGTTCCTCAGTGGGTGAACCTGGCACCTGCCCGCATGGCAGCGTGAAGCCCTTTGGCTCAAACATCGATCCCAAACCCCAGAGAAGTCGGGAGGCTGTAGAGTGCGTACTTCGTGCAGCCCCTGCACTCCTCGAGTCAGAGATCACTGACGTACTGCAGGACCCCATTTCTGTTGCGGCACGACAGGGGATTGCTGAAGTCACTGCAGATTTGGAGAAAAGACAGATCATCTCCAGAATGCACTCCCCATACAAGCGGCCCACGTGTGTGGGGCACAAGCCCCATTCTGGGGGCAATGACCCCCACCTGTGGGGCGCTACCCCCACCCCACTGTCACAGCCGTGTGCGGAGGACACCATCACCCCACTGCGCACAGCCATCAACTTCTCCCAGGACTCCACGCACCCCACAGGCATCCCTGACCCTGCCCTCAACCCCACGGTGACATGGGCACGGAGCGAAGGGGGACAGGTAGTGTGGGGGGAGGTGAGGAGACATGAGGGGACATGTGGGGACACGGGGTTGATGTGTGGGGTCATAAAAAGCCAAAAATGAAACTTGGAGTTGAAGAAAGGCCCTTGGAAAAAAATACATTAAAGTATAAAGAAGACAGAAGCTGCGTGAACATTAATACGGCCCTGTGCTTTCTGCCAACGGGCTTTAATTTCGTTATCATTAAATTTGCTGGGCAGTTACACTTTGGTAATGCGAACATTTAGAAAAGATGCAACGGATGCTGGCAAAAGGAAAAAAAAAAACCTCTTTTTTTACAGCTATTTATAAGCACTTAGCACAGCTCTCCTGGGTTTGGAGAAGTTTCCCTCTTTTTTCTTCGTCTTTCCCCCCACACACCCTCCACTTCTAACTTCGTGTTCTGCCCCCGTCATTACGAGACACAGAGAGAACGAATCGCCAGGGACTGCGCCGCGGGTCCCCGGCAATCCGTCAGAAAAGTTCTTTCCGCGGTCTCTGCTGCCACCTCGTGGCCAATGCGCGGAACTGCCGCTGCCCGCTGCTTAGGCCGGCAAGCGGTATAACGCATGCGCGTAGAAACGCGGAAGTGGCGTTTTAACCGCTCTGCGCAGCTAATCCGCCACTCTCTGTGGTGATCAGTCCTCCAGGTAATAGCGAACACGCGCCCGTCAACTGAAAGATAGCAATTGTTTCGACAAACCACTACGGGGACGGGCAAGCAGCCGATTCTCGGACCGCCGGCTCAGCGATATTCTCCCCTTCTAATCCAGGATGCCCCTCGTCTATTTCCGCCCTTTTATGCCCGAGCCCACCCGGGAACGGACCGGGTCGGCTCAGGGCTGCCTCTCAGCGCCTCGTGGCACCCAACGTGCTTGCCGCCGCGGTGGAGGAGCAGACGTCCCGTTCCAGCCCCAGCTCTGCACCGCAGCGTTCCTGGAAAAGCAAGTCTCGCGAGAGCAACGCGCACGTGCGAATCTAGGCACTGCGCACGCGGCAGTCTCTCTAGGCACCGCACTACGCAGGCGCGGTTCTCGAGACAACAGCACGGAGTACGGACGCGCGGTTCATGAGAAAGCACAACGCATGCGCCAGTGGTTTAAAAAAAAAAACAAAACAAAACACACACCACTACGCGCGCACTGGATTCTGCTCCGAACGGGGCATGCGCCGGATTCTGCCCGCCACGGCGCATGCGCCTGTCTGTGCCCCGCAATGCGCATGTGCCAAGTGCTCTGCGCACGCGCCAGCTGCAAGAGCGCATTGGGCATGCGCGACCGTTCGCACCGCTCTGCGCATGCGCCAGTCTCGGCACCGCGATGCGCATGCTCTCCTCACGGCCGCAAAACGCATGCGCCATCGTTTGCAGTGCGCATGCGGCAAGCATGTCACCGAACTGCGCGTGCGGCCGCCTTGGCACGGCACTGCGCATGCGCTTCTCGCGCGCGGATTATGGCGTACGCTCGTTTTCGGGCACGCGCCTACGCGTTCGCTTTTTTCGACGCCTCATTGCGCAAGCGGCGGGTGCACGGTCCGCCTAGACAGTACGTTCTGGAAGCAGACCGGGGCATAAAACCGCCCGAGGAAATAGACAAGGAGCATTCTGGATTGGAAAAGAGAGAATAGTGTCGCGGAGCCGGCGGTCCAAGTATTGCCTGCTCACCTGCATCTCAGGGCTTCGAAGAAATGGATGCTATTGGAAAGCTGGACGGCGCATGCGCACTACTTCCCGGAGGACCGAGCATAACGCAGATCGGCGGGGTGCCTGCGCAGAGGAGCAGGACTGTGCGCGCACCACTTCCGGATCAAACACCTCACCTGTGAGGACAGGCTGAGAGAGCTGGGGCTGGGGCAATACATGTTGGGGGATGAAAGGGCTGAGCATACCCAACCCCTTCAAAGCAGTGTCTTTCCACCCCAGTTTTTGGACTGCAGCACCAGCCCCACACAGGGTCCAGCCTTCTCCGGTTTGATCTCGTGCAGGATATTCTTGCAATGTGTGTGACAAAATATACATATATACACCTATATACAGAGCGGGCATTCCTGGGAAGATTTGGCTAGAGGATAAGTGATGCAAACTATCTGAGATCTTCCCCAAGTTAAGTAGAAGGACTCCCCAAAAGAACTAGGACAACGGAGTTCACGAAATATAAATATTATCCAATTCTAATGCAGAAACAACATTTGATTCCCACAACACCACCTCCTATCCGTCTCCCTCAGAGATTCCCAGGAGCGCCTCAGGCTGCTGCTTTCTCGTGACAGCCTGGCCATCTGCCCCAGCAGCTCCTTAAGCAGAGTACGCCTGCAACTAGCTTCCTTTAACTGGCTGGTAGGTATGGTGAGATAGTTCCTTTACGGGAATCGAAATGGAAATCACAATGAGTTGGATGGCATCCTGCTTTTCTTCTCCAGTGCCAGAGAAGTCCACATATTCCAGCACCACAAAAGGTCATGCACACAGCCCAGTGCTGCGGAAGGCAGTTCTGTCCAACACCGCGACGTCTCTGCCACCCAACGCAGCTTGAAGCCACCGTGCCTCAGCCTCCATTTTGAGCTGGGGCCAGAAGGCCGCCCCGCCCTATAGCCCCACCCTCCCTTCATTGTGAGTTAGGCCGGAAGGCTGCACTGCCCAATAGCACTGCAGGCCGCTGCCCCACCCTCCATTACGTGCCAGGCAGGCACACAGCATAGAAGACTGTGGGCGCACCCCCCCACGGCATTCACTGTCTGCACACCCTTGCGACAGGGACGAGAGGCAGTGGGCGCTACGGGGCCAGGGGCAGCTGTCCTTGCAGGCCCCAGGAAGGAGAGTAGCTTTCAGCGGCCTTCGGCCACAGCTTTTGGAGGCTGAGGGTCTCTTCAGGTCCCTGCGACCATGCCGCAGAGACAGGCAAAGTGCTGCCAGCCCTCTCTGCGCCGGGGCCCGGCCCAGCCCCCTGCCTGCCCCGCACAGCGGGAGGAGCACAGGCGGGAGCTGGAGGCGCTGCGGGCCCAGCTGGAGGGCGAGCGGCTCCGCTCCCAGGAGATGCAGCGCCGCCGGGCCGTCGAGAGACGTGAGCTGCAGGAGGCGGCAGAGCGGGAGCGGCAGCTCCTGGCCGACCGACTGCGCTCCAACTGGGAGCGACAGCAGGCGTCAAAGCTGCAGCGCCTGCGGGAGCAGAGCCAGAGGCAGCGGGAGGCGGACATCCGCCAACTGCTGCAGATGAAGGAGGCCCAGCTCCGCCAGACGCGGGAGCGGCTGCAGCAGCGGTGCAACAACGCCAACCGCCAGGTACGGGATCTGCTGCGGCAGCTAGCAAAGGAGCTGCTGAGTGGCGAGAGCAGCAGAGAGGCCCACAGACTGCAGCAGGAAGTCCAGCGGCAGCTCTGCAGGAAGCCCTGTGCAGAGCAGGCCGCCCACGTCCTGCGCCTCCAGCGCAAACTGCAGGAGCAGAGGAGACGCTTCCTGCATTACATCCTGGAGCACGGACAGGGGCAGCCGCCCGCCTCCTGCAACGGGGCCAGGGCTGCAGCCGCTGGGCCGCGCACACGGCAAAGGCCAGCCTGCCGTCGGGCTGTAGCAGAAGCGGGTGTTCAGGCTGCAGAGCAACAACAGGCCTGCCCACCTGAGCACAGGGAGCTGCGGGAGCAGAGTGCCCATCTGCTGAGGGCACTGAAGGACTTGCAGAGACAATGCAGCCTCCTTGGAGAGGAGAACTGCCTGCTGAGGAGCAGAAGCTCTCAGCAGATGAGGGAGGAGGTGGAGCGGCTCAAGGACAAGACGCATACGCTCAGCCTCCTTACCAAGCAGCTGCGGGAAACAGTCCGGCAGCTCAAGGAGGCCTCTTCCACATCCAGAGGGGCCGCAGAAAAGGCAGAGGAAGCCAACCAGCTGCAGGGGCAGCATTTGGAAAAGGAGAGTGGGAAAAAGCTGGAGCCGCACGGAAATCCAGAACAGGAATGGCTGGAGAAGTCGGGAGGGTGGCTGATGGCAAGCTGCAGCCTGCATTCTCGCAGACGATCACCAGCACTAATTCGAAGATTCATAGCTCGTCACAGCTACAATCCTTTTGAGGGCCCTAATGAGGACCCAGAAAACGAGCTTCCACTGACTGCTGGACAATACCTTTACATCTTCGGAGACGTAGATGAAGATGGCTGGTTTCTGGGAGAGCTGACGGATGGCACAAGAGGACTGGTCCCTTCCAATCTGGTGGAAGAAGTTTCAGATGATGACCTGGATACGACTGTGCCTCCACAGCTTCGTGATCTCCTGCAGGATACCGACGATGACGAGCAACTAGGCAGCAGGAGCGGTGGCAGAAAGTGATGGTCACCATCCAGAAATCTGTGTCCGTGTATTGGCTGAGCCTGGGGGATGCGGAGATTCCTCTCCATAATACGGCAGCATCCCATCAAGATTCCATATTTTCATCCACATAGATGAAGAATACCTCCTGCTCCACTTGATGTTCAACTGAAGCATGGTCCATCGGCACAAAGACCTTGAAAATTTATCACTTGTATGACTGAGAATTTACTACATTTGGACTGAAAAAAATCTAAAAAAAATTAAAAAACACCATAAAATAACCAAACTCAAAACGCACGTGTGAAGTCTTCTTGTTTTCTGGCAGTCCGCTTTTGTAAAGGTATGAGGAAAGCAAGAGGCTGAGGAAAGCCTCCAAAGTCTTTCTCAAGCGCACTACCTACAAGTATTGGAATCGAGAGAGAAAGGAATCATTACTGCTTGCTTCTGTTCTTCGGGATACCTGAAGTACCTTGGAAGGCCACACTTCCTGAGCAATATAAACATTCTGTCCCAAAGCAGCTCTTTGACCGTTTCCACTGGGTGATAAGGCATAGCGCTTGCATCATCTGAAGGCACGGACTCAGGTGCCAATCCAAATCCTTAACTGCAGGTCCTTACATTCTATACATACATGCTCAAGCTCCCTCTTGTAATTTTCCATCCATCCCTACGTGTCAGCAGAGCGCTTAACAAGTCTCCTTTAGTCTAGACACCAACTGCGCACACAACTGAGACACGGCTGCACCATTCCTAGAAAAACAGCTTTACAATTTCCCATAATAAGGTACCCGGCTCGCTCATATCCAACTTACTATAGGACACAGATTTATGCCTTATTTGCCCATCTCTGATATTGATAGCACCTGCCAGCCCCCAGAAATTACTATTTTAACACAAGGCCCAGAGGCAAAAACAACAGAATCCTACTAGAAATCATTCCGGTCAATGAGAATAGTTTTCTGCTGTGCCTGTTTCGAAAACCCATGTAATCAGTGACACGTGAAAATACGTGAACAATAGTCACCGCATCTCTGCGGCACTACCTGAAAATATAAATTTGCTGGAAAGCATTAAGGTTTGAATCTCAGGGTTACCAAGTGCTTTGGTACAAAGCCAGCATTCATCCGCCCTATACCACGGTGAGGCATTAAATTACCAGAAGGAGCAACTCCACCTATTTCACTGATTACACTTTCGTCTTGGCCATACGTAATAGCTCAACTCTCTGCAACCAGCAGAGAAGACTGACCAGGCTTTAGGAAACGACATATTCATTGGCATCAGAGAGAGGCCTTTCTGACACTGACTTTTTTCACACAGCTCAGCTATCTCAAATGCCCACCCCCTGCCCCCTACACCCGGAAAAAAAACAGACAGACCCAAACAAAAAACACTTGCACATTGGACTCCTTGGGCTTGAGAGAGGCTTAACTGGCTTAACTTCTATTGTGCGCTAGTAACATGGAGCGCAAGAAAAGCTTTCCAAAGGGAATGAGCTGGAAACTGGGTATGTGAACAAGTAATCCTCAAAAAAGGAGCGCCTGCCGCAGCTGGCTGGGGAGGGCCTGCGTATACCCCGTGCCCTTGTGGGCTATCTGTCCAGCTGCAGGAGGACCAGAGAAGGGCAGCTGAAAAGATGAAAAGCTGCAGCTGAGCCTGATAGACCCGCACAGCTCTCAGGCCATCTTGCCGATGGCAGCTGTGACGCATCGATTCGTTCTATGCAGGTGAATTAATTTTTTCCATCTGCAAACTTAGGTGGAGAACTGCAGTTTTCGTTAGTCTTTGTGGAAACGCTGTAATGGTCCACACTAATCTCAAAACAGCAACTCTGTGCTGTGACTGCCTGCGTAGACCTGCTGGGGCCTAAATTTTAGGGCATAAAAAAGAATAAAAAGCCAAAAATGAAACCTGGAGTTGAAGAAAGGCCCTTGGGAAAAAATACATTAAAAGTAGGAACAAGACAGAGGCTGAGTGAACATTAATATGGCCCCGCGCTTTCTACCAATGGGCTTTAATTTCGTTATCATTAAATTTGCCGGGCAGTTGCATTTTGGTCTGTGAACATTTAGAAACAATGCAACAGATGCTGGCAAAAAGAAAAAAAAAAAAAAAAAGAACTTATTTTTTCACAGCTACTTAGAAGCACTTAGCAGAGCTTGCCTGGGTTTGGGGTAGTCTCTCTCTTTTTTTCTTCGTCTTTCCCCCCACAACGCCCCCGCTTCCAACTTCGCGCTCTTCTCCCGCCATCACAAGACAGAGAGAACGGGTCGCCAGGGGAGAAAAACGCGGGCCGATCCCGTCAGAAAAGTTCTTTCCGCGGTCTTTGCTGCCACCTCGTGGCCCATGCGCGGAACTGCCGCTGTCTGTCGCCGCGTCCCGCAAGCAGCACAACGCATGCGCGTACAAATGCGGAAGTGGCGTTTTAACCGCTCTGCGCAGCTAATGCGCCGCTCTCTATGGTGATCAGTCCTCCAGCTAATAGCGACCGTGCGCCCGTCCACTTAAAGACAGCAATTGTTTCGACAGACCACGACGGGGACGGGCAAGCAGCCGATTCCCGGGCCGCCGGCCCAGCGATATTCTCCCCCTTCTAATCCAGGATGCCCCTCGTCTATTTCCGCCCTTTTATGCCCAAGCCCACGCGGAAGCGGACCGGTTGGGCTCACAGCTGCCCCTCAGCGCCTCGTGGCATCCAACTTCCTCTCCGCCCCGGTGAACCAGCAAAGTCCCTTTCCACCCCCAGCCCTGCACCGTCCCCCAGCCGTTTAAAAGCCCTCCCAGCGGCAGTGGAACGCGAGCAGCTCGGAGATTCGCGGTCGCGGTACTGGCGTGCAGCAGCACCGACGCGGCAGCAACCCGCCACCAGCGAGCCTCGGGAGAGCAACGCGCACGCGCGAGCCCGGGCACTGCAGTGCGCATGTGCCGGTAGCGGCTCGGCGCTACGCATGCGCCCCTCTCGGCAGAGCACTACGCGTGCCCAAGCCTAGACGCTGCACTGCGCAAGCGCCACCCTCCGCACCGCACTACGCATGTGCCTGTTCCCGAGGCAGGCTCGAGCGTCAGACCGTCGGAGGAAATAGACAAGGAGCACTTCCGACAGCAAGAGAGAAAACCGTTGCTGAGCCAGCAGGAATTGACTGCTCGACTGCATCTCAGGGCTTGGTAGATTTGAAAGCTATTTATGAGTTCTCTGGCGCATGCGTGCTGTTGCCTGGAGGACTAACCCTAACAAAGCTCGGCAGATTCGCTGCGCAGAGCGATGAGAACGTACGTACGCCACTTCCGCGTGCCTGCGCGCATGCGTACTGCTGCCTGCGGCACCGAACATACGCGGCCGCAATTCCACCGATTGGCCACGAGGGGGCACCAGAGACCGCGGAAACAACAGCTCCGACTGGATTGACGCGGAGCCGCGCCGCAGCTTCTGGCGCTCCGTTCCTTCTCTCTCGTGAGGGCAGAGGAAAAACGCAGTTAGGTCGGGGTTGAGGGAGGAGAGAATTACGTCAGTTGGAACAAGACGAAGAAAAACAAGGAAAACTTCTCTATGCCCAGCAAAACTCTGCTAAGTGCTTAAGAATATCGGTAAATAAATAAATAAATAAATAAATAACGTCATCATCAAATTGATTTTGTCATGCTTTTTTTTTTTTTTTGAAGGCAACTGAGGTGATGAAAAAGCTGGTGTCAATTGGACAGGAGGGCGCAGTGAAGCCAAGGATGGCGAGGAATGATTAACAATCCTTAACGTTGCAAAAGAAAACAAACAAAAAAACCACCAGTAAAACAACTTCTGTACCTGGCCATGCAACTCTGAGATCCCGTCTGGGTCTCCCGGCGCTTGTAAATATCCACCGGGTCAATTTTGATATCGAGCGATTTGTTGTCAGTTCTTCCATTCACAGTCAATGCCAGGATCTGCCGCCGCAGGGCGTTCTGACCATGGGCACCACTGCTGAACTGTTTCAATATCAGTGGGATTCCCAGGCACGGTTTCAAGGATTTGGTCTACTTTTGACCCAAAGGGAGAATTAATATGAAATGCGAGGTATGCATAAGTCATCATGAGGCGTGTTTCTCAGCATCACCTTTGGGAAACAAAGGATTTTTCATAAAAGTCTCAATACAGCAGTAAAATAGAACACTGTATAAAAACAATGAGAACGCTCTGTGAGCAGGCAAGGAGCTTTACGACCTCTGCCTGGGAAATCCAGAGCCACTTGCCCACAGACTCCTCTTTGGCAGCTGTTCTAGATTCAGCTGAACATTCTGTTCCAGAGCACAACTCAAAACTACAGAGGAAACAAAGGGAGTTCTACATAGGCAGAATAAAAAGAATGCTATGTTTCTTCAGTATTGAAAAACCAACAACAGAAGCCATTCCCCAAATTCCACTGCGGGAAACATAGCGGCAGAGAAGAAAGCATCCATATTTCCCCGAACCAGTGCTCGAAGGAAAAAAGGAAAACAAACAAACAAACAAGTTTTATATGTTACCTGCTTGAAGGCGTATACCACTCTCACTCTTTAAAAGCATTAAAGAAAAAAAAGTAAAATGCATAGAGTAATCTCTTCCAACAACACGTGCATTTGGTCTGGGCAGCAAAGGGCGCAGCTCTGTATCACAAAGAACCGAAGTCATAAGCACCAGGCTCCTAAGTTCCAGCCAAACCAACCAAACGTGCCTATGGACAGGCAGAATCCTTAAGTAGGACAGCCAGTAAAAACGTCAAACAAAGCACCCGATTCTCAGCCTTCTTGTTCCTTTTTGAAAATCCAGAGGTCTCTGTGTTAGCTCCACCTCTAGCCTGTAAAGCCCGAGCTCGCCGTCTGGGGGAAGTCCAAGAAAAGGCTGGGTTATTACAGCGAGTCCCCAGTAGGATTGACATTTTTTCTAGCCTCAGGTCTCAGTTCTTTTACACATGCGAGGTATCTCTCAGGGTCATCTGGTGGTCTTTTGATGAAGGCCATGTCTTTCTTGCTGTGCACACTTGGACCTGGTTCAAGCTGAAGGATGCTTGACTCACTCCAGGCAGTTGTCTTATCAGCCACAACTCAGAAACCTTGCTGACAACACCAAGCTGTGGGGAGCAGCGACACGCCAGCAGTGACATGGGACGCCAACCAGAGGGACCCAGAGAGGCTTGAGCAGCGGGCACAGACAAACCTCATCAGCTTCAACAAATCCAGGCGCAGTGTCTTGCACCTGGGACAAGAGAATCCCCCACTACCAATACATGCTGGGGGATGAAAGGGCTGAGCCTAGGCCCGTCGCAAAAGAGCTGGTGGATGGCAAGCTGTACACGAGCCAGCAAAGTGCCCTCCCAGCCCGGAAAACCAGCCACATCCTGGGCTGCACCAAAAGATGTGCGGTCAGCAGGTGAAAAGAGGTGATCCTGCCCCTCTGCTCTGTGCTGAAGAGGCCTCACCTGGAGTACTGCGTCCATATGAAGAGCCCTCAGTGCAGAAGGGACATGGACCCGTTGGAGCACATACAGAGGACGGCCACAAGAAAAAAAAAAAAAAAAAAAAAAAAAAAGAACCAAAGGATCAAACACCTCACCTGTGAGGACAGGCTGAGAGAGCTGGGGCTGTTCAGCCCGGAGAAGTGAAGGCTCCGAGGTGACCTGGTAACAGCCTTTCAATACCCAAAGGGGAGCTAAAGGAAAGAAGGAGGGAAAATTTAGGTTAGATATAAGGAAAATATCCTTCATAGCAAGGGACAAGGGGAAACGTTTTAAGCTGGGGGAGGGAAGATTTAGGTTGGATGGCAGGGGGAAGTTCTCCACAGAGAGAGCGGTGAGGGGCTGGAACAGCTGCCCAGAGAGGCTGTGGATGCCCCGTCCATCCCTGGAGGTGTTCAAGGCCAGGTTGGATGGGGCCCTGGGCAGCCCGGTCTAGTATGAAATGGGGAGGTTGATGGTCCTGCATGTGGCAGGGGGGGGGGGTTGGAGATCCACGATCCTCGAGGTCCCTTCCGACCCGGGACATTCTGTGACTCTGCGCAGTGGACCAGGTTGCCCAGAGATGCGGTGGATGCCCTGTCCCTTCCAAGGTGACACGCAGGGCAACCTGATCTAGCTGTGAATGTCCCTGTTCATTGTGGGTGAGTCGGACTAGATCATCATAAATGGTCGCTTCCGACTCTAAGGAGTCTCTGGTATGATACCTGAAGCCATGTCCACAAAGGACATCGATGGCATGGTGAGCAACCAGGGTAGGTGGGGAAGCCTGTGTGCTCAACAGCTCCGGGGAAACTCACCAAGTAGTCCAGTCGGGAAGATTCACATCAGCCATAGAGCCTCTCTGTGCCAGTCCCAGTATTCAGCACACCAGAGGTACTGCTTTATCACACTGGTGGGTCCCACAGCTGCAGAGCTAGCTATTGAATGGGGGCCAGGGGATGGAAGGAAGAGGGGTGGGGAGATTGGCTATCATACAGACTAGGAAACTAACAGCATCCCCTGACAATTGGGATGGAGATATCTGGGGTGGTCCAGACAAAGTGGTCCAGTAGAAGACAATCCTTTGTTTCCTATAAAGACGAAGCCGGATCTGCCATAAAAACAGAAAGAACCCTAGGACCCTGGGGTGGTCGGCCACAACGTGCTCTGAGAACTGTGCCCTGACATCTGTTACTACTGACAAATCTGTAAGGGAGGTCTAGGAGAGAACCAGACAAAACAGGAACAGAATACTCGTGTTCAGTATGCTCAAGTAGTGGAGACTGCATTACACTAAGCGAGGATGAAGAAAACGGCCACTGGGGCTGGGGCTTTTCTTAAGCTCAGGTCCCAGCCTGATACACGCACCTCACTCTATCACCAGCCACGTAGCTTATTGGGCTGGAAGAATAAACCCCAGGGAGCAAGGCGAGCCCCTTGTGACCCCCATTCCATCTCTAAGTGAGCGTCCCACAGCCATCACCAAACCCACCTGCATACAAGCGATGCATGAACAAGGGATTCATGGCGTTCCATTATCTGCTCCACAGATTTCACAGTGCTTAAACCACTAACTAGAGGAGCCCCAGAAACCCTTAAACCCCATCGAGCTGCAAAACAGAACGGGATCCAAAGAGACACGGAGCATAATTTAAATACGCGCCCTTAAACAATACTCAGCATGGGCGGAATTAATCCGTGGCAGAGGAGACACAGAGGGGACAGGGGCAGAGGACACAGGGAGAACACAAAGACACAAGTAGGACACAGAGGGAACGTGTCATAAAATAGGTTGGGACAGTGTGGTAGTTTGGAGTCCCAGGTCGATGATTGTGCAATGAGAGTCATGAAAGAGGAACGGAGACTTCACAAGAAGGTACTGGGCTTGAAAAGAGTTGCAAAGGAAACCTGGAGAATGCAGAATCTCTTTACAGAAAAGCACATTAGCTCCAGGCGTTTCCAGAGTTGCAATGCTCAGTCAGCCAACCAGCATTACCTTGGGGCTGATTGAAGCATTCCAGACATGAGATAAGAGTAAAAGAGAGGAATGAACGTCAGTCTCTTCATTACCAATTCAGAGAAAAGCAGATAACCCCTTCACTCCCCTCAGAGAACAATTGGAAGGCATCATAAGGAGAGGCATAGCGGACATAGCTACTCTAAACCAACTTAGGATCCCCACAGAAAGGCAGAAGCCAAAACCCTGCAAAAAAGAAAGGATCACTTACCTCTTTCCAAGAACCAGAGCTCACCCAACAATCCACAGGAGGCAGTCTCCAGGAAGAAACCCTGCCTTTGGGGCTGCCAGCCCTTAAATGAGGAGAGGGAGGGGCTGGAGCCAGGCTCAGCCTCATCTGGTTCTCTAGGTGCATTGCTTCCACCTGTGCTTGCAGGGCTACACCCCTCACCAGGTGCTCCGTCACTGCTTCAGGCTGTGATCTCAAAGTTCCCATAAAAGCATGAAAAAAAAAAAAAAAAAGTAATGAAGTAATGACTGGCAGCCAATTGAGCAAGGGGGGGAGGGAGGGGGTTATCGATGGACAAGCTAGGATGGTCCACATGTTTTGATTCCAGTCTGTCCTCAATGGCAATTGGTGGCATTTCTAATAAATAGGGGAGCACAGATTTCCATACTGATACAGCAAGATGCTGAGAAGCTGCATGTGCAACAAAAGGGCTGAGACTACCGGTGTGAATGGAGCGAGTGCTGTCTGCCAAACTGCCAGGGTCAGCTTTGGCTCCCCAGTGAGAAATCTGTGTCATCTACTTGCACAGCAATTAAAGACCACTGTGAAATTATTTTAGGATTTGGTTCCTCAGTGGGTGAACCAGGCACCTGCCCGCATGGCAGCGTGAAGCCCTTTGGCTCAAACATCGATCCCAAACCCCAGAGAAGTCGGGAGGCTGTAGAGTGCGTACTTCGTGCAGCCCCTGCACTCCTCGAGTCAGAGATCACTGACGTACTGCAGGACCCCATTTCTGTTGCGGCACGACAGGGGATTGCTGAAGTCACTGCAGATTTGGAGAAAAGACAGATCATCTCCAGAATGCACTCCCCATACAAGCGGCCCACGTGTGTGGGGCACAAGCCCCATTCTGGGGGCAATGACCCCCACCTGTGGGGCGCTACCCCCACCCCACTGTCACAGCCGTGTGCGGAGGACACCATCACCCCACTGCGCACAGCCATCAACTTCTCCCAGGACTCCACGCACCCCACAGGCATCCCTGACCCTGCCCTCAACCCCACGGTGACATGGGCACGGAGCGAAGGGGGACAGGTAGTGTGGGGGGAGGTGAGGAGACATGAGGGGACATGTGGGGACACGGGGTTGATGTGTGGGGTCATAAAAAGCCAAAAATGAAACTTGGAGTTGAAGAAAGGCCCTTGGAAAAAAATACATTAAAGTATAAAGAAGACAGAAGCTGCGTGAACATTAATACGGCCCTGTGCTTTCTGCCAACGGGCTTTAATTTCGTTATCATTAAATTTGCTGGGCAGTTACACTTTGGTAATGCGAACATTTAGAAAAGATGCAACGGATGCTGGCAAAAGGAAAAAAAAAAACCTCTTTTTTTACAGCTATTTATAAGCACTTAGCACAGCTCTCCTGGGTTTGGAGAAGTTTCCCTCTTTTTTCTTCGTCTTTCCCCCCACACACCCTCCACTTCTAACTTCGTGTTCTGCCCCCGTCATTACGAGACACAGAGAGAACGAATCGCCAGGGACTGCGCCGCGGGTCCCCGGCAATCCGTCAGAAAAGTTCTTTCCGCGGTCTCTGCTGCCACCTCGTGGCCAATGCGCGGAACTGCCGCTGCCCGCTGCTTAGGCCGGCAAGCGGTATAACGCATGCGCGTAGAAACGCGGAAGTGGCGTTTTAACCGCTCTGCGCAGCTAATCCGCCACTCTCTGTGGTGATCAGTCCTCCAGGTAATAGCGAACACGCGCCCGTCAACTGAAAGATAGCAATTGTTTCGACAAACCACTACGGGGACGGGCAAGCAGCCGATTCTCGGACCGCCGGCTCAGCGATATTCTCCCCTTCTAATCCAGGATGCCCCTCGTCTATTTCCGCCCTTTTATGCCCGAGCCCACCCGGGAACGGACCGGGTCGGCTCAGGGCTGCCTCTCAGCGCCTCGTGGCACCCAACGTGCTTGCCGCCGCGGTGGAGGAGCAGACGTCCCGTTCCAGCCCCAGCTCTGCACCGCAGCGTTCCTGGAAAAGCAAGTCTCGCGAGAGCAACGCGCACGTGCGAATCTAGGCACTGCGCACGCGGCAGTCTCTCTAGGCACCGCACTACGCAGGCGCGGTTCTCGAGACAACAGCACGGAGTACGGACGCGCGGTTCATGAGAAAGCACAACGCATGCGCCAGTGGTTTAAAAAAAAAAACAAAACAAAACACACACCACTACGCGCGCACTGGATTCTGCTCCGAACGGGGCATGCGCCGGATTCTGCCCGCCACGGCGCATGCGCCTGTCTGTGCCCCGCAATGCGCATGTGCCAAGTGCTCTGCGCACGCGCCAGCTGCAAGAGCGCATTGGGCATGCGCGACCGTTCGCACCGCTCTGCGCATGCGCCAGTCTCGGCACCGCGATGCGCATGCTCTCCTCACGGCCGCAAAACGCATGCGCCATCGTTTGCAGTGCGCATGCGGCAAGCATGTCACCGAACTGCGCGTGCGGCCGCCTTGGCACGGCACTGCGCATGCGCTTCTCGCGCGCGGATTACGGCGTACGCTCGTTTTCGGGCACGCGCCTACGCGTTCGCTTTTTTCGACGCCTCATTGCGCAAGCGGCGGGTGCACGGTCCGCCTAGACAGTACGTTCTGGAAGCAGACCGGGGCATAAAACCGCCCGAGGAAATAGACAAGGAGCATTCTGGATTGGAAAAGAGAGAATAGTGTCGCGGAGCCGGCGGTCCAAGTATTGCCTGCTCACCTGCATCTCAGGGCTTCGAAGAAATGGATGCTATTGGAAAGCTGGACGGCGCATGCGCACTACTTCCCGGAGGACCGAGCATAACGCAGATCGGCGGGGTGCCTGCGCAGAGGAGCAGGACCGTGCGCGCACCACTTCCGGATCAAACACCTCACCTGTGAGGACAGGCTGAGAGAGCTGGGGCTGGGGCAATACATGTTGGGGGATGAAAGGGCTGAGCATACCCAACCCCTTCAAAGCAGTGTCTTTCCACCCCAGTTTTTGGACTGCAGCACCAGCCCCACACAGGGTCCAGCCTTCTCCGGTTTGATCTCGTGCAGGATATTCTTGCAATGTGTGTGACAAAATATACATATATACACCTATATACAGAGCGGGCATTCCTGGGAAGATTTGGCTAGAGGATAAGTGATGCAAACTATCTGAGATCTTCCCCAAGTTAAGTAGAAGGACTCCCCAAAAGAACTATGACAACGGAGTTCACGAAATATAAATATTATCCAATTCTAATGCAGAAACAACATTTGATTCCCACAACACCACCTCCTATCCGTCTCCCTCAGAGATTCCCAGGAGCGCCTCAGGCTGCTGCTTTCTCGTGACAGCCTGGCCATCTGCCCCAGCAGCTCCTTAAGCAGAGTACGCCTGCAACTAGCTTCCTTTAACTGGCTGGTAGGTATGGTGAGATAGTTCCTTTACGGGAATCGAAATGGAAATCACAATGAGTTGGATGGCATCCTGCTTTTCTTCTCCAGTGCCAGAGAAGTCCACATATTCCAGCACCACAAAAGGTCATGCACACAGCCCAGTGCTGCGGAAGGCAGTTCTGTCCAACACCGCGACGTCTCTGCCACCCAACGCAGCTTGAAGCCACCGTGCCTCAGCCTCCATTTTGAGCTGGGGCCAGAAGGCCGCCCCGCCCTATAGCCCCACCCTCCCTTCATTGTGAGTTAGGCCGGAAGGCTGCACTGCCCAATAGCACTGCAGGCCGCTGCCCCACCCTCCATTACGTGCCAGGCAGGCACACAGCATAGAAGACTGTGGGCGCACCCCCCCACGGCATTCACTGTCTGCACACCCTTGCGACAGGGACGAGAGGCAGTGGGCGCTACGGGGCCAGGGGCAGCTGTCCTTGCAGGCCCCAGGAAGGAGAGTAGCTTTCAGCGGCCTTCGGCCACAGCTTTTGGAGGCTGAGGGTCTCTTCAGGTCCCTGCGACCATGCCGCAGAGACAGGCAAAGTGCTGCCAGCCCTCTCTGCGCCGGGGCCCGGCCCAGCCCCCTGCCTGCCCCGCACAGCGGGAGGAGCACAGGCGGGAGCTGGAGGCGCTGCGGGCCCAGCTGGAGGGCGAGCGGCTCCGCTCCCAGGAGATGCAGCGCCGCCGGGCCGTCGAGAGACGTGAGCTGCAGGAGGCGGCAGAGCGGGAGCGGCAGCTCCTGGCCGACCGACTGCGCTCCAACTGGGAGCGACAGCAGGCGTCAAAGCTGCAGCGCCTGCGGGAGCAGAGCCAGAGGCAGCGGGAGGCGGACATCCGCCAACTGCTGCAGATGAAGGAGGCCCAGCTCCGCCAGACGCGGGAGCGGCTGCAGCAGCGGTGCAACAACGCCAACCGCCAGGTACGGGATCTGCTGCGGCAGCTAGCAAAGGAGCTGCTGAGTGGCGAGAGCAGCAGAGAGGCCCACAGACTGCAGCAGGAAGTCCAGCGGCAGCTCTGCAGGAAGCCCTGTGCAGAGCAGGCCGCCCACGTCCTGCGCCTCCAGCGCAAACTGCAGGAGCAGAGGAGACGCTTCCTGCATTACATCCTGGAGCACGGACAGGGGCAGCCGCCCGCCTCCTGCAACGGGGCCAGGGCTGCAGCCGCTGGGCCGCGCACACGGCAAAGGCCAGCCTGCCGTCGGGCTGTAGCAGAAGCGGGTGTTCAGGCTGCAGAGCAACAACAGGCCTGCCCACCTGAGCACAGGGAGCTGCGGGAGCAGAGTGCCCATCTGCTGAGGGCACTGAAGGACTTGCAGAGACAATGCAGCCTCCTTGGAGAGGAGAACTGCCTGCTGAGGAGCAGAAGCTCTCAGCAGATGAGGGAGGAGGTGGAGCGGCTCAAGGACAAGACGCATACGCTCAGCCTCCTTACCAAGCAGCTGCGGGAAACAGTCCGGCAGCTCAAGGAGGCCTCTTCCACATCCAGAGGGGCCGCAGAAAAGGCAGAGGAAGCCAACCAGCTGCAGGGGCAGCATTTGGAAAAGGAGAGTGGGAAAAAGCTGGAGCCGCACGGAAATCCAGAACAGGAATGGCTGGAGAAGTCGGGAGGGTGGCTGATGGCAAGCTGCAGCCTGCATTCTCGCAGACGATCACCAGCACTAATTCGAAGATTCATAGCTCGTCACAGCTACAATCCTTTTGAGGGCCCTAATGAGGACCCAGAAAACGAGCTTCCACTGACTGCTGGACAATACCTTTACATCTTCGGAGACGTAGATGAAGATGGCTGGTTTCTGGGAGAGCTGACGGATGGCACAAGAGGACTGGTCCCTTCCAATCTGGTGGAAGAAGTTTCAGATGATGACCTGGATACGACTGTGCCTCCACAGCTTCGTGATCTCCTGCAGGATACCGACGATGACGAGCAACTAGGCAGCAGGAGCGGTGGCAGAAAGTGATGGTCACCATCCAGAAATCTGTGTCCGTGTATTGGCTGAGCCTGGGGGATGCGGAGATTCCTCTCCATAATACGGCAGCATCCCATCAAGATTCCATATTTTCATCCACATAGATGAAGAATACCTCCTGCTCCACTTGATGTTCAACTGAAGCATGGTCCATCGGCACAAAGACCTTGAAAATTTATCACTTGTATGACTGAGAATTTACTACATTTGGACTGAAAAAAATCTAAAAAAAATTAAAAAACACCATAAAATAACCAAACTCAAAACGCACGTGTGAAGTCTTCTTGTTTTCTGGCAGTCCGCTTTTGTAAAGGTATGAGGAAAGCAAGAGGCTGAGGAAAGCCTCCAAAGTCTTTCTCAAGCGCACTACCTACAAGTATTGGAATCGAGAGAGAAAGGAATCATTACTGCTTGCTTCTGTTCTTCGGGATACCTGAAGTACCTTGGAAGGCCACACTTCCTGAGCAATATAAACATTCTGTCCCAAAGCAGCTCTTTGACCGTTTCCACTGGGTGATAAGGCATAGCGCTTGCATCATCTGAAGGCACGGACTCAGGTGCCAATCCAAATCCTTAACTGCAGGTCCTTACATTCTATACATACATGCTCAAGCTCCCTCTTGTAATTTTCCATCCATCCCTACGTGTCAGCAGAGCGCTTAACAAGTCTCCTTTAGTCTAGACACCAACTGCGCACACAACTGAGACACGGCTGCACCATTCCTAGAAAAACAGCTTTACAATTTCCCATAATAAGGTACCCGGCTCGCTCATATCCAACTTACTATAGGACACAGATTTATGCCTTATTTGCCCATCTCTGATATTGATAGCACCTGCCAGCCCCCAGAAATTACTATTTTAACACAAGGCCCAGAGGCAAAAACAACAGAATCCTACTAGAAATCATTCCGGTCAATGAGAATAGTTTTCTGCTGTGCCTGTTTCGAAAACCCATGTAATCAGTGACACGTGAAAATACGTGAACAATAGTCACCGCATCTCTGCGGCACTACCTGAAAATATAAATTTGCTGGAAAGCATTAAGGTTTGAATCTCAGGGTTACCAAGTGCTTTGGTACAAAGCCAGCATTCATCCGCCCTATACCACGGTGAGGCATTAAATTACCAGAAGGAGCAACTCCACCTATTTCACTGATTACACTTTCGTCTTGGCCATACGTAATAGCTCAACTCTCTGCAACCAGCAGAGAAGACTGACCAGGCTTTAGGAAACGACATATTCATTGGCATCAGAGAGAGGCCTTTCTGACACTGACTTTTTTCACACAGCTCAGCTATCTCAAATGCCCACCCCCTGCCCCCTACACCCGGAAAAAAACCAGACAGACCCAAACAAAAAACACTTGCACATTGGACTCCTTGGGCTTGAGAGAGGCTTAACTGGCTTAACTTCTATTGTGCGCTAGTAACATGGAGCGCAAGAAAAGCTTTCCAAAGGGAATGAGCTGGAAACTGGGTATGTGAACAAGTAATCCTCAAAAAAGGAGCGCCTGCCGCAGCTGGCTGGGGAGGGCCTGCGTATACCCCGTGCCCTTGTGGGCTATCTGTCCAGCTGCAGGAGGACCAGAGAAGGGCAGCTGAAAAGATGAAAAGCTGCAGCTGAGCCTGATAGACCCGCACAGCTCTCGGGCCATCTTGCCGATGGCAGCTGTGACGCATCGATTCGTTCTATGCAGGTGAATTAATTTTTTCCATCTGCAAACTTAGGTGGAGAACTGCAGTTTTTGTTAGTCTTTGTGGAAACGCTGTAATGGTCCACACTAATCTCAAAACAGCAACTCTGTGCTGTGACTGCCTGCGTAGACCTGCTGGGGCCTAAATTTTAGGGCATAAAAAAGAATAAAAAGCCAAAAATGAAACCTGGAGTTGAAGAAAGGCCCTTGGGAAAAAATACATTAAAAGTAGGAACAAGACAGAGGCTGAGTGAACATTAATATGGCCCCGCGCTTTCTGCCAATGGGCTTTAATTTCGTTATCATTAAATTTGCCGGGCAGTTGCATTTTGGTCTGTGAACATTTAGAAACAATGCAACAGATGCTGGCAAAAAGAAAAAAAAAAAAAAAAAGAACTTATTTTTTCACAGCTACTTAGAAGCACTTAGCAGAGCTTGCCTGGGTTTGGGGTAGTCTCTCTCTTTTTTTCTTCGTCTTTCCCCCCACAACGCCCCCGCTTCCAACTTCGCGCTCTTCTCCCGCCATCACAAGACAGAGAGAACGGGTCGCCAGGGGAGAAAAACGCGGGCCGATCCCGTCAGAAAAGTTCTTTCCGCGGTCTTTGCTGCCACCTCGTGGCCCATGCGCGGAACTGCCGCTGTCTGTCGCCGCGTCCCGCAAGCAGCACAACGCATGCGCGTACAAATGCGGAAGTGGCGTTTTAACCGCTCTGCGCAGCTAATGCGCCGCTCTCTATGGTGATCAGTCCTCCAGCTAATAGCGACCGTGCGCCCGTCCACTTAAAGACAGCAATTGTTTCGACAGACCACGACGGGGACGGGCAAGCAGCCGATTCCCGGGCCGCCGGCCCAGCGATATTCTCCCCCTTCTAATCCAGGATGCCCCTCGTCTATTTCCGCCCTTTTATGCCCAAGCCCACGCGGAAGCGGACCGGTTGGGCTCACAGCTGCCCCTCAGCGCCTCGTGGCATCCAACTTCCTCTCCGCCCCGGTGAACCAGCAAAGTCCCTTTCCACCCCCAGCCCTGCACCGTCCCCCAGCCGTTTAAAAGCCCTCCCAGCGGCAGTGGAACGCGAGCAGCTCGGAGATTCGCGGTCGCGGTACTGGCGTGCAGCAGCACCGACGCGGCAGCAACCCGCGACCAGCGAGCCTCGGGAGAGCAACGCGCACGCGCGAGCCCGGGCACTGCAGTGCGCATGTGCCGGTAGCGGCTCGGCGCTACGCATGCGCCCCTCTCGGCAGAGCACTACGCGTGCCCAAGCCTAGACGCTGCACTGCGCAAGCGCCACCCTCCGCACCGCACTACGCATGTGCCTGTTCCCGAGGCAGGCTCGAGCGTCAGACCGTCGGAGGAAATAGACAAGGAGCACTTCCGACAGCAAGAGAGAAAACCGTTGCTGAGCCAGCAGGAATTGACTGCTCGACTGCATCTCAGGGCTTGGTAGATTTGAAAGCTATTTATGAGTTCTCTGGCGCATGCGTGCTGTTGCCTGGAGGACTAACCCTAACAAAGCTCGGCAGATTCGCTGCGCAGAGCGATGAGAACGTACGTACGCCACTTCCGCGTGCCTGCGCGCATGCGTACTGCTGCCTGCGGCACCGAACATACGCGGCCGCAATTCCACCGATTGGCCACGAGGGGGCACCAGAGACCGCGGAAACAACAGCTCCGACTGGATTGACGCGGAGCCGCGCCGCAGCTTCTGGCGCTCCGTTCCTTCTCTCTCGTGAGGGCAGAGGAAAAACGCAGTTAGGTCGGGGTTGAGGGAGGAGAGAATTACGTCAGTTGGAACAAGACGAAGAAAAACAAGGAAAACTTCTCTATGCCCAGCAAAACTCTGCTAAGTGCTTAAGAATATCGGTAAATAAATAAATAAATAAATAACGTCATCATCAAATTGATTTTGTCATGCTTTCTTTTCTTTTTGAAGGCAACTGAGGTGATGAAAAAGCTGGTGTCAATTGGACAGGAGGGCGCAGTGAAGCCAAGGATGGCGAGGAACGATTAACAATCCTTAACGTTGCAAAAGAAAACAAACAAAAAAACCACCAGTAAAACAACTTCTGTACCTGGCCATGCAACTCTGAGATCCCGTCTGGGTCTCCCGGCGCTTGTAAATATCCACCGGGTCAATTTTGATATCGAGCGATTTGTTGTCAGTTCTTCCATTCACAGTCAGTGCCAGGATCTGCCGCCGCAGGGCGTTCTGACCATGGGCACCACTGCTGAACTGTTTCAATATCAGTGGGATTCCCAGGCACGGTTTCAAGGATTTGGTCTACTTTTGACCCAAAGGGAGAATTAATATGAAATGCGAGGTATGCATAAGTCATCATGAGGCGTGTTTCTCAGCATCACCTTTGGGAAACAAAGGATTTTTCATAAAAGTCTCAATACAGCAGTAAAATAGAACACTGTATAAAAACAATGAGAACGCTTTGTGAGCAGGCAAGGAGCTTTACGACCTCTGCCTGGGAAATCCAGAGCCACTTGCCCACAGACTCCTCTTTGGCAGCTGTTCTAGATTCAGCTGAACATTCTGTTCCAGAGCACAACTCAAAACTACAGAGGAAACAAAGGGAGTTCTACATAGGCAGAATAAAAAGAATGCTATGTTTCTTCAGTATTGAAAAACCAACAACAGAAGCCATTCCCCAAATTCCACTGCAGGAAACATAGCGGCAGAGAAGAAAGCATCCATATTTCCCCGAACCAGTGCTCGAAGGAAAAAAGGAAAACAAACAAACAAACAAGTTTTATATGTTACCTGCTTGAAGGCGTATACCACTCTCACTCTTTAAAAGCATTAAAGAAAAAAAAGTAAAATGCATAGAGTAATCTCTTCCAACAACACGTGCATTTGGTCTGGGCAGCAAAGGGCGCAGCTCTGTATCACAAAGAACCGAAGTCATAAGCACCAGGCTCCTAAGTTCCAGCCAAACCAACCAAACGTGCCTATGGACAGGCAGAATCCTTAAGTAGGACAGCCAGTAAAAACGTCAAACAAAGCACCCGATTCTCAGCCTTCTTGTTCCTTTTTGAAAATCCAGAGGTCTCTGTGTTAGCTCCACCTCTAGCCTGTAAAGCCCGAGCTCGCCGTCTGGGGGAAGTCCAAGAAAAGGCTGGGTTATTACAGCGAGTCCCCAGTAGGATTGACATTTTTTCTAGCCTCAGGTCTCAGTTCTTTTACACATGCGAGGTATCTCTCAGGGTCATCTGGTGGTCTTTTGATGAAGGCCATGTCTTTCTTGCTGTGCACACTTGGACCTGGTTCAAGCTGAAGGATGCTTGACTCACTCCAGGCAGTTGTCTTATCAGCCACAACTCAGAAACCTTGCTGACAACACCAAGCTGTGGGGAGCAGCGACACGCCAGCAGTGACATGGGACGCCAACCAGAGGGACCCAGAGAGGCTTGAGCAGCGGGCACAGACAAACCTCATCAGCTTCAACAAATCCAGGCGCAGTGTCTTGCACCTGGGACAAGAGAATCCCCCACTACCAATACATGCTGGGGGATGAAAGGGCTGAGCCTAGGCCCGTCGCAAAAGAGCTGGTGGATGGCAAGCTGTACACGAGCCAGCAAAGTGCCCTCCCAGCCCGGAAAACCAGCCACATCCTGGGCTGCACCAAAAGATGTGCGGTCAGCAGGTGAAAAGAGGTGATCCTGCCCCTCTGCTCTGTGCTGAAGAGGCCTCACCTGGAGTACTGCGTCCATATGAAGAGCCCTCAGTGCAGAAGGGACATGGACCCGTTGGAGCACATACAGAGGACGGCCACAAGAAAAAAAAAAAAAAAAAAAAAAAAGAACCAAAGGATCAAACACCTCACCTGTGAGGACAGGCTGAGAGAGCTGGGGCTGTTCAGCCCGGAGAAGTGAAGGCTCCGAGGTGACCTGGTAACAGCCTTTCGATACCCAAAGGGGAGCTAAAGGAAAGAAGGAGGGAAAATTTAGGTTAGATATAAGGAAAATATCCTTCATAGCAAGGGACAAGGGGAAACGTTTTAAGCTGGGGGAGGGAAGATTTAGGTTGGATGGCAGGGGGAAGTTCTCCACAGAGAGAGCGGTGAGGGGCTGGAACAGCTGCCCAGAGAGGCTGTGGATGCCCCGTCCATCCCTGGAGGTGTTCAAGGCCAGGTTGGATGGGGCCCTGGGCAGCCCGGTCTAGTATGAAATGGGGAGGTTGATGGTCCTGCATGTGGCAGGGAGGGGGGGGTTGGAGATCCACGATCCTCGAGGTCCCTTCCGACCCGGGACATTCTGTGACTCTGCGCAGTGGACCAGGTTGCCCAGAGATGCGGTGGATGCCCTGTCCCTTCCAAGGTGACACGCAGGGCAACCTGATCTAGCTGTGAATGTCCCTGTTCATTGTGGGTGAGTCGGACTAGATCATCATAAATGGTCGCTTCCGACTCTAAGGAGTCTCTGGTATGATACCTGAAGCCATGTCCACAAAGGACATCGATGGCATGGTGAGCAACCAGGGTAGGTGGGGAAGCCTGTGTGCTCAACAGCTCCGGGGAAACTCACCAAGTAGTCCAGTCGGGAAGATTCACATCAGCCATAGAGCCTCTCTGTGCCAGTCCCAGTATTCAGCACACCAGAGGTACTGCTTTATCACACTGGTGGGTCCCACAGCTGCAGAGCTAGCTATTGAATGGGGGCCAGGGGATGGAAGGAAGAGGGGTGGGGAGATTGGCTATCATACAGACTAGGAAACTAACAGCATCCCCTGACAATTGGGATGGAGATATCTGGGGTGGTCCAGACAAAGTGGTCCAGTAGAAGACAATCCTTTGTTTCCTAGAAAGACGAAGCCGGATCTGCCATAAAAACAGAAAGAACCCTAGGACCCTGGGGTGGTCGGCCACAACGTGCTCTGAGAACTGTGCCCTGACATCTGTTACTACTGACAAATCTGTAAGGGAGGTCTAGGAGAGAACCAGACAAAACAGGAACAGAATACTCGTGTTCAGTATGCTCAAGTAGTGGAGACTGCATTACACTAAGCGAGGATGAAGAAAACGGCCACTGGGGCTGGGGCTTTTCTTAAGCTCAGGTCCCAGCCTGATACACGCACCTCACTCTATCACCAGCCACGTAGCTTATTGGGCTGGAAGAATAAACCCCAGGGAGCAAGGCGAGCCCCTTGTGACCCCCATTCCATCTCTAAGTGAGCGTCCCACAGCCATCACCAAACCCACCTGCATACAAGCGATGCATGAACAAGGGATTCATGGCGTTCCATTATCTGCTCCACAGATTTCACAGTGCTTAAACCACTAACTAGAGGAGCCCCAGAAACCCTTAAACCCCATCGAGCTGCAAAACAGAACGGGATCCAAAGAGACACGGAGCATAATTTAAATACGCGCCCTTAAACAATACTCAGCATGGGCGGAATTAATCCGTGGCAGAGGAGACACAGAGGGGACAGGGGCAGAGGACACAGGGAGAACACAAAGACACAAGTAGGACACAGAGGGAACGTGTCATAAAATAGGTTGGGACAGTGTGGTAGTTTGGAGTCCCAGGTCGATGATTGTGCAATGAGAGTCATGAAAGAGGAACGGAGACTTCACAAGAAGGTACTGGGCTTGAAAAGAGTTGCAAAGGAAACCTGGAGAATGCAGAATCTCTTTACAGAAAAGCACATTAGCTCCAGGCGTTTCCAGAGTTGCAATGCTCAGTCAGCCAACCAGCATTACCTTGGGGCTGATTGAAGCATTCCAGACATGAGATAAGAGTAAAAGAGAGGAATGAACGTCAGTCTCTTCATTACCAATTCAGAGAAAAGCAGATAACCCCTTCACTCCCCTCAGAGAACAATTGGAAGGCATCATAAGGAGAGGCATAGCGGACATAGCTACTCTAAACCAACTTAGGATCCCCACAGAAAGGCAGAAGCCAAAACCCTGCAAAAAAGAAAGGATCACTTACCTCTTTCCAAGAACCAGAGCTCACCCAACAATCCACAGGAGGCAGTCTCCAGGAAGAAACCCTGCCTTTGGGGCTGCCAGCCCTTAAATGAGGAGAGGGAGGGGCTGGAGCCAGGCTCAGCCTCATCTGGTTCTCTAGGTGCATTGCTTCCACCTGTGCTTGCAGGGCTACACCCCTCACCAGGTGCTCCGTCACTGCTTCAGGCTGTGATCTCAAAGTTCCCATAAAAGCATGAAAAAAAAAAAAAAAAAGTAATGAAGTAATGACTGGCAGCCAATTGAGCAAGGGGGGAGGGAGGGGGTTATCGATGGACAAGCTAGGATGGTCCACATGTTTTGATTCCAGTCTGTCCTCAATGGCAATTGGTGGCATTTCTAATAAATAGGGGAGCACAGATTTCCATACTGATACAGCAAGATGCTGAGAAGCTGCATGTGCAACAAAAGGGCTGAGACTACCGGTGTGAATGGAGCGAGTGCTGTCTGCCAAACTGCCAGGGTCAGCTTTGGCTCCCCAGTGAGAAATCTGTGTCATCTACTTGCACAGCAATTAAAGACCATTGTGAAATTATTTTAGGATTTGGTTCCTCAGTGGGTGAACCTGGCACCTGCCCGCATGGCAGCGTGAAGCCCTTTGGCTCAAACATCGATCCCAAACCCCAGAGAAGTCGGGAGGCTGTAGAGTGCGTACTTCGTGCAGCCCCTGCACTCCTCGAGTCAGAGATCACTGACGTACTGCAGGACCCCATTTCTGTTGCGGCACGACAGGGGATTGCTGAAGTCACTGCAGATTTGGAGAAAAGACAGATCATCTCCAGAATGCACTCCCCATACAAGCGGCCCACGTGTGTGGGGCACAAGCCCCATTCTGGGGGCAATGACCCCCACCTGTGGGGCGCTACCCCCACCCCACTGTCACAGCCGTGTGCGGAGGACACCATCACCCCACTGCGCACAGCCATCAACTTCTCCCAGGACTCCACGCACCCCACAGGCATCCCTGACCCTGCCCTCAACCCCACGGTGACATGGGCACGGAGCGAAGGGGGACAGGTAGTGTGGGGGGAGGTGAGGAGACATGAGGGGACATGTGGGGACACGGGGTTGATGTGTGGGGTCATAAAAAGCCAAAAATGAAACTTGGAGTTGAAGAAAGGCCCTTGGAAAAAAATACATTGAAGTATAAAGAAGACAGAAGCTGCGTGAACATTAATACGGCCCTGTGCTTTCTGCCAACGGGCTTTAATTTCGTTATCATTAAATTTGCTGGGCAGTTACACTTTGGTAATGCGAACATTTAGAAAAGATGCAACGGATGCTGGCAAAAGGAAAAAAAAAAACCTCTTTTTTTACAGCTATTTATAAGCACTTAGCACAGCTCTCCTGGGTTTGGAGAAGTTTCCCTCTTTTTTCTTCGTCTTTCCCCCCACACACCCTCCACTTCTAACTTCGTGTTCTGCCCCCGTCATTACGAGACACAGAGAGAACGAATCGCCAGGGACTGCGCCGCGGGTCCCCGGCAATCCGTCAGAAAAGTTCTTTCCGCGGTCTCTGCTGCCACCTCGTGGCCAATGCGCGGAACTGCCGCTGCCCGCTGCTTAGGCCGGCAAGCGGTATAACGCATGCGCGTAGAAACGCGGAAGTGGCGTTTTAACCGCTCTGCGCAGCTAATCCGCCACTCTCTGTGGTGATCAGTCCTCCAGGTAATAGCGAACACGCGCCCGTCAACTGAAAGATAGCAATTGTTTCGACAAACCACTACGGGGACGGGCAAGCAGCCGATTCTCGGACCGCCGGCTCAGCGATATTCTCCCCTTCTAATCCAGGATGCCCCTCGTCTATTTCCGCCCTTTTATGCCCGAGCCCACCCGGGAACGGACCGGGTCGGCTCAGGGCTGCCTCTCAGCGCCTCGTGGCACCCAACGTGCTTGCCGCCGCGGTGGAGGAGCAGACGTCCCGTTCCAGCCCCAGCTCTGCACCGCAGCGTTCCTGGAAAAGCAAGTCTCGCGAGAGCAACGCGCACGTGCGAATCTAGGCACTGCGCACGCGGCAGTCTCTCTAGGCACCGCACTACGCAGGCGCGGTTCTCGAGACAACAGCACGGAGTACGGACGCGCGGTTCATGAGAAAGCACAACGCATGCGCCAGTGGTTTAAAAAAAAAAAAAAAAAAACCACACACCACTACGCGCGCACTGGATTCTGCTCCGAACGGGGCATGCGCCGGATTCTGCCCGCCACGGTGCATGCGCCTGTCTGTGCCCCGCAATGCGCATGTGCCAAGTGCTCTGCGCACGCGCCAGCTGCAAGAGCGCATTGGGCATGCGCGACCGTTCGCACCGCTCTGCGCATGCGCCAGTCTCGGCACCGCGATGCGCATGCTCTCCTCACGGCCGCAAAACGCATGCGCCATCGTTTGCAGTGCGCATGCGGCAAGCATGTCACCGAACTGCGCGTGCGGCCGCCTTGGCACGGCACTGCGCATGCGCTTCTCGCGCGCGGATTACGGCGTACGCTCGTTTTCGGGCACGCGCCTACGCGTTCGCTTTTTTCGACGCCTCATTGCGCAAGCGGCGGGTGCACGGTCCGCCTAGACAGTACGTTCTGGAAGCAGACCGGGGCATAAAACCGCCCGAGGAAATAGACAAGGAGCATTCTGGATTGGAAAAGAGAGAATAGTGTCGCGGAGCCGGCGGTCCAAGTATTGCCTGCTCACCTGCATCTCAGGGCTTCGAAGAAATGGATGCTATTGGAAAGCTGGACGGCGCATGCGCACTACTTCCCGGAGGACCGAGCATAACGCAGATCGGCGGGGTGCCTGCGCAGAGGAGCAGGACCGTGCGCGCACCACTTCCGGATCAAACACCTCACCTGTGAGGACAGGCTGAGAGAGCTGGGGCTGGGGCAATACATGTTGGGGGATGAAAGGGCTGAGCATACCCAACCCCTTCAAAGCAGTGTCTTTCCACCCCAGTTTTTGGACTGCAGCACCAGCCCCACACAGGGTCCAGCCTTCTCCGGTTTGATCTCGTGCAGGATATTCTTGCAATGTGTGTGACAAAATATACATATATACACCTATATACAGAGCGGGCATTCCTGGGAAGATTTGGCTAGAGGATAAGTGATGCAAACTATCTGAGATCTTCCCCAAGTTAAGTAGAAGGACTCCCCAAAAGAACTATGACAACGGAGTTCACGAAATATAAATATTATCCAATTCTAATGCAGAAACAACATTTGATTCCCACAACACCACCTCCTATCCGTCTCCCTCAGAGATTCCCAGGAGCACCTCAGGCTGCTGCTTTCTCGTGACAGCCTGGCCATCTGCCCCAGCAGCTCCTTAAGCAGAGTACGCCTGCAACTAGCTTCCTTTAACTGGCTGGTAGGTATGGTGAGATAGTTCCTTTACGGGAATCGAAATGGAAATCACAATGAGTTGGATGGCATCCTGCTTTTCTTCTCCAGTGCCAGAGAAGTCCACATATTCCAGCACCACAAAAGGTCATGCACACAGCCCAGTGCTGCGGAAGGCAGTTCTGTCCAACACCGCGACGTCTCTGCCACCCAACGCAGCTTGAAGCCACCGTGCCTCAGCCTCCATTTTGAGCTGGGGCCAGAAGGCCGCCCCGCCCTATAGCCCCACCCTCCCTTCATTGTGAGTTAGGCCGGAAGGCTGCACTGCCCAATAGCACTGCAGGCCGCTGCCCCACCCTCCATTACGTGCCAGGCAGGCACACAGCATAGAAGACTGTGGGCGCACCCCCCCATGGCATTCACTGTCTGCACACCCTTGCGACAGGGACGAGAGGCAGTGGGCGCTACGGGGCCAGGGGCAGCTGTCCTTGCAGGCCCCAGGAAGGAGAGTAGCTTTCAGCGGCCTTCGGCCACAGCTTTTGGAGGCTGAGGGTCTCTTCAGGTCCCTGCGACCATGCCGCAGAGACAGGCAAAGTGCTGCCAGCCCTCTCTGCGCCGGGGCCCGGCCCAGCCCCCTGCCTGCCCCGCACAGCGGGAGGAGCACAGGCGGGAGCTGGAGGCGCTGCGGGCCCAGCTGGAGGGCGAGCGGCTCCGCTCCCAGGAGATGCAGCGCCGCCGGGCCGTCGAGAGACGTGAGCTGCAGGAGGCGGCAGAGCGGGAGCGGCAGCTCCTGGCCGACCGACTGCGCTCCAACTGGGAGCGACAGCAGGCGTCAAAGCTGCAGCGCCTGCGGGAGCAGAGCCAGAGGCAGCGGGAGGCGGACATCCGCCAACTGCTGCAGATGAAGGAGGCCCAGCTCCGCCAGACGCGGGAGCGGCTGCAGCAGCGGTGCAACAACGCCAACCGCCAGGTACGGGATCTGCTGCGGCAGCTAGCAAAGGAGCTGCTGAGTGGCGAGAGCAGCAGAGAGGCCCACAGACTGCAGCAGGAAGTCCAGCGGCAGCTCTGCAGGAAGCCCTGTGCAGAGCAGGCCGCCCACGTCCTGCGCCTCCAGCGCAAACTGCAGGAGCAGAGGAGACGCTTCCTGCATTACATCCTGGAGCACGGACAGGGGCAGCCGCCCGCCTCCTGCAACGGGGCCAGGGCTGCAGCCGCTGGGCCGCGCACACGGCAAAGGCCAGCCTGCCGTCGGGCTGTAGCAGAAGCGGGTGTTCAGGCTGCAGAGCAACAACAGGCCTGCCCACCTGAGCACAGGGAGCTGCGGGAGCAGAGTGCCCATCTGCTGAGGGCACTGAAGGACTTGCAGAGACAATGCAGCCTCCTTGGAGAGGAGAACTGCCTGCTGAGGAGCAGAAGCTCTCAGCAGATGAGGGAGGAGGTGGAGCGGCTCAAGGACAAGACGCATACGCTCAGCCTCCTTACCAAGCAGCTGCGGGAAACAGTCCGGCAGCTCAAGGAGGCCTCTTCCACATCCAGAGGGGCCGCAGAAAAGGCAGAGGAAGCCAACCAGCTGCAGGGGCAGCATTTGGAAAAGGAGAGTGGGAAAAAGCTGGAGCCGCACGGAAATCCAGAACAGGAATGGCTGGAGAAGTCGGGAGGGTGGCTGATGGCAAGCTGCAGCCTGCATTCTCGCAGACGATCACCAGCACTAATTCGAAGATTCATAGCTCGTCACAGCTACAATCCTTTTGAGGGCCCTAATGAGGACCCAGAAAACGAGCTTCCACTGACTGCTGGACAATACCTTTACATCTTCGGAGACGTAGATGAAGATGGCTGGTTTCTGGGAGAGCTGACGGATGGCACAAGAGGACTGGTCCCTTCCAATCTGGTGGAAGAAGTTTCAGATGATGACCTGGATACGACTGTGCCTCCACAGCTTCGTGATCTCCTGCAGGATACCGACGATGACGAGCAACTAGGCAGCAGGAGCGGTGGCAGAAAGTGATGGTCACCATCCAGAAATCTGTGTCCGTGTATTGGCTGAGCCTGGGGGATGCGGAGATTCCTCTCCATAATACGGCAGCATCCCATCAAGATTCCATATTTTCATCCACATAGATGAAGAATACCTCCTGCTCCACTTGATGTTCAACTGAAGCATGGTCCATCGGCACAAAGACCTTGAAAATTTATCACTTGTATGACTGAGAATTTACTACATTTGGACTGAAAAAAAATCTAAAAAAAATTTAAAAACACCATAAAATAACCAAACTCAAAACGCACGTGTGAAGTCTTCTTGTTTTCTGGCAGTCCGCTTTTGTAAAGGTATGAGGAAAGCAAGAGGCTGAGGAAAGCCTCCAAAGTCTTTCTCAAGCGCACTACCTACAAGTATTGGAATCGAGAGAGAAAGGAATCATTACTGCTTGCTTCTGTTCTTCGGGATACCTGAAGTACCTTGGAAGGCCACACTTCCTGAGCAATATAAACATTCTGTCCCAAAGCAGCTCTTTGACCGTTTCCACTGGGTGATAAGGCATAGCGCTTGCATCATCTGAAGGCACGGACTCAGGTGCCAATCCAAATCCTTAACTGCAGGTCCTTACATTCTATACATACATGCTCAAGCTCCCTCTTGTAATTTTCCATCCATCCCTACGTGTCAGCAGAGCGCTTAACAAGTCTCCTTTAGTCTAGACACCAACTGCGCACACAACTGAGACACGGCTGCACCATTCCTAGAAAAACAGCTTTACAATTTCCCATAATAAGGTACCCGGCTCGCTCATATCCAACTTACTATAGGACACAGATTTATGCCTTATTTGCCCATCTCTGATATTGATAGCACCTGCCAGCCCCCAGAAATTACTATTTTAACACAAGGCCCAGAGGCAAAAACAACAGAATCCTACTAGAAATCATTCCGGTCAATGAGAATAGTTTTCTGCTGTGCCTGTTTCGAAAACCCATGTAATCAGTGACACGTGAAAATACGTGAACAATAGTCACCGCATCTCTGCGGCACTACCTGAAAATATAAATTTGCTGGAAAGCATTAAGGTTTGAATCTCAGGGTTACCAAGTGCTTTGGTACAAAGCCAGCATTCATCCGCCCTATACCACGGTGAGGCATTAAATTACCAGAAGGAGCAACTCCACCTATTTCACTGATTACACTTTCGTCTTGGCCATACGTAATAGCTCAACTCTCTGCAACCAGCAGAGAAGACTGACCAGGCTTTAGGAAACGACATATTCATTGGCATCAGAGAGAGGCCTTTCTGACACTGACTTTTTTCACACAGCTCAGCTATCTCAAATGCCCACCCCCTGCCCCCTACACCCGGAAAAAAAACAGACAGACCCAAACAAAAAACACTTGCACATTGGACTCCTTGGGCTTGAGAGAGGCTTAACTGGCTTAACTTCTATTGTGCGCTAGTAACATGGAGCGCAAGAAAAGCTTTCCAAAGGGAATGAGCTGGAAACTGGGTATGTGAACAAGTAATCCTCAAAAAAGGAGCGCCTGCCGCAGCTGGCTGGGGAGGGCCTGCGTATACCCCGTGCCCTTGTGGGCTATCTGTCCAGCTGCAGGAGGACCAGAGAAGGGCAGCTGAAAAGATGAAAAGCTGCAGCTGAGCCTGATAGACCCGCACAGCTCTCGGGCCATCTTGCTGATGGCAGCTGTGACGCATCGATTCGTTCTATGCAGGTGAATTAATTTTTTCCATCTGCAAACTTAGGTGGAGAACTGCAGTTTTCGTTAGTCTTTGTGGAAACGCTGTAATGGTCCACACTAATCTCAAAACAGCAACTCTGTGCTGTGACTGCCTGCGTAGACCTGCTGGGGCCTAAATTTTAGGGCATAAAAAAGAATAAAAAGCCAAAAATGAAACCTGGAGTTGAAGAAAGGCCCTTGGGAAAAAATACATTAAAAGTAGGAACAAGACAGAGGCTGAGTGAACATTAATATGGCCCCGCGCTTTCTGCCAATGGGCTTTAATTTCGTTATCATTAAATTTGCCGGGCAGTTGCATTTTGGTCTGTGAACATTTAGAAACAATGCAACAGATGCTGGCAAAAAGAAAAAAAAAAAAAAAAAAAGAACTTATTTTTTCACAGCTACTTAGAAGCACTTAGCAGAGCTTGCCTGGGTTTGGGGTAGTCTCTCTCTTTTTTTCTTCGTCTTTCCCCCCACAACGCCCCCGCTTCCAACTTCGCGCTCTTCTCCCGCCATCACAAGACAGAGAGAACGGGTCGCCAGGGGAGAAAAACGCGGGCCGATCCCGTCAGAAAAGTTCTTTCCGCGGTCTTTGCTGCCACCTCGTGGCCCATGCGCGGAACTGCCGCTGTCTGTCGCCGCGTCCCGCAAGCAGCACAACGCATGCGCGTACAAATGCGGAAGTGGCGTTTTAACCGCTCTGCGCAGCTAATGCGCCGCTCTCTATGGTGATCAGTCCTCCAGCTAATAGCGACCGTGCGCCCGTCCACTTAAAGACAGCAATTGTTTCGACAGACCACGACGGGGACGGGCAAGCAGCCGATTCCCGGGCCGCCGGCCCAGCGATATTCTCCCCCTTCTAATCCAGGATGCCCCTCGTCTATTTCCGCCCTTTTATGCCCAAGCCCACGCGGAAGCGGACCGGTTGGGCTCACAGCTGCCCCTCAGCGCCTCGTGGCATCCAACTTCCTCTCCGCCCCGGTGAACCAGCAAAGTCCCTTTCCACCCCCAGCCCTGCACCGTCCCCCAGCCGTTTAAAAGCCCTCCCAGCGGCAGTGGAACGCGAGCAGCTCGGAGATTCGCGGTCGCGGTACTGGCGTGCAGCAGCACCGACGCGGCAGCAACCCGCGACCAGCGAGCCTCGGGAGAGCAACGCGCACGCGCGAGCCCGGGCACTGCAGTGCGCATGTGCCGGTAGCGGCTCGGCGCTACGCATGCGCCCCTCTCGGCAGAGCACTACGCGTGCCCAAGCCTAGACGCTGCACTGCGCAAGCGCCACCCTCCGCACCGCACTACGCATGTGCCTGTTCCCGAGGCAGGCTCGAGCGTCAGACCGTCGGAGGAAATAGACAAGGAGCACTTCCGACAGCAAGAGAGAAAACCGTTGCTGAGCCAGCAGGAATTGACTGCTCGACTGCATCTCAGGGCTTGGTAGATTTGAAAGCTATTTATGAGTTCTCTGGCGCATGCGTGCTGTTGCCTGGAGGACTAACCCTAACAAAGCTCGGCAGATTCGCTGCGCAGAGCGATGAGAACGTACGTACGCCACTTCCGCGTGCCTGCGCGCATGCGTACTGCTGCCTGCGGCACCGAACATACGCGGCCGCAATTCCACCGATTGGCCACGAGGGGGCACCAGAGACCGCGGAAACAACAGCTCCGACTGGATTGACGCGGAGCCGCGCCGCAGCTTCTGGCGCTCCGTTCCTTCTCTCTCGTGAGGGCAGAGGAAAAACGCAGTTAGGTCGGGGTTGAGGGAGGAGAGAATTACGTCAGTTGGAACAAGACGAAGAAAAACAAGGAAAACTTCTCTATGCCCAGCAAAACTCTGCTAAGTGCTTAAGAATATCGGTAAATAAATAAATAACGTCATCATCAAATTGATTTTGTCATGCTTTTTTTTTTTTTTTTGAAGGCAACTGAGGTGATGAAAAAGCTGGTGTCAATTGGACAGGAGGGCGCAGTGAAGCCAAGGATGGCGAGGAATGATTAACAATCCTTAACGTTGCAAAAGAAAACAAACAAAAAAACCACCAGTAAAACAACTTCTGTACCTGGCCATGCAACTCTGAGATCCCGTCTGGGTCTCCCGGCGCTTGTAAATATCCACCGGGTCAATTTTGATATCGAGCGATTTGTTGTCAGTTCTTCCATTCACAGTCAGTGCCAGGATCTGCCGCCGCAGGGCGTTCTGACCATGGGCACCACTGCTGAACTGTTTCAATATCAGTGGGATTCCCAGGCACGGTTTCAAGGATTTGGTCTACTTTTGACCCAAAGGGAGAATTGATATGAAATGCGAGGTATGCATAAGTCATCATGAGGCGTGTTTCTCAGCATCACCTTTGGGAAACAAAGGATTTTTCATAAAAGTCTCAATACAGCAGTAAAATAGAACACTGTATAAAAACAATGAGAACGCTTTGTGAGCAGGCAAGGAGCTTTACGACCTCTGCCTGGGAAATCCAGAGCCACTTGCCCACAGACTCCTCTTTGGCAGCTGTTCTAGATTCAGCTGAACATTCTGTTCCAGAGCACAACTCAAAACTACAGAGGAAACAAAGGGAGTTCTACATAGGCAGAATAAAAAGAATGCTATGTTTCTTCAGTATTGAAAAACCAACAACAGAAGCCATTCCCCAAATTCCACTGCGGGAAACATAGCGGCAGAGAAGAAAGCATCCATATTTCCCCGAACCAGTGCTCGAAGGAAAAAAGGAAAACAAACAAACAAACAAGTTTTATATGTTACCTGCTTGAAGGCGTATACCACTCTCACTCTTTAAAAGCATTAAAGAAAAAAAAAGTAAAATGCATAGAGTAATCTCTTCCAACAACACGTGCATTTGGTCTGGGCAGCAAAGGGCGCAGCTCTGTATCACAAAGAACCGAAGTCATAAGCACCAGGCTCCTAAGTTCCAGCCAAACCAACCAAACGTGCCTATGGACAGGCAGAATCCTTAAGTAGGACAGCCAGTAAAAACGTCAAACAAAGCACCCGATTCTCAGCCTTCTTGTTCCTTTTTGAAAATCCAGAGGTCTCTGTGTTAGCTCCACCTCTAGCCTGTAAAGCCCGAGCTCGCCGTCTGGGGGAAGTCCAAGAAAAGGCTGGGTTATTACAGCGAGTCCCCAGTAGGATTGACATTTTTTCTAGCCTCAGGTCTCAGTTCTTTTACACATGCGAGGTATCTCTCAGGGTCATCTGGTGGTCTTTTGATGAAGGCCATGTCTTTCTTGCTGTGCACACTTGGACCTGGTTCAAGCTGAAGGATGCTTGACTCACTCCAGGCAGTTGTCTTATCAGCCACAACTCAGAAACCTTGCTGACAACACCAAGCTGTGGGGAGCAGCGACACGCCAGCAGTGACATGGGACGCCAACCAGAGGGACCCAGAGAGGCTTGAGCAGCGGGCACAGACAAACCTCATCAGCTTCAACAAATCCAGGCGCAGTGTCTTGCACCTGGGACAAGAGAATCCCCCACTACCAATACATGCTGGGGGATGAAAGGGCTGAGCCTAGGCCCGTCGCAAAAGAGCTGGTGGATGGCAAGCTGTACATGAGCCAGCAAAGTGCCCTCCCAGCCCGGAAAACCAGCCACATCCTGGGCTGCACCAAAAGATGTGCGGTCAGCAGGTGAAAAGAGGTGATCCTGCCCCTCTGCTCTGTGCTGAAGAGGCCTCACCTGGAGTACTGCGTCCATATGAAGAGCCCTCAGTGCAGAAGGGACATGGACCCGTTGGAGCACATACAGAGGACGGCCACAAGAAAAAAAAAAAAAAAAAAAAAAAAGAACCAAAGGATCAAACACCTCACCTGTGAGGACAGGCTGAGAGAGCTGGGGCTGTTCAGCCCGGAGAAGTGAAGGCTCCGAGGTGACCTGGTAACAGCCTTTCGATACCCAAAGGGGAGCTAAAGGAAAGAAGGAGGGAAAATTTAGGTTAGATATAAGGAAAATATCCTTCATAGCAAGGGACAAGGGGAAACGTTTTAAGCTGGGGGAGGGAAGATTTAGGTTGGATGGCAGGGGGAAGTTCTCCACAGAGAGAGCGGTGAGGGGCTGGAACAGCTGCCCAGAGAGGCTGTGGATGCCCCGTCCATCCCTGGAGGTGTTCAAGGCCAGGTTGGATGGGGCCCTGGGCAGCCCGGTCTAGTATGAAATGGGGAGGTTGATGGTCCTGCATGTGGCAGGGGGGGGGGGGTTGGAGATCCACGATCCTCGAGGTCCCTTCCGACCCGGGACATTCTGTGACTCTGCGCAGTGGACCAGGTTGCCCAGAGATGCGGTGGATGCCCTGTCCCTTCCAAGGTGACACGCAGGGCAACCTGATCTAGCTGTGAATGTCCCTGTTCATTGTGGGTGAGTCGGACTAGATCATCATAAATGGTCGCTTCCGACTCTAAGGAGTCTCTGGTATGATACCTGAAGCCATGTCCACAAAGGACATCGATGGCATGGTGAGCAACCAGGGTAGGTGGGGAAGCCTGTGTGCTCAACAGCTCCGGGGAAACTCACCAAGTAGTCCAGTCGGGAAGATTCACATCAGCCATAGAGCCTCTCTGTGCCAGTCCCAGTATTCAGCACACCAGAGGTACTGCTTTATCACACTGGTGGGTCCCACAGCTGCAGAGCTAGCTATTGAATGGGGGCCAGGGGATGGAAGGAAGAGGGGTGGGGAGATTGGCTATCATACAGACTAGGAAACTAACAGCATCCCCTGACAATTGGGATGGAGATATCTGGGGTGGTCCAGACAAAGTGGTCCAGTAGAAGACAATCCTTTGTTTCCTAGAAAGACGAAGCCGGATCTGCCATAAAAACAGAAAGAACCCTAGGACCCTGGGGTGGTCGGCCACAACGTGCTCTGAGAACTGTGCCCTGACATCTGTTACTACTGACAAATCTGTAAGGGAGGTCTAGGAGAGAACCAGACAAAACAGGAACAGAATACTCGTGTTCAGTATGCTCAAGTAGTGGAGACTGCATTACACTAAGCGAGGATGAAGAAAACGGCCACTGGGGCTGGGGCTTTTCTTAAGCTCAGGTCCCAGCCTGATACACGCACCTCACTCTATCACCAGCCACGTAGCTTATTGGGCTGGAAGAATAAACCCCAGGGAGCAAGGCGAGCCCCTTGTGACCCCCATTCCATCTCTAAGTGAGCGTCCCACAGCCATCACCAAACCCACCTGCATACAAGCGATGCATGAACAAGGGATTCATGGCGTTCCATTATCTGCTCCACAGATTTCACAGTGCTTAAACCACTAACTAGAGGAGCCCCAGAAACCCTTAAACCCCATCGAGCTGCAAAACAGAACGGGATCCAAAGAGACACGGAGCATAATTTAAATACGCGCCCTTAAACAATACTCAGCATGGGCGGAATTAATCCGTGGCAGAGGAGACACAGAGGGGACAGGGGCAGAGGACACAGGGAGAACACAAAGACACAAGTAGGACACAGAGGGAACGTGTCATAAAATAGGTTGGGACAGTGTGGTAGTTTGGAGTCCCAGGTCGATGATTGTGCAATGAGAGTCATGAAAGAGGAACGGAGACTTCACAAGAAGGTACTGGGCTTGAAAAGAGTTGCAAAGGAAACCTGGAGAATGCAGAATCTCTTTACAGAAAAGCACATTAGCTCCAGGCGTTTCCAGAGTTGCAATGCTCAGTCAGCCAACCAGCATTACCTTGGGGCTGATTGAAGCATTCCAGACATGAGATAAGAGTAAAAGAGAGGAATGAACGTCAGTCTCTTCATTACCAATTCAGAGAAAAGCAGATAACCCCTTCACTCCCCTCAGAGAACAATTGGAAGGCATCATAAGGAGAGGCATAGCGGACATAGCTACTCTAAACCAACTTAGGATCCCCACAGAAAGGCAGAAGCCAAAACCCTGCAAAAAAGAAAGGATCACTTACCTCTTTCCAAGAACCAGAGCTCACCCAACAATCCACAGGAGGCAGTCTCCAGGAAGAAACCCTGCCTTTGGGGCTGCCAGCCCTTAAATGAGGAGAGGGAGGGGCTGGAGCCAGGCTCAGCCTCATCTGGTTCTCTAGGTGCATTGCTTCCACCTGTGCTTGCAGGGCTACACCCCTCACCAGGTGCTCCGTCACTGCTTCAGGCTGTGATCTCAAAGTTCCCATAAAAGCATGAAAAAAAAAAAAAAAAAGTAATGAAGTAATGACTGGCAGCCAATTGAGCAAGGGGGGAGGGAGGGGGTTATCGATGGACAAGCTAGGATGGTCCACATGTTTTGATTCCAGTCTGTCCTCAATGGCAATTGGTGGCATTTCTAATAAATAGGGGAGCACAGATTTCCATACTGATACAGCAAGATGCTGAGAAGCTGCATGTGCAACAAAAGGGCTGAGACTACCGGTGTGAATGGAGCGAGTGCTGTCTGCCAAACTGCCAGGGTCAGCTTTGGCTCCCCAGTGAGAAATCTGTGTCATCTACTTGCACAGCAATTAAAGACCATTGTGAAATTATTTTAGGATTTGGTTCCTCAGTGGGTGAACCTGGCACCTGCCCGCATGGCAGCGTGAAGCCCTTTGGCTCAAACATCGATCCCAAACCCCAGAGAAGTCGGGAGGCTGTAGAGTGCGTACTTCGTGCAGCCCCTGCACTCCTCGAGTCAGAGATCACTGACGTACTGCAGGACCCCATTTCTGTTGCGGCACGACAGGGGATTGCTGAAGTCACTGCAGATTTGGAGAAAAGACAGATCATCTCCAGAATGCACTCCCCATACAAGCGGCCCACGTGTGTGGGGCACAAGCCCCATTCTGGGGGCAATGACCCCCACCTGTGGGGCGCTACCCCCACCCCACTGTCACAGCCGTGTGCGGAGGACACCATCACCCCACTGCGCACAGCCATCAACTTCTCCCAGGACTCCACGCACCCCACAGGCATCCCTGACCCTGCCCTCAACCCCACGGTGACATGGGCACGGAGCGAAGGGGGACAGGTAGTGTGGGGGGAGGTGAGGAGACATGAGGGGACATGTGGGGACACGGGGTTGATGTGTGGGGTCATAAAAAGCCAAAAATGAAACTTGGAGTTGAAGAAAGGCCCTTGGAAAAAAATACATTAAAGTATAAAGAAGACAGAAGCTGCGTGAACATTAATACGGCCCTGTGCTTTCTGCCAACGGGCTTTAATTTCGTTATCATTAAATTTGCTGGGCAGTTACACTTTGGTAATGCGAACATTTAGAAAAGATGCAACGGATGCTGGCAAAAGGAAAAAAAAAAACCTCTTTTTTTACAGCTATTTATAAGCACTTAGCACAGCTCTCCTGGGTTTGGAGAAGTTTCCCTCTTTTTTCTTCGTCTTTCCCCCCACACACCCTCCACTTCTAACTTCGTGTTCTGCCCCCGTCATTACGAGACACAGAGAGAACGAATCGCCAGGGACTGCGCCGCGGGTCCCCGGCAATCCGTCAGAAAAGTTCTTTCCGCGGTCTCTGCTGCCACCTCGTGGCCAATGCGCGGAACTGCCGCTGCCCGCTGCTTAGGCCGGCAAGCGGTATAACGCATGCGCGTAGAAACGCGGAAGTGGCGTTTTAACCGCTCTGCGCAGCTAATCCGCCACTCTCTGTGGTGATCAGTCCTCCAGGTAATAGCGAACACGCGCCCGTCAACTGAAAGATAGCAATTGTTTCGACAAACCACTACGGGGACGGGCAAGCAGCCGATTCTCGGACCGCCGGCTCAGCGATATTCTCCCCTTCTAATCCAGGATGCCCCTCGTCTATTTCCGCCCTTTTATGCCCGAGCCCACCCGGGAACGGACCGGGTCGGCTCAGGGCTGCCTCTCAGCGCCTCGTGGCACCCAACGTGCTTGCCGCCGCGGTGGAGGAGCAGACGTCCCGTTCCAGCCCCAGCTCTGCACCGCAGCGTTCCTGGAAAAGCAAGTCTCGCGAGAGCAACGCGCACGTGCGAATCTAGGCACTGCGCACGCGGCAGTCTCTCTAGGCACCGCACTACGCAGGCGCGGTTCTCGAGACAACAGCACGGAGTACGGACGCGCGGTTCATGAGAAAGCACAACGCATGCGCCAGTGGTTTAAAAAAAAAAAAAAAAAAAACCACACACCACTACGCGCGCACTGGATTCTGCTCCGAACGGGGCATGCGCCGGATTCTGCCCGCCACGGTGCATGCGCCTGTCTGTGCCCCGCAATGCGCATGTGCCAAGTGCTCTGCGCACGCGCCAGCTGCAAGAGCGCATTGGGCATGCGCGACCGTTCGCACCGCTCTGCGCATGCGCCAGTCTCGGCACCGCGATGCGCATGCTCTCCTCACGGCCGCAAAACGCATGCGCCATCGTTTGCAGTGCGCATGCGGCAAGCATGTCACCGAACTGCGCGTGCGGCCGCCTTGGCACGGCACTGCGCATGCGCTTCTCGCGCGCGGATTACGGCGTACGCTCGTTTTCGGGCACGCGCCTACGCGTTCGCTTTTTTCGACGCCTCATTGCGCAAGCGGCGGGTGCACGGTCCGCCTAGACAGTACGTTCTGGAAGCAGACCGGGGCATAAAACCGCCCGAGGAAATAGACAAGGAGCATTCTGGATTGGAAAAGAGAGAATAGTGTCGCGGAGCCGGCGGTCCAAGTATTGCCTGCTCACCTGCATCTCAGGGCTTCGAAGAAATGGATGCTATTGGAAAGCTGGACGGCGCATGCGCACTACTTCCCGGAGGACCGAGCATAACGCAGATCGGCGGGGTGCCTGCGCAGAGGAGCAGGACCGTGCGCGCACCACTTCCGGATCAAACACCTCACCTGTGAGGACAGGCTGAGAGAGCTGGGGCTGGGGCAATACATGTTGGGGGATGAAAGGGCTGAGCATACCCAACCCCTTCAAAGCAGTTGTCTTTCCACCCCAGTTTTTGGACTGCAGCACCAGCCCCACACAGGGTCCAGCCTTCTCCGGTTTGATCTCGTGCAGGATATTCTTGCAATGTGTGTGACAAAATATACATATATACACCTATATACAGAGCGGGCATTCCTGGGAAGATTTGGCTAGAGGATAAGTGATGCAAACTATCTGAGATCTTCCCCAAGTTAAGTAGAAGGACTCCCCAAAAGAACTATGACAACGGAGTTCACGAAATATAAATATTATCCAATTCTAATGCAGAAACAACATTTGATTCCCACAACACCACCTCCTATCCGTCTCCCTCAGAGATTCCCAGGAGCACCTCAGGCTGCTGCTTTCTCGTGACAGCCTGGCCATCTGCCCCAGCAGCTCCTTAAGCAGAGTACGCCTGCAACTAGCTTCCTTTAACTGGCTGGTAGGTATGGTGAGATAGTTCCTTTACGGGAATCGAAATGGAAATCACAATGAGTTGGATGGCATCCTGCTTTTCTTCTCCAGTGCCAGAGAAGTCCACATATTCCAGCACCACAAAAGGTCATGCACACAGCCCAGTGCTGCGGAAGGCAGTTCTGTCCAACACCGCGACGTCTCTGCCACCCAACGCAGCTTGAAGCCACCGTGCCTCAGCCTCCATTTTGAGCTGGGGCCAGAAGGCCGCCCCGCCCTATAGCCCCACCCTCCCTTCATTGTGAGTTAGGCCGGAAGGCTGCACTGCCCAATAGCACTGCAGGCCGCTGCCCCACCCTCCATTACGTGCCAGGCAGGCACACAGCATAGAAGACTGTGGGCGCACCCCCCCACGGCATTCACTGTCTGCACACCCTTGCGACAGGGACGAGAGGCAGTGGGCGCTACGGGGCCAGGGGCAGCTGTCCTTGCAGGCCCCAGGAAGGAGAGTAGCTTTCAGCGGCCTTCGGCCACAGCTTTTGGAGGCTGAGGGTCTCTTCAGGTCCCTGCGACCATGCCGCAGAGACAGGCAAAGTGCTGCCAGCCCTCTCTGCGCCGGGGCCCGGCCCAGCCCCCTGCCTGCCCCGCACAGCGGGAGGAGCACAGGCGGGAGCTGGAGGCGCTGCGGGCCCAGCTGGAGGGCGAGCGGCTCCGCTCCCAGGAGATGCAGCGCCGCCGGGCCGTCGAGAGACGTGAGCTGCAGGAGGCGGCAGAGCGGGAGCGGCAGCTCCTGGCCGACCGACTGCGCTCCAACTGGGAGCGACAGCAGGCGTCAAAGCTGCAGCGCCTGCGGGAGCAGAGCCAGAGGCAGCGGGAGGCGGACATCCGCCAACTGCTGCAGATGAAGGAGGCCCAGCTCCGCCAGACGCGGGAGCGGCTGCAGCAGCGGTGCAACAACGCCAACCGCCAGGTACGGGATCTGCTGCGGCAGCTAGCAAAGGAGCTGCTGAGTGGCGAGAGCAGCAGAGAGGCCCACAGACTGCAGCAGGAAGTCCAGCGGCAGCTCTGCAGGAAGCCCTGTGCAGAGCAGGCCGCCCACGTCCTGCGCCTCCAGCGCAAACTGCAGGAGCAGAGGAGACGCTTCCTGCATTACATCCTGGAGCACGGACAGGGGCAGCCGCCCGCCTCCTGCAACGGGGCCAGGGCTGCAGCCGCTGGGCCGCGCACACGGCAAAGGCCAGCCTGCCGTCGGGCTGTAGCAGAAGCGGGTGTTCAGGCTGCAGAGCAACAACAGGCCTGCCCACCTGAGCACAGGGAGCTGCGGGAGCAGAGTGCCCATCTGCTGAGGGCACTGAAGGACTTGCAGAGACAATGCAGCCTCCTTGGAGAGGAGAACTGCCTGCTGAGGAGCAGAAGCTCTCAGCAGATGAGGGAGGAGGTGGAGCGGCTCAAGGACAAGACGCATACGCTCAGCCTCCTTACCAAGCAGCTGCGGGAAACAGTCCGGCAGCTCAAGGAGGCCTCTTCCACATCCAGAGGGGCCGCAGAAAAGGCAGAGGAAGCCAACCAGCTGCAGGGGCAGCATTTGGAAAAGGAGAGTGGGAAAAAGCTGGAGCCGCACGGAAATCCAGAACAGGAATGGCTGGAGAAGTCGGGAGGGTGGCTGATGGCAAGCTGCAGCCTGCATTCTCGCAGACGATCACCAGCACTAATTCGAAGATTCATAGCTCGTCACAGCTACAATCCTTTTGAGGGCCCTAATGAGGACCCAGAAAACGAGCTTCCACTGACTGCTGGACAATACCTTTACATCTTCGGAGACGTAGATGAAGATGGCTGGTTTCTGGGAGAGCTGACGGATGGCACAAGAGGACTGGTCCCTTCCAATCTGGTGGAAGAAGTTTCAGATGATGACCTGGATACGACTGTGCCTCCACAGCTTCGTGATCTCCTGCAGGATACCGACGATGACGAGCAACTAGGCAGCAGGAGCGGTGGCAGAAAGTGATGGTCACCATCCAGAAATCTGTGTCCGTGTATTGGCTGAGCCTGGGGGATGCGGAGATTCCTCTCCATAATACGGCAGCATCCCATCAAGATTCCATATTTTCATCCACATAGATGAAGAATACCTCCTGCTCCACTTGATGTTCAACTGAAGCATGGTCCATCGGCACAAAGACCTTGAAAATTTATCACTTGTATGACTGAGAATTTACTACATTTGGACTGAAAAAAAATCTAAAAAAAATTTAAAAACACCATAAAATAACCAAACTCAAAACGCACGTGTGAAGTCTTCTTGTTTTCTGGCAGTCCGCTTTTGTAAAGGTATGAGGAAAGCAAGAGGCTGAGGAAAGCCTCCAAAGTCTTTCTCAAGCGCACTACCTACAAGTATTGGAATCGAGAGAGAAAGGAATCATTACTGCTTGCTTCTGTTCTTCGGGATACCTGAAGTACCTTGGAAGGCCACACTTCCTGAGCAATATAAACATTCTGTCCCAAAGCAGCTCTTTGACCGTTTCCACTGGGTGATAAGGCATAGCGCTTGCATCATCTGAAGGCACGGACTCAGGTGCCAATCCAAATCCTTAACTGCAGGTCCTTACATTCTATACATACATGCTCAAGCTCCCTCTTGTAATTTTCCATCCATCCCTACGTGTCAGCAGAGCGCTTAACAAGTCTCCTTTAGTCTAGACACCAACTGCGCACACAACTGAGACACGGCTGCACCATTCCTAGAAAAACAGCTTTACAATTTCCCATAATAAGGTACCCGGCTCGCTCATATCCAACTTACTATAGGACACAGATTTATGCCTTATTTGCCCATCTCTGATATTGATAGCACCTGCCAGCCCCCAGAAATTACTATTTTAACACAAGGCCCAGAGGCAAAAACAACAGAATCCTACTAGAAATCATTCCGGTCAATGAGAATAGTTTTCTGCTGTGCCTGTTTCGAAAACCCATGTAATCAGTGACACGTGAAAATACGTGAACAATAGTCACCGCATCTCTGCGGCACTACCTGAAAATATAAATTTGCTGGAAAGCATTAAGGTTTGAATCTCAGGGTTACCAAGTGCTTTGGTACAAAGCCAGCATTCATCCGCCCTATACCACGGTGAGGCATTAAATTACCAGAAGGAGCAACTCCACCTATTTCACTGATTACACTTTCGTCTTGGCCATACGTAATAGCTCAACTCTCTGCAACCAGCAGAGAAGACTGACCAGGCTTTAGGAAACGACATATTCATTGGCATCAGAGAGAGGCCTTTCTGACACTGACTTTTTTCACACAGCTCAGCTATCTCAAATGCCCACCCCCTGCCCCCTACACCCGGAAAAAAAACAGACAGACCCAAACAAAAAACACTTGCACATTGGACTCCTTGGGCTTGAGAGAGGCTTAACTGGCTTAACTTCTATTGTGCGCTAGTAACATGGAGCGCAAGAAAAGCTTTCCAAAGGGAATGAGCTGGAAACTGGGTATGTGAACAAGTAATCCTCAAAAAAGGAGCGCCTGCCGCAGCTGGCTGGGGAGGGCCTGCGTATACCCCGTGCCCTTGTGGGCTATCTGTCCAGCTGCAGGAGGACCAGAGAAGGGCAGCTGAAAAGATGAAAAGCTGCAGCTGAGCCTGATAGACCCGCACAGCTCTCGGGCCATCTTGCTGATGGCAGCTGTGACGCATCGATTCGTTCTATGCAGGTGAATTAATTTTTTCCATCTGCAAACTTAGGTGGAGAACTGCAGTTTTCGTTAGTCTTTGTGGAAACGCTGTAATGGTCCACACTAATCTCAAAACAGCAACTCTGTGCTGTGACTGCCTGCGTAGACCTGCTGGGGCCTAAATTTTAGGGCATAAAAAAGAATAAAAAGCCAAAAATGAAACCTGGAGTTGAAGAAAGGCCCTTGGGAAAAAATACATTAAAAGTAGGAACAAGACAGAGGCTGAGTGAACATTAATATGGCCCCGCGCTTTCTGCCAATGGGCTTTAATTTCGTTATCATTAAATTTGCCGGGCAGTTGCATTTTGGTCTGTGAACATTTAGAAACAATGCAACAGATGCTGGCAAAAAGAAAAAAAAAAAAAAAAAAAGAACTTATTTTTTCACAGCTACTTAGAAGCACTTAGCAGAGCTTGCCTGGGTTTGGGGTAGTCTCTCTCTTTTTTTCTTCGTCTTTCCCCCCACAACGCCCCCGCTTCCAACTTCGCGCTCTTCTCCCGCCATCACAAGACAGAGAGAACGGGTCGCCAGGGGAGAAAAACGCGGGCCGATCCCGTCAGAAAAGTTCTTTCCGCGGTCTTTGCTGCCACCTCGTGGCCCATGCGCGGAACTGCCGCTGTCTGTCGCCGCGTCCCGCAAGCAGCACAACGCATGCGCGTACAAATGCGGAAGTGGCGTTTTAACCGCTCTGCGCAGCTAATGCGCCGCTCTCTATGGTGATCAGTCCTCCAGCTAATAGCGACCGTGCGCCCGTCCACTTAAAGACAGCAATTGTTTCGACAGACCACGACGGGGACGGGCAAGCAGCCGATTCCCGGGCCGCCGGCCCAGCGATATTCTCCCCCTTCTAATCCAGGATGCCCCTCGTCTATTTCCGCCCTTTTATGCCCAAGCCCACGCGGAAGCGGACCGGTTGGGCTCACAGCTGCCCCTCAGCGCCTCGTGGCATCCAACTTCCTCTCCGCCCCGGTGAACCAGCAAAGTCCCTTTCCACCCCCAGCCCTGCACCGTCCCCCAGCCGTTTAAAAGCCCTCCCAGCGGCAGTGGAACGCGAGCAGCTCGGAGATTCGCGGTCGCGGTACTGGCGTGCAGCAGCACCGACGCGGCAGCAACCCGCGACCAGCGAGCCTCGGGAGAGCAACGCGCACGCGCGAGCCCGGGCACTGCAGTGCGCATGTGCCGGTAGCGGCTCGGCGCTACGCATGCGCCCCTCTCGGCAGAGCACTACGCGTGCCCAAGCCTAGACGCTGCACTGCGCAAGCGCCACCCTCCGCACCGCACTACGCATGTGCCTGTTCCCGAGGCAGGCTCGAGCGTCAGACCGTCGGAGGAAATAGACAAGGAGCACTTCCGACAGCAAGAGAGAAAACCGTTGCTGAGCCAGCAGGAATTGACTGCTCGACTGCATCTCAGGGCTTGGTAGATTTGAAAGCTATTTATGAGTTCTCTGGCGCATGCGTGCTGTTGCCTGGAGGACTAACCCTAACAAAGCTCGGCAGATTCGCTGCGCAGAGCGATGAGAACGTACGTACGCCACTTCCGCGTGCCTGCGCGCATGCGTACTGCTGCCTGCGGCACCGAACATACGCGGCCGCAATTCCACCGATTGGCCACGAGGGGGCACCAGAGACCGCGGAAACAACAGCTCCGACTGGATTGACGCGGAGCCGCGCCGCAGCTTCTGGCGCTCCGTTCCTTCTCTCTCGTGAGGGCAGAGGAAAAACGCAGTTAGGTCGGGGTTGAGGGAGGAGAGAATTACGTCAGTTGGAACAAGACGAAGAAAAACAAGGAAAACTTCTCTATGCCCAGCAAAACTCTGCTAAGTGCTTAAGAATATCGGTAAATAAATAAATAACGTCATCATCAAATTGATTTTGTCATGCTTTTTTTTTTTTTTTTGAAGGCAACTGAGGTGATGAAAAAGCTGGTGTCAATTGGACAGGAGGGCGCAGTGAAGCCAAGGATGGCGAGGAATGATTAACAATCCTTAACGTTGCAAAAGAAAACAAACAAAAAAACCACCAGTAAAACAACTTCTGTACCTGGCCATGCAACTCTGAGATCCCGTCTGGGTCTCCCGGCGCTTGTAAATATCCACCGGGTCAATTTTGATATCGAGCGATTTGTTGTCAGTTCTTCCATTCACAGTCAGTGCCAGGATCTGCCGCCGCAGGGCGTTCTGACCATGGGCACCACTGCTGAACTGTTTCAATATCAGTGGGATTCCCAGGCACGGTTTCAAGGATTTGGTCTACTTTTGACCCAAAGGGAGAATTGATATGAAATGCGAGGTATGCATAAGTCATCATGAGGCGTGTTTCTCAGCATCACCTTTGGGAAACAAAGGATTTTTCATAAAAGTCTCAATACAGCAGTAAAATAGAACACTGTATAAAAACAATGAGAACGCTTTGTGAGCAGGCAAGGAGCTTTACGACCTCTGCCTGGGAAATCCAGAGCCACTTGCCCACAGACTCCTCTTTGGCAGCTGTTCTAGATTCAGCTGAACATTCTGTTCCAGAGCACAACTCAAAACTACAGAGGAAACAAAGGGAGTTCTACATAGGCAGAATAAAAAGAATGCTATGTTTCTTCAGTATTGAAAAACCAACAACAGAAGCCATTCCCCAAATTCCACTGCGGGAAACATAGCGGCAGAGAAGAAAGCATCCATATTTCCCCGAACCAGTGCTCGAAGGAAAAAAGGAAAACAAACAAACAAACAAGTTTTATATGTTACCTGCTTGAAGGCGTATACCACTCTCACTCTTTAAAAGCATTAAAGAAAAAAAAAGTAAAATGCATAGAGTAATCTCTTCCAACAACACGTGCATTTGGTCTGGGCAGCAAAGGGCGCAGCTCTGTATCACAAAGAACCGAAGTCATAAGCACCAGGCTCCTAAGTTCCAGCCAAACCAACCAAACGTGCCTATGGACAGGCAGAATCCTTAAGTAGGACAGCCAGTAAAAACGTCAAACAAAGCACCCGATTCTCAGCCTTCTTGTTCCTTTTTGAAAATCCAGAGGTCTCTGTGTTAGCTCCACCTCTAGCCTGTAAAGCCCGAGCTCGCCGTCTGGGGGAAGTCCAAGAAAAGGCTGGGTTATTACAGCGAGTCCCCAGTAGGATTGACATTTTTTCTAGCCTCAGGTCTCAGTTCTTTTACACATGCGAGGTATCTCTCAGGGTCATCTGGTGGTCTTTTGATGAAGGCCATGTCTTTCTTGCTGTGCACACTTGGACCTGGTTCAAGCTGAAGGATGCTTGACTCACTCCAGGCAGTTGTCTTATCAGCCACAACTCAGAAACCTTGCTGACAACACCAAGCTGTGGGGAGCAGCGACACGCCAGCAGTGACATGGGACGCCAACCAGAGGGACCCAGAGAGGCTTGAGCAGCGGGCACAGACAAACCTCATCAGCTTCAACAAATCCAGGCGCAGTGTCTTGCACCTGGGACAAGAGAATCCCCCACTACCAATACATGCTGGGGGATGAAAGGGCTGAGCCTAGGCCCGTCGCAAAAGAGCTGGTGGATGGCAAGCTGTACATGAGCCAGCAAAGTGCCCTCCCAGCCCGGAAAACCAGCCACATCCTGGGCTGCACCAAAAGATGTGCGGTCAGCAGGTGAAAAGAGGTGATCCTGCCCCTCTGCTCTGTGCTGAAGAGGCCTCACCTGGAGTACTGCGTCCATATGAAGAGCCCTCAGTGCAGAAGGGACATGGACCCGTTGGAGCACATACAGAGGACGGCCACAAGAAAAAAAAAAAAAAAAAAAAAAAAGAACCAAAGGATCAAACACCTCACCTGTGAGGACAGGCTGAGAGAGCTGGGGCTGTTCAGCCCGGAGAAGTGAAGGCTCCGAGGTGACCTGGTAACAGCCTTTCGATACCCAAAGGGGAGCTAAAGGAAAGAAGGAGGGAAAATTTAGGTTAGATATAAGGAAAATATCCTTCATAGCAAGGGACAAGGGGAAACGTTTTAAGCTGGGGGAGGGAAGATTTAGGTTGGATGGCAGGGGGAAGTTCTCCACAGAGAGAGCGGTGAGGGGCTGGAACAGCTGCCCAGAGAGGCTGTGGATGCCCCGTCCATCCCTGGAGGTGTTCAAGGCCAGGTTGGATGGGGCCCTGGGCAGCCCGGTCTAGTATGAAATGGGGAGGTTGATGGTCCTGCATGTGGCAGGGGGGGGGGGGTTGGAGATCCACGATCCTCGAGGTCCCTTCCGACCCGGGACATTCTGTGACTCTGCGCAGTGGACCAGGTTGCCCAGAGATGCGGTGGATGCCCTGTCCCTTCCAAGGTGACACGCAGGGCAACCTGATCTAGCTGTGAATGTCCCTGTTCATTGTGGGTGAGTCGGACTAGATCATCATAAATGGTCGCTTCCGACTCTAAGGAGTCTCTGGTATGATACCTGAAGCCATGTCCACAAAGGACATCGATGGCATGGTGAGCAACCAGGGTAGGTGGGGAAGCCTGTGTGCTCAACAGCTCCGGGGAAACTCACCAAGTAGTCCAGTCGGGAAGATTCACATCAGCCATAGAGCCTCTCTGTGCCAGTCCCAGTATTCAGCACACCAGAGGTACTGCTTTATCACACTGGTGGGTCCCACAGCTGCAGAGCTAGCTATTGAATGGGGGCCAGGGGATGGAAGGAAGAGGGGTGGGGAGATTGGCTATCATACAGACTAGGAAACTAACAGCATCCCCTGACAATTGGGATGGAGATATCTGGGGTGGTCCAGACAAAGTGGTCCAGTAGAAGACAATCCTTTGTTTCCTAGAAAGACGAAGCCGGATCTGCCATAAAAACAGAAAGAACCCTAGGACCCTGGGGTGGTCGGCCACAACGTGCTCTGAGAACTGTGCCCTGACATCTGTTACTACTGACAAATCTGTAAGGGAGGTCTAGGAGAGAACCAGACAAAACAGGAACAGAATACTCGTGTTCAGTATGCTCAAGTAGTGGAGACTGCATTACACTAAGCGAGGATGAAGAAAACGGCCACTGGGGCTGGGGCTTTTCTTAAGCTCAGGTCCCAGCCTGATACACGCACCTCACTCTATCACCAGCCACGTAGCTTATTGGGCTGGAAGAATAAACCCCAGGGAGCAAGGCGAGCCCCTTGTGACCCCCATTCCATCTCTAAGTGAGCGTCCCACAGCCATCACCAAACCCACCTGCATACAAGCGATGCATGAACAAGGGATTCATGGCGTTCCATTATCTGCTCCACAGATTTCACAGTGCTTAAACCACTAACTAGAGGAGCCCCAGAAACCCTTAAACCCCATCGAGCTGCAAAACAGAACGGGATCCAAAGAGACACGGAGCATAATTTAAATACGCGCCCTTAAACAATACTCAGCATGGGCGGAATTAATCCGTGGCAGAGGAGACACAGAGGGGACAGGGGCAGAGGACACAGGGAGAACACAAAGACACAAGTAGGACACAGAGGGAACGTGTCATAAAATAGGTTGGGACAGTGTGGTAGTTTGGAGTCCCAGGTCGATGATTGTGCAATGAGAGTCATGAAAGAGGAACGGAGACTTCACAAGAAGGTACTGGGCTTGAAAAGAGTTGCAAAGGAAACCTGGAGAATGCAGAATCTCTTTACAGAAAAGCACATTAGCTCCAGGCGTTTCCAGAGTTGCAATGCTCAGTCAGCCAACCAGCATTACCTTGGGGCTGATTGAAGCATTCCAGACATGAGATAAGAGTAAAAGAGAGGAATGAACGTCAGTCTCTTCATTACCAATTCAGAGAAAAGCAGATAACCCCTTCACTCCCCTCAGAGAACAATTGGAAGGCATCATAAGGAGAGGCATAGCGGACATAGCTACTCTAAACCAACTTAGGATCCCCACAGAAAGGCAGAAGCCAAAACCCTGCAAAAAAGAAAGGATCACTTACCTCTTTCCAAGAACCAGAGCTCACCCAACAATCCACAGGAGGCAGTCTCCAGGAAGAAACCCTGCCTTTGGGGCTGCCAGCCCTTAAATGAGGAGAGGGAGGGGCTGGAGCCAGGCTCAGCCTCATCTGGTTCTCTAGGTGCATTGCTTCCACCTGTGCTTGCAGGGCTACACCCCTCACCAGGTGCTCCGTCACTGCTTCAGGCTGTGATCTCAAAGTTCCCATAAAAGCATGAAAAAAAAAAAAAAAAAGTAATGAAGTAATGACTGGCAGCCAATTGAGCAAGGGGGGAGGGAGGGGGTTATCGATGGACAAGCTAGGATGGTCCACATGTTTTGATTCCAGTCTGTCCTCAATGGCAATTGGTGGCATTTCTAATAAATAGGGGAGCACAGATTTCCATACTGATACAGCAAGATGCTGAGAAGCTGCATGTGCAACAAAAGGGCTGAGACTACCGGTGTGAATGGAGCGAGTGCTGTCTGCCAAACTGCCAGGGTCAGCTTTGGCTCCCCAGTGAGAAATCTGTGTCATCTACTTGCACAGCAATTAAAGACCATTGTGAAATTATTTTAGGATTTGGTTCCTCAGTGGGTGAACCTGGCACCTGCCCGCATGGCAGCGTGAAGCCCTTTGGCTCAAACATCGATCCCAAACCCCAGAGAAGTCGGGAGGCTGTAGAGTGCGTACTTCGTGCAGCCCCTGCACTCCTCGAGTCAGAGATCACTGACGTACTGCAGGACCCCATTTCTGTTGCGGCACGACAGGGGATTGCTGAAGTCACTGCAGATTTGGAGAAAAGACAGATCATCTCCAGAATGCACTCCCCATACAAGCGGCCCACGTGTGTGGGGCACAAGCCCCATTCTGGGGGCAATGACCCCCACCTGTGGGGCGCTACCCCCACCCCACTGTCACAGCCGTGTGCGGAGGACACCATCACCCCACTGCGCACAGCCATCAACTTCTCCCAGGACTCCACGCACCCCACAGGCATCCCTGACCCTGCCCTCAACCCCACGGTGACATGGGCACGGAGCGAAGGGGGACAGGTAGTGTGGGGGGAGGTGAGGAGACATGAGGGGACATGTGGGGACACGGGGTTGATGTGTGGGGTCATAAAAAGCCAAAAATGAAACTTGGAGTTGAAGAAAGGCCCTTGGAAAAAAATACATTAAAGTATAAAGAAGACAGAAGCTGCGTGAACATTAATACGGCCCTGTGCTTTCTGCCAACGGGCTTTAATTTCGTTATCATTAAATTTGCTGGGCAGTTACACTTTGGTAATGCGAACATTTAGAAAAGATGCAACGGATGCTGGCAAAAGGAAAAAAAAAAACCTCTTTTTTTACAGCTATTTATAAGCACTTAGCACAGCTCTCCTGGGTTTGGAGAAGTTTCCCTCTTTTTTCTTCGTCTTTCCCCCCACACACCCTCCACTTCTAACTTCGTGTTCTGCCCCCGTCATTACGAGACACAGAGAGAACGAATCGCCAGGGACTGCGCCGCGGGTCCCCGGCAATCCGTCAGAAAAGTTCTTTCCGCGGTCTCTGCTGCCACCTCGTGGCCAATGCGCGGAACTGCCGCTGCCCGCTGCTTAGGCCGGCAAGCGGTATAACGCATGCGCGTAGAAACGCGGAAGTGGCGTTTTAACCGCTCTGCGCAGCTAATCCGCCACTCTCTGTGGTGATCAGTCCTCCAGGTAATAGCGAACACGCGCCCGTCAACTGAAAGATAGCAATTGTTTCGACAAACCACTACGGGGACGGGCAAGCAGCCGATTCTCGGACCGCCGGCTCAGCGATATTCTCCCCTTCTAATCCAGGATGCCCCTCGTCTATTTCCGCCCTTTTATGCCCGAGCCCACCCGGGAACGGACCGGGTCGGCTCAGGGCTGCCTCTCAGCGCCTCGTGGCACCCAACGTGCTTGCCGCCGCGGTGGAGGAGCAGACGTCCCGTTCCAGCCCCAGCTCTGCACCGCAGCGTTCCTGGAAAAGCAAGTCTCGCGAGAGCAACGCGCACGTGCGAATCTAGGCACTGCGCACGCGGCAGTCTCTCTAGGCACCGCACTACGCAGGCGCGGTTCTCGAGACAACAGCACGGAGTACGGACGCGCGGTTCATGAGAAAGCACAACGCATGCGCCAGTGGTTTAAAAAAAAAAAAAAAAAAAACCACACACCACTACGCGCGCACTGGATTCTGCTCCGAACGGGGCATGCGCCGGATTCTGCCCGCCACGGTGCATGCGCCTGTCTGTGCCCCGCAATGCGCATGTGCCAAGTGCTCTGCGCACGCGCCAGCTGCAAGAGCGCATTGGGCATGCGCGACCGTTCGCACCGCTCTGCGCATGCGCCAGTCTCGGCACCGCGATGCGCATGCTCTCCTCACGGCCGCAAAACGCATGCGCCATCGTTTGCAGTGCGCATGCGGCAAGCATGTCACCGAACTGCGCGTGCGGCCGCCTTGGCACGGCACTGCGCATGCGCTTCTCGCGCGCGGATTACGGCGTACGCTCGTTTTCGGGCACGCGCCTACGCGTTCGCTTTTTTCGACGCCTCATTGCGCAAGCGGCGGGTGCACGGTCCGCCTAGACAGTACGTTCTGGAAGCAGACCGGGGCATAAAACCGCCCGAGGAAATAGACAAGGAGCATTCTGGATTGGAAAAGAGAGAATAGTGTCGCGGAGCCGGCGGTCCAAGTATTGCCTGCTCACCTGCATCTCAGGGCTTCGAAGAAATGGATGCTATTGGAAAGCTGGACGGCGCATGCGCACTACTTCCCGGAGGACCGAGCATAACGCAGATCGGCGGGGTGCCTGCGCAGAGGAGCAGGACCGTGCGCGCACCACTTCCGGATCAAACACCTCACCTGTGAGGACAGGCTGAGAGAGCTGGGGCTGGGGCAATACATGTTGGGGGATGAAAGGGCTGAGCATACCCAACCCCTTCAAAGCAGTTGTCTTTCCACCCCAGTTTTTGGACTGCAGCACCAGCCCCACACAGGGTCCAGCCTTCTCCGGTTTGATCTCGTGCAGGATATTCTTGCAATGTGTGTGACAAAATATACATATATACACCTATATACAGAGCGGGCATTCCTGGGAAGATTTGGCTAGAGGATAAGTGATGCAAACTATCTGAGATCTTCCCCAAGTTAAGTAGAAGGACTCCCCAAAAGAACTATGACAACGGAGTTCACGAAATATAAATATTATCCAATTCTAATGCAGAAACAACATTTGATTCCCACAACACCACCTCCTATCCGTCTCCCTCAGAGATTCCCAGGAGCACCTCAGGCTGCTGCTTTCTCGTGACAGCCTGGCCATCTGCCCCAGCAGCTCCTTAAGCAGAGTACGCCTGCAACTAGCTTCCTTTAACTGGCTGGTAGGTATGGTGAGATAGTTCCTTTACGGGAATCGAAATGGAAATCACAATGAGTTGGATGGCATCCTGCTTTTCTTCTCCAGTGCCAGAGAAGTCCACATATTCCAGCACCACAAAAGGTCATGCACACAGCCCAGTGCTGCGGAAGGCAGTTCTGTCCAACACCGCGACGTCTCTGCCACCCAACGCAGCTTGAAGCCACCGTGCCTCAGCCTCCATTTTGAGCTGGGGCCAGAAGGCCGCCCCGCCCTATAGCCCCACCCTCCCTTCATTGTGAGTTAGGCCGGAAGGCTGCACTGCCCAATAGCACTGCAGGCCGCTGCCCCACCCTCCATTACGTGCCAGGCAGGCACACAGCATAGAAGACTGTGGGCGCACCCCCCCACGGCATTCACTGTCTGCACACCCTTGCGACAGGGACGAGAGGCAGTGGGCGCTACGGGGCCAGGGGCAGCTGTCCTTGCAGGCCCCAGGAAGGAGAGTAGCTTTCAGCGGCCTTCGGCCACAGCTTTTGGAGGCTGAGGGTCTCTTCAGGTCCCTGCGACCATGCCGCAGAGACAGGCAAAGTGCTGCCAGCCCTCTCTGCGCCGGGGCCCGGCCCAGCCCCCTGCCTGCCCCGCACAGCGGGAGGAGCACAGGCGGGAGCTGGAGGCGCTGCGGGCCCAGCTGGAGGGCGAGCGGCTCCGCTCCCAGGAGATGCAGCGCCGCCGGGCCGTCGAGAGACGTGAGCTGCAGGAGGCGGCAGAGCGGGAGCGGCAGCTCCTGGCCGACCGACTGCGCTCCAACTGGGAGCGACAGCAGGCGTCAAAGCTGCAGCGCCTGCGGGAGCAGAGCCAGAGGCAGCGGGAGGCGGACATCCGCCAACTGCTGCAGATGAAGGAGGCCCAGCTCCGCCAGACGCGGGAGCGGCTGCAGCAGCGGTGCAACAACGCCAACCGCCAGGTACGGGATCTGCTGCGGCAGCTAGCAAAGGAGCTGCTGAGTGGCGAGAGCAGCAGAGAGGCCCACAGACTGCAGCAGGAAGTCCAGCGGCAGCTCTGCAGGAAGCCCTGTGCAGAGCAGGCCGCCCACGTCCTGCGCCTCCAGCGCAAACTGCAGGAGCAGAGGAGACGCTTCCTGCATTACATCCTGGAGCACGGACAGGGGCAGCCGCCCGCCTCCTGCAACGGGGCCAGGGCTGCAGCCGCTGGGCCGCGCACACGGCAAAGGCCAGCCTGCCGTCGGGCTGTAGCAGAAGCGGGTGTTCAGGCTGCAGAGCAACAACAGGCCTGCCCACCTGAGCACAGGGAGCTGCGGGAGCAGAGTGCCCATCTGCTGAGGGCACTGAAGGACTTGCAGAGACAATGCAGCCTCCTTGGAGAGGAGAACTGCCTGCTGAGGAGCAGAAGCTCTCAGCAGATGAGGGAGGAGGTGGAGCGGCTCAAGGACAAGACGCATACGCTCAGCCTCCTTACCAAGCAGCTGCGGGAAACAGTCCGGCAGCTCAAGGAGGCCTCTTCCACATCCAGAGGGGCCGCAGAAAAGGCAGAGGAAGCCAACCAGCTGCAGGGGCAGCATTTGGAAAAGGAGAGTGGGAAAAAGCTGGAGCCGCACGGAAATCCAGAACAGGAATGGCTGGAGAAGTCGGGAGGGTGGCTGATGGCAAGCTGCAGCCTGCATTCTCGCAGACGATCACCAGCACTAATTCGAAGATTCATAGCTCGTCACAGCTACAATCCTTTTGAGGGCCCTAATGAGGACCCAGAAAACGAGCTTCCACTGACTGCTGGACAATACCTTTACATCTTCGGAGACGTAGATGAAGATGGCTGGTTTCTGGGAGAGCTGACGGATGGCACAAGAGGACTGGTCCCTTCCAATCTGGTGGAAGAAGTTTCAGATGATGACCTGGATACGACTGTGCCTCCACAGCTTCGTGATCTCCTGCAGGATACCGACGATGACGAGCAACTAGGCAGCAGGAGCGGTGGCAGAAAGTGATGGTCACCATCCAGAAATCTGTGTCCGTGTATTGGCTGAGCCTGGGGGATGCGGAGATTCCTCTCCATAATACGGCAGCATCCCATCAAGATTCCATATTTTCATCCACATAGATGAAGAATACCTCCTGCTCCACTTGATGTTCAACTGAAGCATGGTCCATCGGCACAAAGACCTTGAAAATTTATCACTTGTATGACTGAGAATTTACTACATTTGGACTGAAAAAAAATCTAAAAAAAATTTAAAAACACCATAAAATAACCAAACTCAAAACGCACGTGTGAAGTCTTCTTGTTTTCTGGCAGTCCGCTTTTGTAAAGGTATGAGGAAAGCAAGAGGCTGAGGAAAGCCTCCAAAGTCTTTCTCAAGCGCACTACCTACAAGTATTGGAATCGAGAGAGAAAGGAATCATTACTGCTTGCTTCTGTTCTTCGGGATACCTGAAGTACCTTGGAAGGCCACACTTCCTGAGCAATATAAACATTCTGTCCCAAAGCAGCTCTTTGACCGTTTCCACTGGGTGATAAGGCATAGCGCTTGCATCATCTGAAGGCACGGACTCAGGTGCCAATCCAAATCCTTAACTGCAGGTCCTTACATTCTATACATACATGCTCAAGCTCCCTCTTGTAATTTTCCATCCATCCCTACGTGTCAGCAGAGCGCTTAACAAGTCTCCTTTAGTCTAGACACCAACTGCGCACACAACTGAGACACGGCTGCACCATTCCTAGAAAAACAGCTTTACAATTTCCCATAATAAGGTACCCGGCTCGCTCATATCCAACTTACTATAGGACACAGATTTATGCCTTATTTGCCCATCTCTGATATTGATAGCACCTGCCAGCCCCCAGAAATTACTATTTTAACACAAGGCCCAGAGGCAAAAACAACAGAATCCTACTAGAAATCATTCCGGTCAATGAGAATAGTTTTCTGCTGTGCCTGTTTCGAAAACCCATGTAATCAGTGACACGTGAAAATACGTGAACAATAGTCACCGCATCTCTGCGGCACTACCTGAAAATATAAATTTGCTGGAAAGCATTAAGGTTTGAATCTCAGGGTTACCAAGTGCTTTGGTACAAAGCCAGCATTCATCCGCCCTATACCACGGTGAGGCATTAAATTACCAGAAGGAGCAACTCCACCTATTTCACTGATTACACTTTCGTCTTGGCCATACGTAATAGCTCAACTCTCTGCAACCAGCAGAGAAGACTGACCAGGCTTTAGGAAACGACATATTCATTGGCATCAGAGAGAGGCCTTTCTGACACTGACTTTTTTCACACAGCTCAGCTATCTCAAATGCCCACCCCCTGCCCCCTACACCCGGAAAAAAAACAGACAGACCCAAACAAAAAACACTTGCACATTGGACTCCTTGGGCTTGAGAGAGGCTTAACTGGCTTAACTTCTATTGTGCGCTAGTAACATGGAGCGCAAGAAAAGCTTTCCAAAGGGAATGAGCTGGAAACTGGGTATGTGAACAAGTAATCCTCAAAAAAGGAGCGCCTGCCGCAGCTGGCTGGGGAGGGCCTGCGTATACCCCGTGCCCTTGTGGGCTATCTGTCCAGCTGCAGGAGGACCAGAGAAGGGCAGCTGAAAAGATGAAAAGCTGCAGCTGAGCCTGATAGACCCGCACAGCTCTCGGGCCATCTTGCTGATGGCAGCTGTGACGCATCGATTCGTTCTATGCAGGTGAATTAATTTTTTCCATCTGCAAACTTAGGTGGAGAACTGCAGTTTTCGTTAGTCTTTGTGGAAACGCTGTAATGGTCCACACTAATCTCAAAACAGCAACTCTGTGCTGTGACTGCCTGCGTAGACCTGCTGGGGCCTAAATTTTAGGGCATAAAAAAGAATAAAAAGCCAAAAATGAAACCTGGAGTTGAAGAAAGGCCCTTGGGAAAAAATACATTAAAAGTAGGAACAAGACAGAGGCTGAGTGAACATTAATATGGCCCCGCGCTTTCTGCCAATGGGCTTTAATTTCGTTATCATTAAATTTGCCGGGCAGTTGCATTTTGGTCTGTGAACATTTAGAAACAATGCAACAGATGCTGGCAAAAAGAAAAAAAAAAAAAAAAAAGAACTTATTTTTTCACAGCTACTTAGAAGCACTTAGCAGAGCTTGCCTGGGTTTGGGGTAGTCTCTCTCTTTTTTTCTTCGTCTTTCCCCCCACAACGCCCCCGCTTCCAACTTCGCGCTCTTCTCCCGCCATCACAAGACAGAGAGAACGGGTCGCCAGGGGAGAAAAACGCGGGCCGATCCCGTCAGAAAAGTTCTTTCCGCGGTCTTTGCTGCCACCTCGTGGCCCATGCGCGGAACTGCCGCTGTCTGTCGCCGCGTCCCGCAAGCAGCACAACGCATGCGCGTACAAATGCGGAAGTGGCGTTTTAACCGCTCTGCGCAGCTAATGCGCCGCTCTCTATGGTGATCAGTCCTCCAGCTAATAGCGACCGTGCGCCCGTCCACTTAAAGACAGCAATTGTTTCGACAGACCACGACGGGGACGGGCAAGCAGCCGATTCCCGGGCCGCCGGCCCAGCGATATTCTCCCCCTTCTAATCCAGGATGCCCCTCGTCTATTTCCGCCCTTTTATGCCCAAGCCCACGCGGAAGCGGACCGGTTGGGCTCACAGCTGCCCCTCAGCGCCTCGTGGCATCCAACTTCCTCTCCGCCCCGGTGAACCAGCAAAGTCCCTTTCCACCCCCAGCCCTGCACCGTCCCCCAGCCGTTTAAAAGCCCTCCCAGCGGCAGTGGAACGCGAGCAGCTCGGAGATTCGCGGTCGCGGTACTGGCGTGCAGCAGCACCGACGCGGCAGCAACCCGCGACCAGCGAGCCTCGGGAGAGCAACGCGCACGCGCGAGCCCGGGCACTGCAGTGCGCATGTGCCGGTAGCGGCTCGGCGCTACGCATGCGCCCCTCTCGGCAGAGCACTACGCGTGCCCAAGCCTAGACGCTGCACTGCGCAAGCGCCACCCTCCGCACCGCACTACGCATGTGCCTGTTCCCGAGGCAGGCTCGAGCGTCAGACCGTCGGAGGAAATAGACAAGGAGCACTTCCGACAGCAAGAGAGAAAACCGTTGCTGAGCCAGCAGGAATTGACTGCTCGACTGCATCTCAGGGCTTGGTAGATTTGAAAGCTATTTATGAGTTCTCTGGCGCATGCGTGCTGTTGCCTGGAGGACTAACCCTAACAAAGCTCGGCAGATTCGCTGCGCAGAGCGATGAGAACGTACGTACGCCACTTCCGCGTGCCTGCGCGCATGCGTACTGCTGCCTGCGGCACCGAACATACGCGGCCGCAATTCCACCGATTGGCCACGAGGGGGCACCAGAGACCGCGGAAACAACAGCTCCGACTGGATTGACGCGGAGCCGCGCCGCAGCTTCTGGCGCTCCGTTCCTTCTCTCTCGTGAGGGCAGAGGAAAAACGCAGTTAGGTCGGGGTTGAGGGAGGAGAGAATTACGTCAGTTGGAACAAGACGAAGAAAAACAAGGAAAACTTCTCTATGCCCAGCAAAACTCTGCTAAGTGCTTAAGAATATCGGTAAATAAATAAATAACGTCATCATCAAATTGATTTTGTCATGCTTTTTTTTTTTTTTTTTGAAGGCAACTGAGGTGATGAAAAAGCTGGTGTCAATTGGACAGGAGGGCGCAGTGAAGCCAAGGATGGCGAGGAATGATTAACAATCCTTAACGTTGCAAAAGAAAACAAACAAAAAAACCACCAGTAAAACAACTTCTGTACCTGGCCATGCAACTCTGAGATCCCGTCTGGGTCTCCCGGCGCTTGTAAATATCCACCGGGTCAATTTTGATATCGAGCGATTTGTTGTCAGTTCTTCCATTCACAGTCAGTGCCAGGATCTGCCGCCGCAGGGCGTTCTGACCATGGGCACCACTGCTGAACTGTTTCAATATCAGTGGGATTCCCAGGCACGGTTTCAAGGATTTGGTCTACTTTTGACCCAAAGGGAGAATTGATATGAAATGCGAGGTATGCATAAGTCATCATGAGGCGTGTTTCTCAGCATCACCTTTGGGAAACAAAGGATTTTTCATAAAAGTCTCAATACAGCAGTAAAATAGAACACTGTATAAAAACAATGAGAACGCTTTGTGAGCAGGCAAGGAGCTTTACGACCTCTGCCTGGGAAATCCAGAGCCACTTGCCCACAGACTCCTCTTTGGCAGCTGTTCTAGATTCAGCTGAACATTCTGTTCCAGAGCACAACTCAAAACTACAGAGGAAACAAAGGGAGTTCTACATAGGCAGAATAAAAAGAATGCTATGTTTCTTCAGTATTGAAAAACCAACAACAGAAGCCATTCCCCAAATTCCACTGCGGGAAACATAGCGGCAGAGAAGAAAGCATCCATATTTCCCCGAACCAGTGCTCGAAGGAAAAAAGGAAAACAAACAAACAAACAAGTTTTATATGTTACCTGCTTGAAGGCGTATACCACTCTCACTCTTTAAAAGCATTAAAGAAAAAAAAAGTAAAATGCATAGAGTAATCTCTTCCAACAACACGTGCATTTGGTCTGGGCAGCAAAGGGCGCAGCTCTGTATCACAAAGAACCGAAGTCATAAGCACCAGGCTCCTAAGTTCCAGCCAAACCAACCAAACGTGCCTATGGACAGGCAGAATCCTTAAGTAGGACAGCCAGTAAAAACGTCAAACAAAGCACCCGATTCTCAGCCTTCTTGTTCCTTTTTGAAAATCCAGAGGTCTCTGTGTTAGCTCCACCTCTAGCCTGTAAAGCCCGAGCTCGCCGTCTGGGGGAAGTCCAAGAAAAGGCTGGGTTATTACAGCGAGTCCCCAGTAGGATTGACATTTTTTCTAGCCTCAGGTCTCAGTTCTTTTACACATGCGAGGTATCTCTCAGGGTCATCTGGTGGTCTTTTGATGAAGGCCATGTCTTTCTTGCTGTGCACACTTGGACCTGGTTCAAGCTGAAGGATGCTTGACTCACTCCAGGCAGTTGTCTTATCAGCCACAACTCAGAAACCTTGCTGACAACACCAAGCTGTGGGGAGCAGCGACACGCCAGCAGTGACATGGGACGCCAACCAGAGGGACCCAGAGAGGCTTGAGCAGCGGGCACAGACAAACCTCATCAGCTTCAACAAATCCAGGCGCAGTGTCTTGCACCTGGGACAAGAGAATCCCCCACTACCAATACATGCTGGGGGATGAAAGGGCTGAGCCTAGGCCCGTCGCAAAAGAGCTGGTGGATGGCAAGCTGTACACGAGCCAGCAAAGTGCCCTCCCAGCCCGGAAAACCAGCCACATCCTGGGCTGCACCAAAAGATGTGCGGTCAGCAGGTGAAAAGAGGTGATCCTGCCCCTCTGCTCTGTGCTGAAGAGGCCTCACCTGGAGTACTGCGTCCATATGAAGAGCCCTCAGTGCAGAAGGGACATGGACCCGTTGGAGCACATACAGAGGACGGCCACAAGAAAAAAAAAAAAAAAAAAAAAAAGAACCAAAGGATCAAACACCTCACCTGTGAGGACAGGCTGAGAGAGCTGGGGCTGTTCAGCCCGGAGAAGTGAAGGCTCCGAGGTGACCTGGTAACAGCCTTTCGATACCCAAAGGGGAGCTAAAGGAAAGAAGGAGGGAAAATTTAGGTTAGATATAAGGAAAATATCCTTCATAGCAAGGGACAAGGGGAAACGTTTTAAGCTGGGGGAGGGAAGATTTAGGTTGGATGGCAGGGGGAAGTTCTCCACAGAGAGAGCGGTGAGGGGCTGGAACAGCTGCCCAGAGAGGCTGTGGATGCCCCGTCCATCCCTGGAGGTGTTCAAGGCCAGGTTGGATGGGGCCCTGGGCAGCCCGGTCTAGTATGAAATGGGGAGGTTGATGGTCCTGCATGTGGCAGGGGGGGGGGGTTGGAGATCCACGATCCTCGAGGTCCCTTCCGACCCGGGACATTCTGTGACTCTGCGCAGTGGACCAGGTTGCCCAGAGATGCGGTGGATGCCCTGTCCCTTCCAAGGTGACACGCAGGGCAACCTGATCTAGCTGTGAATGTCCCTGTTCATTGTGGGTGAGTCGGACTAGATCATCATAAATGGTCGCTTCCGACTCTAAGGAGTCTCTGGTATGATACCTGAAGCCATGTCCACAAAGGACATCGATGGCATGGTGAGCAACCAGGGTAGGTGGGGAAGCCTGTGTGCTCAACAGCTCCGGGGAAACTCACCAAGTAGTCCAGTCGGGAAGATTCACATCAGCCATAGAGCCTCTCTGTGCCAGTCCCAGTATTCAGCACACCAGAGGTACTGCTTTATCACACTGGTGGGTCCCACAGCTGCAGAGCTAGCTATTGAATGGGGGCCAGGGGATGGAAGGAAGAGGGGTGGGGAGATTGGCTATCATACAGACTAGGAAACTAACAGCATCCCCTGACAATTGGGATGGAGATATCTGGGGTGGTCCAGACAAAGTGGTCCAGTAGAAGACAATCCTTTGTTTCCTATAAAGACGAAGCCGGATCTGCCATAAAAACAGAAAGAACCCTAGGACCCTGGGGTGGTCGGCCACAACGTGCTCTGAGAACTGTGCCCTGACATCTGTTACTACTGACAAATCTGTAAGGGAGGTCTAGGAGAGAACCAGACAAAACAGGAACAGAATACTCGTGTTCAGTATGCTCAAGTAGTGGAGACTGCATTACACTAAGCGAGGATGAAGAAAACGGCCACTGGGGCTGGGGCTTTTCTTAAGCTCAGGTCCCAGCCTGATACACGCACCTCACTCTATCACCAGCCACGTAGCTTATTGGGCTGGAAGAATAAACCCCAGGGAGCAAGGCGAGCCCCTTGTGACCCCCATTCCATCTCTAAGTGAGCGTCCCACAGCCATCACCAAACCCACCTGCATACAAGCGATGCATGAACAAGGGATTCATGGCGTTCCATTATCTGCTCCACAGATTTCACAGTGCTTAAACCACTAACTAGAGGAGCCCCAGAAACCCTTAAACCCCATCGAGCTGCAAAACAGAACGGGATCCAAAGAGACACGGAGCATAATTTAAATACGCGCCCTTAAACAATACTCAGCATGGGCGGAATTAATCCGTGGCAGAGGAGACACAGAGGACACAGGGGCAGAGGACACAGGGAGAACACAAAGACACAAGTAGGACACAGAGGGAACGTGTCATAAAATAGGTTGGGACAGTGTGGTAGTTTGGAGTCCCAGGTCGATGATTGTGCAATTAGCTCCAGGCGTTTCCAGAGTTGCAATGCTCAGTCAGCCAACCAGCATTACCTTGGGGCTGATTGAAGCATTCCAGACATGAGATAAGAGTAAAAGAGAGGAATGAACGTCAGTCTCTTCATTACCAATTCAGAGAAAAGCAGATAACCCCTTCACTCCCCTCAGAGAACAATTGGAAGGCATCATAAGGAGAGGCATAGCGGACATAGCTACTCTAAACCAACTTAGGATCCCCACAGAAAGGCAGAAGCCAAAACCCTGCAAAAAAGAAAGGATCACTTACCTCTTTCCAAGAACCAGAGCTCACCCAACAATCCACAGGAGGCAGTCTCCAGGAAGAAACCCTGCCTTTGGGGCTGCCAGCCCTTAAATGAGGAGAGGGAGGGGCTGGAGCCAGGCTCAGCCTCATCTGGTTCTCTAGGTGCATTGCTTCCACCTGTGCTTGCAGGGCTACACCCCTCACCAGGTGCTCCGTCACTGCTTCAGGCTGTGATCTCAAAGTTCCCATAAAAGCATGAAAAAAAAAAAAAAAAGTAATGAAGTAATGACTGGCAGCCAATTGAGCAAGGGGGGAGGGAGGGGGTTATCGATGGACAAGCTAGGATGGTCCACATGTTTTGATTCCAGTCTGTCCTCAATGGCAATTGGTGGCATTTCTAATAAATAGGGGAGCACAGATTTCCATACTGATACAGCAAGATGCTGAGAAGCTGCATGTGCAACAAAAGGGCTGAGACTACCGGTGTGAATGGAGCGAGTGCTGTCTGCCAAACTGCCAGGGTCAGCTTTGGCTCCCCAGTGAGAAATCTGTGTCATCTACTTGCACAGCAATTAAAGACCATTGTGAAATTATTTTAGGATTTGGTTCCTCAGTGGGTGAACCTGGCACCTGCCCGCATGGCAGCGTGAAGCCCTTTGGCTCAAACATCGATCCCAAACCCCAGAGAAGTCGGGAGGCTGTAGAGTGCGTACTTCGTGCAGCCCCTGCACTCCTCGAGTCAGAGATCACTGACGTACTGCAGGACCCCATTTCTGTTGCGGCACGACAGGGGATTGCTGAAGTCACTGCAGATTTGGAGAAAAGACAGATCATCTCCAGAATGCACTCCCCATACAAGCGGCCCACGTGTGTGGGGCACAAGCCCCATTCTGGGGGCAATGACCCCCACCTGTGGGGCGCTACCCCCACCCCACTGTCACAGCCGTGTGCGGAGGACACCATCACCCCACTGCGCACAGCCATCAACTTCTCCCAGGACTCCACGCACCCCACAGGCATCCCTGACCCTGCCCTCAACCCCACGGTGACATGGGCACGGAGCGAAGGGGGACAGGTAGTGTGGGGGGAGGTGAGGAGACATGAGGGGACATGTGGGGACACGGGGTTGATGTGTGGGGTCATAAAAAGCCAAAAATGAAACTTGGAGTTGAAGAAAGGCCCTTGGAAAAAAATACATTAAAGTATAAAGAAGACAGAAGCTGCGTGAACATTAATACGGCCCTGTGCTTTCTGCCAACGGGCTTTAATTTCGTTATCATTAAATTTGCTGGGCAGTTACACTTTGGTAATGCGAACATTTAGAAAAGATGCAACGGATGCTGGCAAAAGGAAAAAAAAAAACCTCTTTTTTTACAGCTATTTATAAGCACTTAGCACAGCTCTCCTGGGTTTGGAGAAGTTTCCCTCTTTTTTCTTCGTCTTTCCCCCCACACACCCTCCACTTCTAACTTCGTGTTCTGCCCCCGTCATTACGAGACACAGAGAGAACGAATCGCCAGGGACTGCGCCGCGGGTCCCCGGCAATCCGTCAGAAAAGTTCTTTCCGCGGTCTCTGCTGCCACCTCGTGGCCAATGCGCGGAACTGCCGCTGCCCGCTGCTTAGGCCGGCAAGCGGTATAACGCATGCGCGTAGAAACGCGGAAGTGGCGTTTTAACCGCTCTGCGCAGCTAATCCGCCACTCTCTGTGGTGATCAGTCCTCCAGGTAATAGCGAACACGCGCCCGTCAACTGAAAGATAGCAATTGTTTCGACAAACCACTACGGGGACGGGCAAGCAGCCGATTCTCGGACCGCCGGCTCAGCGATATTCTCCCCTTCTAATCCAGGATGCCCCTCGTCTATTTCCGCCCTTTTATGCCCGAGCCCACCCGGGAACGGACCGGGTCGGCTCAGGGCTGCCTCTCAGCGCCTCGTGGCACCCAACGTGCTTGCCGCCGCGGTGGAGGAGCAGACGTCCCGTTCCAGCCCCAGCTCTGCACCGCAGCGTTCCTGGAAAAGCAAGTCTCGCGAGAGCAACGCGCACGTGCGAATCTAGGCACTGCGCACGCGGCAGTCTCTCTAGGCACCGCACTACGCAGGCGCGGTTCTCGAGACAACAGCACGGAGTACGGACGCGCGGTTCATGAGAAAGCACAACGCATGCGCCAGTGGTTTAAAAAAAAAAAAAAAAAAAACCACACACCACTACGCGCGCACTGGATTCTGCTCCGAACGGGGCATGCGCCGGATTCTGCCCGCCACGGTGCATGCGCCTGTCTGTGCCCCGCAATGCGCATGTGCCAAGTGCTCTGCGCACGCGCCAGCTGCAAGAGCGCATTGGGCATGCGCGACCGTTCGCACCGCTCTGCGCATGCGCCAGTCTCGGCACCGCGATGCGCATGCTCTCCTCACGGCCGCAAAACGCATGCGCCATCGTTTGCAGTGCGCATGCGGCAAGCATGTCACCGAACTGCGCGTGCGGCCGCCTTGGCACGGCACTGCGCATGCGCTTCTCGCGCGCGGATTACGGCGTACGCTCGTTTTCGGGCACGCGCCTACGCGTTCGCTTTTTTCGACGCCTCATTGCGCAAGCGGCGGGTGCACGGTCCGCCTAGACAGTACGTTCTGGAAGCAGACCGGGGCATAAAACCGCCCGAGGAAATAGACAAGGAGCATTCTGGATTGGAAAAGAGAGAATAGTGTCGCGGAGCCGGCGGTCCAAGTATTGCCTGCTCACCTGCATCTCAGGGCTTCGAAGAAATGGATGCTATTGGAAAGCTGGACGGCGCATGCGCACTACTTCCCGGAGGACCGAGCATAACGCAGATTGGCGGGGTGCCTGCGCAGAGGAGCAGGACCGTGCGCGCACCACTTCCGGATCAAACACCTCACCTGTGAGGACAGGCTGAGAGAGCTGGGGCTGGGGCAATACATGTTGGGGGATGAAAGGGCTGAGCATACCCAACCCCTTCAAAGCAGTTGTCTTTCCACCCCAGTTTTTGGACTGCAGCACCAGCCCCACACAGGGTCCAGCCTTCTCCGGTTTGATCTCGTGCAGGATATTCTTGCAATGTGTGTGACAAAATATACATATATACACCTATATACAGAGCGGGCATTCCTGGGAAGATTTGGCTAGAGGATAAGTGATGCAAACTATCTGAGATCTTCCCCAAGTTAAGTAGAAGGACTCCCCAAAAGAACTATGACAACGGAGTTCACGAAATATAAATATTATCCAATTCTAATGCAGAAACAACATTTGATTCCCACAACACCACCTCCTATCCGTCTCCCTCAGAGATTCCCAGGAGCACCTCAGGCTGCTGCTTTCTCGTGACAGCCTGGCCATCTGCCCCAGCAGCTCCTTAAGCAGAGTACGCCTGCAACTAGCTTCCTTTAACTGGCTGGTAGGTATAGTGAGATAGTTCCTTTACGGGAATCGAAATGGAAATCACAATGAGTTGGATGGCATCCTGCTTTTCTTCTCCAGTGCCAGAGAAGTCCACATATTCCAGCACCACAAAAGGTCATGCACACAGCCCAGTGCTGCGGAAGGCAGTTCTGTCCAACACCGCGACGTCTCTGCCACCCAACGCAGCTTGAAGCCACCGTGCCTCAGCCTCCATTTTGAGCTGGGGCCAGAAGGCCGCCCCGCCCTATAGCCCCACCCTCCCTTCATTGTGAGTTAGGCCGGAAGGCTGCACTGCCCAATAGCACTGCAGGCCGCTGCCCCACCCTCCATTACGTGCCAGGCAGGCACACAGCATAGAAGACTGTGGGCGCACCCCCCCACGGCATTCACTGTCTGCACACCCTTGCGACAGGGACGAGAGGCAGTGGGCGCTACGGGGCCAGGGGCAGCTGTCCTTGCAGGCCCCAGGAAGGAGAGTAGCTTTCAGCGGCCTTCGGCCACAGCTTTTGGAGGCTGAGGGTCTCTTCAGGTCCCTGCGACCATGCCGCAGAGACAGGCAAAGTGCTGCCAGCCCTCTCTGCGCCAGGGCCCGGCCCAGCCCCCTGCCTGCCCCGCACAGCGGGAGGAGCACAGGCGGGAGCTGGAGGCGCTGCGGGCCCAGCTGGAGGGCGAGCGGCTCCGCTCCCAGGAGATGCAGCGCCGCCGGGCCGTCGAGAGACGTGAGCTGCAGGAGGCGGCAGAGCGGGAGCGGCAGCTCCTGGCCGACCGACTGCGCTCCAACTGGGAGCGACAGCAGGCGTCAAAGCTGCAGCGCCTGCGGGAGCAGAGCCAGAGGCAGCGGGAGGCGGACATCCGCCAACTGCTGCAGATGAAGGAGGCCCAGCTCCGCCAGACGCGGGAGCGGCTGCAGCAGCGGTGCAACAACGCCAACCGCCAGGTACGGGATCTGCTGCGGCAGCTAGCAAAGGAGCTGCTGAGTGGCGAGAGCAGCAGAGAGGCCCACAGACTGCAGCAGGAAGTCCAGCGGCAGCTCTGCAGGAAGCCCTGTGCAGAGCAGGCCGCCCACGTCCTGCGCCTCCAGCGCAAACTGCAGGAGCAGAGGAGACGCTTCCTGCATTACATCCTGGAGCACGGACAGGGGCAGCCGCCCGCCTCCTGCAACGGGGCCAGGGCTGCAGCCGCTGGGCCGCGCACACGGCAAAGGCCAGCCTGCCGTCGGGCTGTAGCAGAAGCGGGTGTTCAGGCTGCAGAGCAACAACAGGCCTGCCCACCTGAGCACAGGGAGCTGCGGGAGCAGAGTGCCCATCTGCTGAGGGCACTGAAGGACTTGCAGAGACAATGCAGCCTCCTTGGAGAGGAGAACTGCCTGCTGAGGAGCAGAAGCTCTCAGCAGATGAGGGAGGAGGTGGAGCGGCTCAAGGACAAGACGCATACGCTCAGCCTCCTTACCAAGCAGCTGCGGGAAACAGTCCGGCAGCTCAAGGAGGCCTCTTCCACATCCAGAGGGGCCGCAGAAAAGGCAGAGGAAGCCAACCAGCTGCAGGGGCAGCATTTGGAAAAGGAGAGTGGGAAAAAGCTGGAGCCGCACGGAAATCCAGAACAGGAATGGCTGGAGAAGTCGGGAGGGTGGCTGATGGCAAGCTGCAGCCTGCATTCTCGCAGACGATCACCAGCACTAATTCGAAGATTCATAGCTCGTCACAGCTACAATCCTTTTGAGGGCCCTAATGAGGACCCAGAAAACGAGCTTCCACTGACTGCTGGACAATACCTTTACATCTTCGGAGACGTAGATGAAGATGGCTGGTTTCTGGGAGAGCTGACGGATGGCACAAGAGGACTGGTCCCTTCCAATCTGGTGGAAGAAGTTTCAGATGATGACCTGGATACGACTGTGCCTCCACAGCTTCGTGATCTCCTGCAGGATACCGACGATGACGAGCAACTAGGCAGCAGGAGCGGTGGCAGAAAGTGATGGTCACCATCCAGAAATCTGTGTCCGTGTATTGGCTGAGCCTGGGGGATGCGGAGATTCCTCTCCATAATACGGCAGCATCCCATCAAGATTCCATATTTTCATCCACATAGATGAAGAATACCTCCTGCTCCACTTGATGTTCAACTGAAGCATGGTCCATCGGCACAAAGACCTTGAAAATTTATCACTTGTATGACTGAGAATTTACTACATTTGGACTGAAAAAAAATCTAAAAAAAATTAAAAAACACCATAAAATAACCAAACTCAAAACGCACGTGTGAAGTCTTCTTGTTTTCTGGCAGTCCGCTTTTGTAAAGGTATGAGGAAAGCAAGAGGCTGAGGAAAGCCTCCAAAGTCTTTCTCAAGCGCACTACCTACAAGTATTGGAATCGAGAGAGAAAGGAATCATTACTGCTTGCTTCTGTTCTTCGGGATACCTGAAGTACCTTGGAAGGCCACACTTCCTGAGCAATATAAACATTCTGTCCCAAAGCAGCTCTTTGACCGTTTCCACTGGGTGATAAGGCATAGCGCTTGCATCATCTGAAGGCACGGACTCAGGTGCCAATCCAAATCCTTAACTGCAGGTCCTTACATTCTATACATACATGCTCAAGCTCCCTCTTGTAATTTTCCATCCATCCCTACGTGTCAGCAGAGCGCTTAACAAGTCTCCTTTAGTCTAGACACCAACTGCGCACACAACTGAGACACGGCTGCACCATTCCTAGAAAAACAGCTTTACAATTTCCCATAATAAGGTACCCGGCTCGCTCATATCCAACTTACTATAGGACACAGATTTATGCCTTATTTGCCCATCTCTGATATTGATAGCACCTGCCAGCCCCCAGAAATTACTATTTTAACACAAGGCCCAGAGGCAAAAACAACAGAATCCTACTAGAAATCATTCCGGTCAATGAGAATAGTTTTCTGCTGTGCCTGTTTCGAAAACCCATGTAATCAGTGACACGTGAAAATACGTGAACAATAGTCACCGCATCTCTGCGGCACTACCTGAAAATATAAATTTGCTGGAAAGCATTAAGGTTTGAATCTCAGGGTTACCAAGTGCTTTGGTACAAAGCCAGCATTCATCCGCCCTATACCACGGTGAGGCATTAAATTACCAGAAGGAGCAACTCCACCTATTTCACTGATTACACTTTCGTCTTGGCCATACGTAATAGCTCAACTCTCTGCAACCAGCAGAGAAGACTGACCAGGCTTTAGGAAACGACATATTCATTGGCATCAGAGAGAGGCCTTTCTGACACTGACTTTTTTCACACAGCTCAGCTATCTCAAATGCCCACCCCCTGCCCCCTACACCCGGAAAAAAACCAGACAGACCCAAACAAAAAACACTTGCACATTGGACTCCTTGGGCTTGAGAGAGGCTTAACTGGCTTAACTTCTATTGTGCGCTAGTAACATGGAGCGCAAGAAAAGCTTTCCAAAGGGAATGAGCTGGAAACTGGGTATGTGAACAAGTAATCCTCAAAAAAGGAGCGCCTGCCGCAGCTGGCTGGGGAGGGCCTGCGTATACCCCGTGCCCTTGTGGGCTATCTGTCCAGCTGCAGGAGGACCAGAGAAGGGCAGCTGAAAAGATGAAAAGCTGCAGCTGAGCCTGATAGACCCGCACAGCTCTCGGGCCATCTTGCCGATGGCAGCTGTGATGCATCGATTCGTTCTATGCAGGTGAATTAATTTTTTCCATCTGCAAACTTAGGTGGAGAACTGCAGTTTTCGTTAGTCTTTGTGGAAACGCTGTAATGGTCCACACTAATCTCAAAACAGCAACTCTGTGCTGTGACTGCCTGCGTAGACCTGCTGGGGCCTAAATTTTAGGGCATAAAAAAGAATAAAAAGCCAAAAATGAAACCTGGAGTTGAAGAAAGGCCCTTGGGAAAAAATACATTAAAAGTAGGAACAAGACAGAGGCTGAGTGAACATTAATATGGCCCCGCGCTTTCTGCCAATGGGCTTTAATTTCGTTATCATTAAATTTGCCGGGCAGTTGCATTTTGGTCTGTGAACATTTAGAAACAATGCAACAGATGCTGGCAAAAAGAAAAAAAAAAAAAAAAAAGAACTTATTTTTTCACAGCTACTTAGAAGCACTTAGCAGAGCTTGCCTGGGTTTGGGGTAGTCTCTCTCTTTTTTTCTTCGTCTTTCCCCCCACAACGCCCCCGCTTCCAACTTCGCGCTCTTCTCCCGCCATCACAAGACAGAGAGAACGGGTCGCCAGGGGAGAAAAACGCGGGCCGATCCCGTCAGAAAAGTTCTTTCCGCGGTCTTTGCTGCCACCTCGTGGCCCATGCGCGGAACTGCCGCTGTCTGTCGCCGCGTCCCGCAAGCAGCACAACGCATGCGCGTACAAATGCGGAAGTGGCGTTTTAACCGCTCTGCGCAGCTAATGCGCCGCTCTCTATGGTGATCAGTCCTCCAGCTAATAGCGACCGTGCGCCCGTCCACTTAAAGACAGCAATTGTTTCGACAGACCACGACGGGGACGGGCAAGCAGCCGATTCCCGGGCCGCCGGCCCAGCGATATTCTCCCCCTTCTAATCCAGGATGCCCCTCGTCTATTTCCGCCCTTTTATGCCCAAGCCCACGCGGAAGCGGACCGGTTGGGCTCACAGCTGCCCCTCAGCGCCTCGTGGCATCCAACTTCCTCTCCGCCCCGGTGAACCAGCAAAGTCCCTTTCCACCCCCAGCCCTGCACCGTCCCCCAGCCGTTTAAAAGCCCTCCCAGCGGCAGTGGAACGCGAGCAGCTCGGAGATTCGCGGTCGCGGTACTGGCGTGCAGCAGCACCGACGCGGCAGCAACCCGCGACCAGCGAGCCTCGGGAGAGCAACGCGCACGCGCGAGCCCGGGCACTGCAGTGCGCATGTGCCGGTAGCGGCTCGGCGCTACGCATGCGCCCCTCTCGGCAGAGCACTACGCGTGCCCAAGCCTAGACGCTGCACTGCGCAAGCGCCACCCTCCGCACCGCACTACGCATGTGCCTGTTCCCGAGGCAGGCTCGAGCGTCAGACCGTCGGAGGAAATAGACAAGGAGCACTTCCGACAGCAAGAGAGAAAACCGTTGCTGAGCCAGCAGGAATTGACTGCTCGACTGCATCTCAGGGCTTGGTAGATTTGAAAGCTATTTATGAGTTCTCTGGCGCATGCGTGCTGTTGCCTGGAGGACTAACCCTAACAAAGCTCGGCAGATTCGCTGCGCAGAGCGATGAGAACGTACGTACGCCACTTCCGCGTGCCTGCGCGCATGCGTACTGCTGCCTGCGGCACCGAACATACGCGGCCGCAATTCCACCGATTGGCCACGAGGGGGCACCAGAGACCGCGGAAACAACAGCTCCGACTGGATTGACGCGGAGCCGCGCCGCAGCTTCTGGCGCTCCGTTCCTTCTCTCTCGTGAGGGCAGAGGAAAAACGCAGTTAGGTCGGGGTTGAGGGAGGAGAGAATTACGTCAGTTGGAACAAGACGAAGAAAAACAAGGAAAACTTCTCTATGCCCAGCAAAACTCTGCTAAGTGCTTAAGAATATCGGTAAATAAATAAATAAATAAATAAATAACGTCATCATCAAATTGATTTTGTCATGCTTTTTTTTTTTTTGAAGGCAACTGAGGTGATGAAAAAGCTGGTGTCAATTGGACAGGAGGGCGCAGTGAAGCCAAGGATGGCGAGGAATGATTAACAATCCTTAACGTTGCAAAAGAAAACAAACAAAAAAACCACCAGTAAAACAACTTCTGTACCTGGCCATGCAACTCTGAGATCCCGTCTGGGTCTCCCGGCGCTTGTAAATATCCACCGGGTCAATTTTGATATCGAGCGATTTGTTGTCAGTTCTTCCATTCACAGTCAATGCCAGGATCTGCCGCCGCAGGGCGTTCTGACCATGGGCACCACTGCTGAACTGTTTCAATATCAGTGGGATTCCCAGGCACGGTTTCAAGGATTTGGTCTACTTTTGACCCAAAGGGAGAATTGATATGAAATGCGAGGTATGCATAAGTCATCATGAGGCGTGTTTCTCAGCATCACCTTTGGGAAACAAAGGATTTTTCATAAAAGTCTCAATACAGCAGTAAAATAGAACACTGTATAAAAACAATGAGAACGCTTTGTGAGCAGGCAAGGAGCTTTACGACCTCTGCCTGGGAAATCCAGAGCCACTTGCCCACAGACTCCTCTTTGGCAGCTGTTCTAGATTCAGCTGAACATTCTGTTCCAGAGCACAACTCAAAACTACAGAGGAAACAAAGGGAGTTCTACATAGGCAGAATAAAAAGAATGCTATGTTTCTTCAGTATTGAAAAACCAACAACAGAAGCCATTCCCCAAATTCCACTGCGGGAAACATAGCGGCAGAGAAGAAAGCATCCATATTTCCCCGAACCAGTGCTCGAAGGAAAAAAGGAAAACAAACAAACAAACAAGTTTTATATGTTACCTGCTTGAAGGCGTATACCACTCTCACTCTTTAAAAGCATTAAAGAAAAAAAAGTAAAATGCATAGAGTAATCTCTTCCAACAACACGTGCATTTGGTCTGGGCAGCAAAGGGCGCAGCTCTGTATCACAAAGAACCGAAGTCATAAGCACCAGGCTCCTAAGTTCCAGCCAAACCAACCAAACGTGCCTATGGACAGGCAGAATCCTTAAGTAGGACAGCCAGTAAAAACGTCAAACAAAGCACCCGATTCTCAGCCTTCTTGTTCCTTTTTGAAAATCCAGAGGTCTCTGTGTTAGCTCCACCTCTAGCCTGTAAAGCCCGAGCTCGCCGTCTGGGGGAAGTCCAAGAAAAGGCTGGGTTATTACAGCGAGTCCCCAGTAGGATTGACATTTTTTCTAGCCTCAGGTCTCAGTTCTTTTACACATGCGAGGTATCTCTCAGGGTCATCTGGTGGTCTTTTGATGAAGGCCATGTCTTTCTTGCTGTGCACACTTGGACCTGGTTCAAGCTGAAGGATGCTTGACTCACTCCAGGCAGTTGTCTTATCAGCCACAACTCAGAAACCTTGCTGACAACACCAAGCTGTGGGGAGCAGCGACACGCCAGCAGTGACATGGGACGCCAACCAGAGGGACCCAGAGAGGCTTGAGCAGCGGGCACAGACAAACCTCATCAGCTTCAACAAATCCAGGCGCAGTGTCTTGCACCTGGGACAAGAGAATCCCTCACTACCAATACATGCTGGGGGATGAAAGGGCTGAGCCTAGGCCCGTCGCAAAAGAGCTGGTGGATGGCAAGCTGTACACGAGCCAGCAAAGTGCCCTCCCAGCCCGGAAAACCAGCCACATCCTGGGCTGCACCAAAAGATGTGCGGTCAGCAGGTGAAAAGAGGTGATCCTGCCCCTCTGCTCTGTGCTGAAGAGGCCTCACCTGGAGTACTGCGTCCATATGAAGAGCCCTCAGTGCAGAAGGGACATGGACCCGTTGGAGCACATACAGAGGACGGCCACAAGAAAAAAAAAAAAAAAAAAAAAGAACCAAAGGATCAAACACCTCACCTGTGAGGACAGGCTGAGAGAGCTGGGGCTGTTCAGCCCGGAGAAGTGAAGGCTCCGAGGTGACCTGGTAACAGCCTTTCGATACCCAAAGGGGAGCTAAAGGAAAGAAGGAGGGAAAATTTAGGTTAGATATAAGGAAAATATCCTTCATAGCAAGGGACAAGGGGAAACGTTTTAAGCTGGGGGAGGGAAGATTTAGGTTGGATGGCAGGGGGAAGTTCTCCACAGAGAGAGCGGTGAGGGGCTGGAACAGCTGCCCAGAGAGGCTGTGGATGCCCCGTCCATCCCTGGAGGTGTTCAAGGCCAGGTTGGATGGGGCCCTGGGCAGCCCGGTCTAGTATGAAATGGGGAGGTTGATGGTCCTGCATGTGGCAGGGGGGGGGGGTTGGAGATCCACGATCCTCGAGGTCCCTTCCGACCCGGGACATTCTGTGACTCTGCGCAGTGGACCAGGTTGCCCAGAGATGCGGTGGATGCCCTGTCCCTTCCAAGGTGACACGCAGGGCAACCTGATCTAGCTGTGAATGTCCCTGTTCATTGTGGGTGAGTCGGACTAGATCATCATAAATGGTCGCTTCCGACTCTAAGGAGTCTCTGGTATGATACCTGAAGCCATGTCCACAAAGGACATCGATGGCATGGTGAGCAACCAGGGTAGGTGGGGAAGCCTGTGTGCTCAACAGCTCCGGGGAAACTCACCAAGTAGTCCAGTCGGGAAGATTCACATCAGCCATAGAGCCTCTCTGTGCCAGTCCCAGTATTCAGCACACCAGAGGTACTGCTTTATCACACTGGTGGGTCCCACAGCTGCAGAGCTAGCTATTGAATGGGGGCCAGGGGATGGAAGGAAGAGGGGTGGGGAGATTGGCTATCATACAGACTAGGAAACTAACAGCATCCCCTGACAATTGGGATGGAGATATCTGGGGTGGTCCAGACAAAGTGGTCCAGTAGAAGACAATCCTTTGTTTCCTATAAAGACGAAGCCGGATCTGCCATAAAAACAGAAAGAACCCTAGGACCCTGGGGTGGTCGGCCACAACGTGCTCTGAGAACTGTGCCCTGACATCTGTTACTACTGACAAATCTGTAAGGGAGGTCTAGGAGAGAACCAGACAAAACAGGAACAGAATACTCGTGTTCAGTATGCTCAAGTAGTGGAGACTGCATTACACTAAGCGAGGATGAAGAAAACGGCCACTGGGGCTGGGGCTTTTCTTAAGCTCAGGTCCCAGCCTGATACACGCACCTCACTCTATCACCAGCCACGTAGCTTATTGGGCTGGAAGAATAAACCCCAGGGAGCAAGGCGAGCCCCTTGTGACCCCCATTCCATCTCTAAGTGAGCGTCCCACAGCCATCACCAAACCCACCTGCATACAAGCGATGCATGAACAAGGGATTCATGGCGTTCCATTATCTGCTCCACAGATTTCACAGTGCTTAAACCACTAACTAGAGGAGCCCCAGAAACCCTTAAACCCCATCGAGCTGCAAAACAGAACGGGATCCAAAGAGACACGGAGCATAATTTAAATACGCGCCCTTAAACAATACTCAGCATGGGCGGAATTAATCCGTGGCAGAGGAGACACAGAGGGGACAGGGGCAGAGGACACAGGGAGAACACAAAGACACAAGTAGGACACAGAGGGAACGTGTCATAAAATAGGTTGGGACAGTGTGGTAGTTTGGAGTCCCAGGTCGATGATTGTGCAATGAGAGTCATGAAAGAGGAACGGAGACTTCACAAGAAGGTACTGGGCTTGAAAAGAGTTGCAAAGGAAACCTGGAGAATGCAGAATCTCTTTACAGAAAAGCACATTAGCTCCAGGCGTTTCCAGAGTTGCAATGCTCAGTCAGCCAACCAGCATTACCTTGGGGCTGATTGAAGCATTCCAGACATGAGATAAGAGTAAAAGAGAGGAATGAACGTCAGTCTCTTCATTACCAATTCAGAGAAAAGCAGATAACCCCTTCACTCCCCTCAGAGAACAATTGGAAGGCATCATAAGGAGAGGCATAGCGGACATAGCTACTCTAAACCAACTTAGGATCCCCACAGAAAGGCAGAAGCCAAAACCCTGCAAAAAAGAAAGGATCACTTACCTCTTTCCAAGAACCAGAGCTCACCCAACAATCCACAGGAGGCAGTCTCCAGGAAGAAACCCTGCCTTTGGGGCTGCCAGCCCTTAAATGAGGAGAGGGAGGGGCTGGAGCCAGGCTCAGCCTCATCTGGTTCTCTAGGTGCATTGCTTCCACCTGTGCTTGCAGGGCTACACCCCTCACCAGGTGCTCCGTCACTGCTTCAGGCTGTGATCTCAAAGTTCCCATAAAAGCATGAAAAAAAAAAAAAAAAGTAATGAAGTAATGACTGGCAGCCAATTGAGCAAGGGGGGAGGGAGGGGGTTATCGATGGACAAGCTAGGATGGTCCACATGTTTTGATTCCAGTCTGTCCTCAATGGCAATTGGTGGCATTTCTAATAAATAGGGGAGCACAGATTTCCATACTGATACAGCAAGATGCTGAGAAGCTGCATGTGCAACAAAAGGGCTGAGACTACCGGTGTGAATGGAGCGAGTGCTGTCTGCCAAACTGCCAGGGTCAGCTTTGGCTCCCCAGTGAGAAATCTGTGTCATCTACTTGCACAGCAATTAAAGACCATTGTGAAATTATTTTAGGATTTGGTTCCTCAGTGGGTGAACCTGGCACCTGCCCGCATGGCAGCGTGAAGCCCTTTGGCTCAAACATCGATCCCAAACCCCAGAGAAGTCGGGAGGCTGTAGAGTGCGTACTTCGTGCAGCCCCTGCACTCCTCGAGTCAGAGATCACTGACGTACTGCAGGACCCCATTTCTGTTGCGGCACGACAGGGGATTGCTGAAGTCACTGCAGATTTGGAGAAAAGACAGATCATCTCCAGAATGCACTCCCCATACAAGCGGCCCACGTGTGTGGGGCACAAGCCCCATTCTGGGGGCAATGACCCCCACCTGTGGGGCGCTACCCCCACCCCACTGTCACAGCCGTGTGCGGAGGACACCATCACCCCACTGCGCACAGCCATCAACTTCTCCCAGGACTCCACGCACCCCACAGGCATCCCTGACCCTGCCCTCAACCCCACGGTGACATGGGCACGGAGCGAAGGGGGACAGGTAGTGTGGGGGGAGGTGAGGAGACATGAGGGGACATGTGGGGACACGGGGTTGATGTGTGGGGTCATAAAAAGCCAAAAATGAAACTTGGAGTTGAAGAAAGGCCCTTGGAAAAAAATACATTAAAGTATAAAGAAGACAGAAGCTGCGTGAACATTAATACGGCCCTGTGCTTTCTGCCAACGGGCTTTAATTTCGTTATCATTAAATTTGCTGGGCAGTTACACTTTGGTAATGCGAACATTTAGAAAAGATGCAACGGATGCTGGCAAAAGGAAAAAAAAAAACGTCTTTTTTTACAGCTATTTATAAGCACTTAGCACAGCTCTCCTGGGTTTGGAGAAGTTTCCCTCTTTTTTCTTCGTCTTTCCCCCCACACACCCTCCACTTCTAACTTCGTGTTCTGCCCCCGTCATTACGAGACACAGAGAGAACGAATCGCCAGGGACTGCGCCGCGGGTCCCCGGCAATCCGTCAGAAAAGTTCTTTCCGCGGTCTCTGCTGCCACCTCGTGGCCAATGCGCGGAACTGCCGCTGCCCGCTGCTTAGGCCGGCAAGCGGTATAACGCATGCGCGTAGAAACGCGGAAGTGGCGTTTTAACCGCTCTGCGCAGCTAATCCGCCACTCTCTGTGGTGATCAGTCCTCCAGGTAATAGCGAACACGCGCCCGTCAACTGAAAGATAGCAATTGTTTCGACAAACCACTACGGGGACGGGCAAGCAGCCGATTCTCGGACCGCCGGCTCAGCGATATTCTCCCCTTCTAATCCAGGATGCCCCTCGTCTATTTCCGCCCTTTTATGCCCGAGCCCACCCGGGAACGGACCGGGTCGGCTCAGGGCTGCCTCTCAGCGCCTCGTGGCACCCAACGTGCTTGCCGCCGCGGTGGAGGAGCAGACGTCCCGTTCCAGCCCCAGCTCTGCACCGCAGCGTTCCTGGAAAAGCAAGTCTCGCGAGAGCAACGCGCACGTGCGAATCTAGGCACTGCGCACGCGGCAGTCTCTCTAGGCACCGCACTACGCAGGCGCGGTTCTCGAGACAACAGCACGGAGTACGGACGCGCGGTTCATGAGAAAGCACAACGCATGCGCCAGTGGTTTAAAAAAAAAAACAAAACAAAACACACACCACTACGCGCGCACTGGATTCTGCTCCGAACGGGGCATGCGCCGGATTCTGCCCGCCACGGCGCATGCGCCTGTCTGTGCCCCGCAATGCGCATGTGCCAAGTGCTCTGCGCACGCGCCAGCTGCAAGAGCGCATTGGGCATGCGCGACCGTTCGCACCGCTCTGCGCATGCGCCAGTCTCGGCACCGCGATGCGCATGCTCTCCTCACGGCCGCAAAACGCATGCGCCATCGTTTGCAGTGCGCATGCGGCAAGCATGTCACCGAACTGCGCGTGCGGCCGCCTTGGCACGGCACTGCGCATGCGCTTCTCGCGCGCGGATTACGGCGTACGCTCGTTTTCGGGCACGCGCCTACGCGTTCGCTTTTTTCGACGCCTCATTGCGCAAGCGGCGGGTGCACGGTCCGCCTAGACAGTACGTTCTGGAAGCAGACCGGGGCATAAAACCGCCCGAGGAAATAGACAAGGAGCATTCTGGATTGGAAAAGAGAGAATAGTGTCGCGGAGCCGGCGGTCCAAGTATTGCCTGCTCACCTGCATCTCAGGGCTTCGAAGAAATGGATGCTATTGGAAAGCTGGACGGCGCATGCGCACTACTTCCCGGAGGACCGAGCATAACGCAGATCGGCGGGGTGCCTGCGCAGAGGAGCAGGACCGTGCGCGCACCACTTCCGGATCAAACACCTCACCTGTGAGGACAGGCTGAGAGAGCTGGGGCTGGGGCAATACATGTTGGGGGATGAAAGGGCTGAGCATACCCAACCCCTTCAAAGCAGTGTCTTTCCACCCCAGTTTTTGGACTGCAGCACCAGCCCCACACAGGGTCCAGCCTTCTCCGGTTTGATCTCGTGCAGGATATTCTTGCAATGTGTGTGACAAAATATACATATATACACCTATATACAGAGCGGGCATTCCTGGGAAGATTTGGCTAGAGGATAAGTGATGCAAACTATCTGAGATCTTCCCCAAGTTAAGTAGAAGGACTCCCCAAAAGAACTATGACAACGGAGTTCACGAAATATAAATATTATCCAATTCTAATGCAGAAACAACATTTGATTCCCACAACACCACCTCCTATCCGTCTCCCTCAGAGATTCCCAGGAGCGCCTCAGGCTGCTGCTTTCTCGTGACAGCCTGGCCATCTGCCCCAGCAGCTCCTTAAGCAGAGTACACCTGCAACTAGCTTCCTTTAACTGGCTGGTAGGTATGGTGAGATAGTTCCTTTACGGGAATCGAAATGGAAATCACAATGAGTTGGATGGCATCCTGCTTTTCTTCTCCAGTGCCAGAGAAGTCCACATATTCCAGCACCACAAAAGGTCATGCACACAGCCCAGTGCTGCGGAAGGCAGTTCTGTCCAACACCGCGACGTCTCTGCCACCCAACGCAGCTTGAAGCCACCGTGCCTCAGCCTCCATTTTGAGCTGGGGCCAGAAGGCCGCCCCGCCCTATAGCCCCACCCTCCCTTCATTGTGAGTTAGGCCGGAAGGCTGCACTGCCCAATAGCACTGCAGGCCGCTGCCCCACCCTCCATTACGTGCCAGGCAGGCACACAGCATAGAAGACTGTGGGCGCACCCCCCCACGGCATTCACTGTCTGCACACCCTTGCGACAGGGACGAGAGGCAGTGGGCGCTACGGGGCCAGGGGCAGCTGTCCTTGCAGGCCCCAGGAAGGAGAGTAGCTTTCAGCGGCCTTCGGCCACAGCTTTTGGAGGCTGAGGGTCTCTTCAGGTCCCTGCGACCATGCCGCAGAGACAGGCAAAGTGCTGCCAGCCCTCTCTGCGCCGGGGCCCGGCCCAGCCCCCTGCCTGCCCCGCACAGCGGGAGGAGCACAGGCGGGAGCTGGAGGCGCTGCGGGCCCAGCTGGAGGGCGAGCGGCTCCGCTCCCAGGAGATGCAGCGCCGCCGGGCCGTCGAGAGACGTGAGCTGCAGGAGGCGGCAGAGCGGGAGCGGCAGCTCCTGGCCGACCGACTGCGCTCCAACTGGGAGCGACAGCAGGCGTCAAAGCTGCAGCGCCTGCGGGAGCAGAGCCAGAGGCAGCGGGAGGCGGACATCCGCCAACTGCTGCAGATGAAGGAGGCCCAGCTCCGCCAGACGCGGGAGCGGCTGCAGCAGCGGTGCAACAACGCCAACCGCCAGGTACGGGATCTGCTGCGGCAGCTAGCAAAGGAGCTGCTGAGTGGCGAGAGCAGCAGAGAGGCCCACAGACTGCAGCAGGAAGTCCAGCGGCAGCTCTGCAGGAAGCCCTGTGCAGAGCAGGCCGCCCACGTCCTGCGCCTCCAGCGCAAACTGCAGGAGCAGAGGAGACGCTTCCTGCATTACATCCTGGAGCACGGACAGGGGCAGCCGCCCGCCTCCTGCAACGGGGCCAGGGCTGCAGCCGCTGGGCCGCGCACACGGCAAAGGCCAGCCTGCCGTCGGGCTGTAGCAGAAGCGGGTGTTCAGGCTGCAGAGCAACAACAGGCCTGCCCACCTGAGCACAGGGAGCTGCGGGAGCAGAGTGCCCATCTGCTGAGGGCACTGAAGGACTTGCAGAGACAATGCAGCCTCCTTGGAGAGGAGAACTGCCTGCTGAGGAGCAGAAGCTCTCAGCAGATGAGGGAGGAGGTGGAGCGGCTCAAGGACAAGACGCATACGCTCAGCCTCCTTACCAAGCAGCTGCGGGAAACAGTCCGGCAGCTCAAGGAGGCCTCTTCCACATCCAGAGGGGCCGCAGAAAAGGCAGAGGAAGCCAACCAGCTGCAGGGGCAGCATTTGGAAAAGGAGAGTGGGAAAAAGCTGGAGCCGCACGGAAATCCAGAACAGGAATGGCTGGAGAAGTCGGGAGGGTGGCTGATGGCAAGCTGCAGCCTGCATTCTCGCAGACGATCACCAGCACTAATTCGAAGATTCATAGCTCGTCACAGCTACAATCCTTTTGAGGGCCCTAATGAGGACCCAGAAAACGAGCTTCCACTGACTGCTGGACAATACCTTTACATCTTCGGAGACGTAGATGAAGATGGCTGGTTTCTGGGAGAGCTGACGGATGGCACAAGAGGACTGGTCCCTTCCAATCTGGTGGAAGAAGTTTCAGATGATGACCTGGATACGACTGTGCCTCCACAGCTTCGTGATCTCCTGCAGGATACCGACGATGACGAGCAACTAGGCAGCAGGAGCGGTGGCAGAAAGTGATGGTCACCATCCAGAAATCTGTGTCCGTGTATTGGCTGAGCCTGGGGGATGCGGAGATTCCTCTCCATAATACGGCAGCATCCCATCAAGATTCCATATTTTCATCCACATAGATGAAGAATACCTCCTGCTCCACTTGATGTTCAACTGAAGCATGGTCCATCGGCACAAAGACCTTGAAAATTTATCACTTGTATGACTGAGAATTTACTACATTTGGACTGAAAAAAATCTAAAAAAAATTAAAAAACACCATAAAATAACCAAACTCAAAACGCACGTGTGAAGTCTTCTTGTTTTCTGGCAGTCCGCTTTTGTAAAGGTATGAGGAAAGCAAGAGGCTGAGGAAAGCCTCCAAAGTCTTTCTCAAGCGCACTACCTACAAGTATTGGAATCGAGAGAGAAAGGAATCATTACTGCTTGCTTCTGTTCTTCGGGATACCTGAAGTACCTTGGAAGGCCACACTTCCTGAGCAATATAAACATTCTGTCCCAAAGCAGCTCTTTGACCGTTTCCACTGGGTGATAAGGCATAGCGCTTGCATCATCTGAAGGCACGGACTCAGGTGCCAATCCAAATCCTTAACTGCAGGTCCTTACATTCTATACATACATGCTCAAGCTCCCTCTTGTAATTTTCCATCCATCCCTACGTGTCAGCAGAGCGCTTAACAAGTCTCCTTATTCTAGACACCAACTGCGCACACAACTGAGACACGGCTGCACCATTCCTAGAAAAACAGCTTTACAATTTCCCATAATAAAGTACCCGGCTTGCTCATATCCAACTTACTATAGGACACAGATTTATGCCTTATTTGCCCATCTCTGATATTGATAGCACCTGCCAGCCCCCAGAAATTACTATTTTAACACAAGGCCCAGAGGCAAAAACAACAGAATCCTACTAGAAATCATTCCGGTCAATGAGAATAGTTTTCTGCTGTGCCTGTTTCGAAAACCCATGTAATCAGTGACACGTGAAAATACGTGAACAATAGTCACCGCATCTCTGCGGCACTACCTGAAAATATAAATTTGCTGGAAAGCATTAAGGTTTGAATCTCAGGGTTACCAAGTGCTTTGGTACAAAGCCAGCATTCATCCGCCCTATACCACGGTGAGGCATTAAATTACCAGAAGGAGCAACTCCACCTATTTCACTGATTACACTTTCGTCTTGGCCATACGTAATAGCTCAACTCTCTGCAACCAGCAGAGAAGACTGACCAGGCTTTAGGAAACGACATATTCATTGGCATCAGAGAGAGGCCTTTCTGACACTGACTTTTTTCACACAGCTCAGCTATCTCAAATGCCCACCCCCTGCCCCCTACACCCGGAAAAAAACCAGACAGACCCAAACAAAAAACACTTGCACATTGGACTCCTTGGGCTTGAGAGAGGCTTAACTGGCTTAACTTCTATTGTGCGCTAGTAACATGGAGCGCAAGAAAAGCTTTCCAAAGGGAATGAGCTGGAAACTGGGTATGTGAACAAGTAATCCTCAAAAAAGGAGCGCCTGCCGCAGCTGGCTGGGGAGGGCCTGCGTATACCCCGTGCCCTTGTGGGCTATCTGTCCAGCTGCAGGAGGACCAGAGAAGGGCAGCTGAAAAGATGAAAAGCTGCAGCTGAGCCTGATAGACCCGCACAGCTCTCGGGCCATCTTGCCGATGGCAGCTGTGACGCATCGATTCGTTCTATGCAGGTGAATTAATTTTTTCCATCTGCAAACTTAGGTGGAGAACTGCAGTTTTTGTTAGTCTTTGTGGAAACGCTGTAATGGTCCACACTAATCTCAAAACAGCAACTCTGTGCTGTGACTGCCTGCGTAGACCTGCTGGGGCCTAAATTTTAGGGCATAAAAAAGAATAAAAAGCCAAAAATGAAACCTGGAGTTGAAGAAAGGCCCTTGGGAAAAAATACATTAAAAGTAGGAACAAGACAGAGGCTGAGTGAACATTAATATGGCCCCGCGCTTTCTGCCAATGGGCTTTAATTTCGTTATCATTAAATTTGCCGGGCAGTTGCATTTTGGTCTGTGAACATTTAGAAACAATGCAACAGATGCTGGCAAAAAGAAAAAAAAAAAAAAAAAGAACTTATTTTTTCACAGCTACTTAGAAGCACTTAGCAGAGCTTGCCTGGGTTTGGGGTAGTCTCTCTCTTTTTTTCTTCGTCTTTCCCCCCACAACGCCCCCGCTTCCAACTTCGCGCTCTTCTCCCGCCATCACAAGACAGAGAGAACGGGTCGCCAGGGGAGAAAAACGCGGGCCGATCCCGTCAGAAAAGTTCTTTCCGCGGTCTTTGCTGCCACCTCGTGGCCCATGCGCGGAACTGCCGCTGTCTGTCGCCGCGTCCCGCAAGCAGCACAACGCATGCGCGTACAAATGCGGAAGTGGCGTTTTAACCGCTCTGCGCAGCTAATGCGCCGCTCTCTATGGTGATCAGTCCTCCAGCTAATAGCGACCGTGCGCCCGTCCACTTAAAGACAGCAATTGTTTCGACAGACCACGACGGGGACGGGCAAGCAGCCGATTCCCGGGCCGCCGGCCCAGCGATATTCTCCCCCTTCTAATCCAGGATGCCCCTCGTCTATTTCCGCCCTTTTATGCCCAAGCCCACGCGGAAGCGGACCGGTTGGGCTCACAGCTGCCCCTCAGCGCCTCGTGGCATCCAACTTCCTCTCCGCCCCGGTGAACCAGCAAAGTCCCTTTCCACCCCCAGCCCTGCACCGTCCCCCAGCCGTTTAAAAGCCCTCCCAGCGGCAGTGGAACGCGAGCAGCTCGGAGATTCGCGGTCGCGGTACTGGCGTGCAGCAGCACCGACGCGGCAGCAACCCGCGACCAGCGAGCCTCGGGAGAGCAACGCGCACGCGCGAGCCCGGGCACTGCAGTGCGCATGTGCCGGTAGCGGCTCGGCGCTACGCATGCGCCCCTCTCGGCAGAGCACTACGCGTGCCCAAGCCTAGACGCTGCACTGCGCAAGCGCCACCCTCCGCACCGCACTACGCATGTGCCTGTTCCCGAGGCAGGCTCGAGCGTCAGACCGTCGGAGGAAATAGACAAGGAGCACTTCCGACAGCAAGAGAGAAAACCGTTGCTGAGCCAGCAGGAATTGACTGCTCGACTGCATCTCAGGGCTTGGTAGATTTGAAAGCTATTTATGAGTTCTCTGGCGCATGCGTGCTGTTGCCTGGAGGACTAACCCTAACAAAGCTCGGCAGATTCGCTGCGCAGAGCGATGAGAACGTACGTACGCCACTTCCGCGTGCCTGCGCGCATGCGTACTGCTGCCTGCGGCACCGAACATACGCGGCCGCAATTCCACCGATTGGCCACGAGGGGGCACCAGAGACCGCGGAAACAACAGCTCCGACTGGATTGACGCGGAGCCGCGCCGCAGCTTCTGGCGCTCCGTTCCTTCTCTCTCGTGAGGGCAGAGGAAAAACGCAGTTAGGTCGGGGTTGAGGGAGGAGAGAATTACGTCAGTTGGAACAAGACGAAGAAAAACAAGGAAAACTTCTCTATGCCCAGCAAAACTCTGCTAAGTGCTTAAGAATATCGGTAAATAAATAAATAACGTCATCATCCAATTGATTTTGTCATGCTTTTTTTTTTTTTTTTGAAGGCAACTGAGGTGATGAAAAAGCTGGTGTCAATTGGACAGGAGGGTGCAGTGAAGCCAAGGATGGCGAGGAATGATTAACAATCCTTAACGTTGCAAAAGAAAACAAACAAAAAAACCACCAGTAAAACAACTTCTGTACCTGGCCATGCAACTCTGAGATCCCGTCTGGGTCTCCCGGCGCTTGTAAATATCCACCGGGTCAATTTTGATATCGAGCGATTTGTTGTCAGTTCTTCCATTCACAGTCAGTGCCAGGATCTGCCGCCGCAGGGCGTTCTGACCATGGGCACCACTGCTGAACTGTTTCAATATCAGTGGGATTCCCAGGCACGGTTTCAAGGATTTGGTCTACTTTTGACCCAAAGGGAGAATTGATATGAAATGCGAGGTATGCATAAGTCATCATGAGGCGTGTTTCTCAGCATCACCTTTGGGAAACAAAGGATTTTTCATAAAAGTCTCAATACAGCAGTAAAATAGAACACTGTATAAAAACAATGAGAACGCTTTGTGAGCAGGCAAGGAGCTTTACGACCTCTGCCTGGGAAATCCAGAGCCACTTGCCCACAGACTCCTCTTTGGCAGCTGTTCTAGATTCAGCTGAACATTCTGTTCCAGAGCACAACTCAAAACTACAGAGGAAACAAAGGGAGTTCTACATAGGCAGAATAAAAAGAATGCTATGTTTCTTCAGTATTGAAAAACCAACAACAGAAGCCATTCCCCAAATTCCACTGCGGGAAACATAGCGGCAGAGAAGAAAGCATCCATATTTCCCCGAACCAGTGCTCGAAGGAAAAAAGGAAAACAAACAAACAAACAAGTTTTATATGTTACCTGCTTGAAGGCGTATACCACTCTCACTCTTTAAAAGCATTAAAGAAAAAAAAGTAAAATGCATAGAGTAATCTCTTCCAACAACACGTGCATTTGGTCTGGGCAGCAAAGGGCGCAGCTCTGTATCACAAAGAACCGAAGTCATAAGCACCAGGCTCCTAAGTTCCAGCCAAACCAACCAAACGTGCCTATGGACAGGCAGAATCCTTAAGTAGGACAGCCAGTAAAAACGTCAAACAAAGCACCCGATTCTCAGCCTTCTTGTTCCTTTTTGAAAATCCAGAGGTCTCTGTGTTAGCTCCACCTCTAGCCTGTAAAGCCCGAGCTCGCCGTCTGGGGGAAGTCCAAGAAAAGGCTGGGTTATTACAGCGAGTCCCCAGTAGGATTGACATTTTTTCTAGCCTCAGGTCTCAGTTCTTTTACACATGCGAGGTATCTCTCAGGGTCATCTGGTGGTCTTTTGATGAAGGCCATGTCTTTCTTGCTGTGCACACTTGGACCTGGTTCAAGCTGAAGGATGCTTGACTCACTCCAGGCAGTTGTCTTATCAGCCACAACTCAGAAACCTTGCTGACAACACCAAGCTGTGGGGAGCAGCGACACGCCAGCAGTGACATGGGACGCCAACCAGAGGGACCCAGAGAGGCTTGAGCAGCGGGCACAGACAAACCTCATCAGCTTCAACAAATCCAGGCGCAGTGTCTTGCACCTGGGACAAGAGAATCCCCCACTACCAATACATGCTGGGGGATGAAAGGGCTGAGCCTAGGCCCGTCGCAAAAGAGCTGGTGGATGGCAAGCTGTACACGAGCCAGCAAAGTGCCCTCCCAGCCCGGAAAACCAGCCACATCCTGGGCTGCACCAAAAGATGTGCGGTCAGCAGGTGAAAAGAGGTGATCCTGCCCCTCTGCTCTGTGCTGAAGAGGCCTCACCTGGAGTACTGCGTCCATATGAAGAGCCCTCAGTGCAGAAGGGACATGGACCCGTTGGAGCACATACAGAGGACGGCCACAAGAAAAAAAAAAAAAAAAAAAAAAAGAACCAAAGGATCAAACACCTCACCTGTGAGGACAGGCTGAGAGAGCTGGGGCTGTTCAGCCCGGAGAAGTGAAGGCTCCGAGGTGACCTGGTAACAGCCTTTCGATACCCAAAGGGGAGCTAAAGGAAAGAAGGAGGGAAAATTTAGGTTAGATATAAGGAAAATATCCTTCATAGCAAGGGACAAGGGGAAACGTTTTAAGCTGGGGGAGGGAAGATTTAGGTTGGATGGCAGGGGGAAGTTCTCCACAGAGAGAGCGGTGAGGGGCTGGAACAGCTGCCCAGAGAGGCTGTGGATGCCCCGTCCATCCCTGGAGGTGTTCAAGGCCAGGTTGGATGGGGCCCTGGGCAGCCCGGTCTAGTATGAAATGGGGAGGTTGATGGTCCTGCATGTGGCAGGGGGGGGGGGTTGGAGATCCACGATCCTCGAGGTCCCTTCCGACCCGGGACATTCTGTGACTCTGCGCAGTGGACCAGGTTGCCCAGAGATGCGGTGGATGCCCTGTCCCTTCCAAGGTGACACGCAGGGCAACCTGATCTAGCTGTGAATGTCCCTGTTCACTGTGGGTGAGTCGGACTAGATCATCATAAATGGTCGCTTCCGACTCTAAGGAGTCTCTGGTATGATACCTGAAGCCATGTCCACAAAGGACATCGATGGCATGGTGAGCAACCAGGGTAGGTGGGGAAGCCTGTGTGCTCAACAGCTCCGGGGAAACTCACCAAGTAGTCCAGTCGGGAAGATTCACATCAGCCATAGAGCCTCTCTGTGCCAGTCCCAGTATTCAGCACACCAGAGGTACTGCTTTATCACACTGGTGGGTCCCACAGCTGCAGAGCTAGCTATTGAATGGGGGCCAGGGGATGGAAGGAAGAGGGGTGGGGAGATTGGCTATCATACAGACTAGGAAACTAACAGCATCCCCTGACAATTGGGATGGAGATATCTGGGGTGGTCCAGACAAAGTGGTCCAGTAGAAGACAATCCTTTGTTTCCTATAAAGACGAAGCCGGATCTGCCATAAAAACAGAAAGAACCCTAGGACCCTGGGGTGGTCGGCCACAACGTGCTCTGAGAACTGTGCCCTGACATCTGTTACTACTGACAAATCTGTAAGGGAGGTCTAGGAGAGAACCAGACAAAACAGGAACAGAATACTCGTGTTCAGTATGCTCAAGTAGTGGAGACTGCATTACACTAAGCGAGGATGAAGAAAACGGCCACTGGGGCTGGGGCTTTTCTTAAGCTCAGGTCCCAGCCTGATACACGCACCTCACTCTATCACCAGCCACGTAGCTTATTGGGCTGGAAGAATAAACCCCAGGGAGCAAGGCGAGCCCCTTGTGACCCCCATTCCATCTCTAAGTGAGCGTCCCACAGCCATCACCAAACCCACCTGCATACAAGCGATGCATGAACAAGGGATTCATGGCGTTCCATTATCTGCTCCACAGATTTCACAGTGCTTAAACCACTAACTAGAGGAGCCCCAGAAACCCTTAAACCCCATCGAGCTGCAAAACAGAACGGGATCCAAAGAGACACGGAGCATAATTTAAATACGCGCCCTTAAACAATACTCAGCATGGGCGGAATTAATCCGTGGCAGAGGAGACACAGAGGGGACAGGGGCAGAGGACACAGGGAGAACACAAAGACACAAGTAGGACACAGAGGGAACGTGTCATAAAATAGGTTGGGACAGTGTGGTAGTTTGGAGTCCCAGGTCGATGATTGTGCAATGAGAGTCATGAAAGAGGAACGGAGACTTCACAAGAAGGTACTGGGCTTGAAAAGAGTTGCAAAGGAAACCTGGAGAATGCAGAATCTCTTTACAGAAAAGCACATTAGCTCCAGGCGTTTCCAGAGTTGCAATGCTCAGTCAGCCAACCAGCATTACCTTGGGGCTGATTGAAGCATTCCAGACATGAGATAAGAGTAAAAGAGAGGAATGAACGTCAGTCTCTTCATTACCAATTCAGAGAAAAGCAGATAACCCCTTCACTCCCCTCAGAGAACAATTGGAAGGCATCATAAGGAGAGGCATAGCGGACATAGCTACTCTAAACCAACTTAGGATCCCCACAGAAAGGCAGAAGCCAAAACCCTGCAAAAAAGAAAGGATCACTTACCTCTTTCCAAGAACCAGAGCTCACCCAACAATCCACAGGAGGCAGTCTCCAGGAAGAAACCCTGCCTTTGGGGCTGCCAGCCCTTAAATGAGGAGAGGGAGGGGCTGGAGCCAGGCTCAGCCTCATCTGGTTCTCTAGGTGCATTGCTTCCACCTGTGCTTGCAGGGCTACACCCCTCACCAGGTGCTCCGTCACTGCTTCAGGCTGTGATCTCAAAGTTCCCATAAAAGCATGAAAAAAAAAAAAAAAAGTAATGAAGTAATGACTGGCAGCCAATTGAGCAAGGGGGGAGGGAGGGGGTTATCGATGGACAAGCTAGGATGGTCCACATGTTTTGATTCCAGTCTGTCCTCAATGGCAATTGGTGGCATTTCTAATAAATAGGGGAGCACAGATTTCCATACTGATACAGCAAGATGCTGAGAAGCTGCATGTGCAACAAAAGGGCTGAGACTACCGGTGTGAATGGAGCGAGTGCTGTCTGCCAAACTGCCAGGGTCAGCTTTGGCTCCCCAGTGAGAAATCTGTGTCATCTACTTGCACAGCAATTAAAGACCATTGTGAAATTATTTTAGGATTTGGTTCCTCAGTGGGTGAACCTGGCACCTGCCCGCATGGCAGCGTGAAGCCCTTTGGCTCAAACATCGATCCCAAACCCCAGAGAAGTCGGGAGGCTGTAGAGTGCGTACTTCGTGCAGCCCCTGCACTCCTCGAGTCAGAGATCACTGACGTACTGCAGGACCCCATTTCTGTTGCGGCACGACAGGGGATTGCTGAAGTCACTGCAGATTTGGAGAAAAGACAGATCATCTCCAGAATGCACTCCCCATACAAGCGGCCCACGTGTGTGGGGCACAAGCCCCATTCTGGGGGCAATGACCCCCACCTGTGGGGCGCTACCCCCACCCCACTGTCACAGCCGTGTGCGGAGGACACCATCACCCCACTGCGCACAGCCATCAACTTCTCCCAGGACTCCACGCACCCCACAGGCATCCCTGACCCTGCCCTCAACCCCACGGTGACATGGGCACGGAGCGAAGGGGGACAGGTAGTGTGGGGGGAGGTGAGGAGACATGAGGGGACATGTGGGGACACGGGGTTGATGTGTGGGGTCATAAAAAGCCAAAAATGAAACTTGGAGTTGAAGAAAGGCCCTTGGAAAAAAATACATTAAAGTATAAAGAAGACAGAAGCTGCGTGAACATTAATACGGCCCTGTGCTTTCTGCCAACGGGCTTTAATTTCGTTATCATTAAATTTGCTGGGCAGTTACACTTTGGTAATGCGAACATTTAGAAAAGATGCAACGGATGCTGGCAAAAGGAAAAAAAAAAACGTCTTTTTTTACAGCTATTTATAAGCACTTAGCACAGCTCTCCTGGGTTTGGAGAAGTTTCCCTCTTTTTTCTTCGTCTTTCCCCCCACACACCCTCCACTTCTAACTTCGTGTTCTGCCCCCGTCATTACGAGACACAGAGAGAACGAATCGCCAGGGACTGCGCCGCGGGTCCCCGGCAATCCGTCAGAAAAGTTCTTTCCGCGGTCTCTGCTGCCACCTCGTGGCCAATGCGCGGAACTGCCGCTGCCCGCTGCTTAGGCCGGCAAGCGGTATAACGCATGCGCGTAGAAACGCGGAAGTGGCGTTTTAACCGCTCTGCGCAGCTAATCCGCCACTCTCTGTGGTGATCAGTCCTCCAGGTAATAGCGAACACGCGCCCGTCAACTGAAAGATAGCAATTGTTTCGACAAACCACTACGGGGACGGGCAAGCAGCCGATTCTCGGACCGCCGGCTCAGCGATATTCTCCCCTTCTAATCCAGGATGCCCCTCGTCTATTTCCGCCCTTTTATGCCCGAGCCCACCCGGGAACGGACCGGGTCGGCTCAGGGCTGCCTCTCAGCGCCTCGTGGCACCCAACGTGCTTGCCGCCGCGGTGGAGGAGCAGACGTCCCGTTCCAGCCCCAGCTCTGCACCGCAGCGTTCCTGGAAAAGCAAGTCTCGCGAGAGCAACGCGCACGTGCGAATCTAGGCACTGCGCACGCGGCAGTCTCTCTAGGCACCGCACTACGCAGGCGCGGTTCTCGAGACAACAGCACGGAGTACGGACGCGCGGTTCATGAGAAAGCACAACGCATGCGCCAGTGGTTTAAAAAAAAAAAACAAAACAAAACACACACCACTACGCGCGCACTGGATTCTGCTCCGAACGGGGCATGCGCCGGATTCTGCCCGCCACGGCGCATGCGCCTGTCTGTGCCCCGCAATGCGCATGTGCCAAGTGCTCTGCGCACGCGCCAGCTGCAAGAGCGCATTGGGCATGCGCGACCGTTCGCACCGCTCTGCGCATGCGCCAGTCTCGGCACCGCGATGCGCATGCTCTCCTCACGGCCGCAAAACGCATGCGCCATCGTTTGCAGTGCGCATGCGGCAAGCATGTCACCGAACTGCGCGTGCGGCCGCCTTGGCACGGCACTGCGCATGCGCTTCTCGCGCGCGGATTACGGCGTACGCTCGTTTTCGGGCACGCGCCTACGCGTTCGCTTTTTTCGACGCCTCATTGCGCAAGCGGCGGGTGCACGGTCCGCCTAGACAGTACGTTCTGGAAGCAGACCGGGGCATAAAACCGCCCGAGGAAATAGACAAGGAGCATTCTGGATTGGAAAAGAGAGAATAGTGTCGCGGAGCCGGCGGTCCAAGTATTGCCTGCTCACCTGCATCTCAGGGCTTCGAAGAAATGGATGCTATTGGAAAGCTGGACGGCGCATGCGCACTACTTCCCGGAGGACCGAGCATAACGCAGATCGGCGGGGTGCCTGCGCAGAGGAGCAGGACCGTGCGCGCACCACTTCCGGATCAAACACCTCACCTGTGAGGACAGGCTGAGAGAGCTGGGGCTGGGGCAATACATGTTGGGGGATGAAAGGGCTGAGCATACCCAACCCCTTCAAAGCAGTGTCTTTCCACCCCAGTTTTTGGACTGCAGCACCAGCCCCACACAGGGTCCAGCCTTCTCCGGTTTGATCTCGTGCAGGATATTCTTGCAATGTGTGTGACAAAATATACATATATACACCTATATACAGAGCGGGCATTCCTGGGAAGATTTGGCTAGAGGATAAGTGATGCAAACTATCTGAGATCTTCCCCAAGTTAAGTAGAAGGACTCCCCAAAAGAACTATGACAACGGAGTTCACGAAATATAAATATTATCCAATTCTAATGCAGAAACAACATTTGATTCCCACAACACCACCTCCTATCCGTCTCCCTCAGAGATTCCCAGGAGCGCCTCAGGCTGCTGCTTTCTCGTGACAGCCTGGCCATCTGCCCCAGCAGCTCCTTAAGCAGAGTACACCTGCAACTAGCTTCCTTTAACTGGCTGGTAGGTATGGTGAGATAGTTCCTTTACGGGAATCGAAATGGAAATCACAATGAGTTGGATGGCATCCTGCTTTTCTTCTCCAGTGCCAGAGAAGTCCACATATTCCAGCACCACAAAAGGTCATGCACACAGCCCAGTGCTGCGGAAGGCAGTTCTGTCCAACACCGCGACGTCTCTGCCACCCAACGCAGCTTGAAGCCACCGTGCCTCAGCCTCCATTTTGAGCTGGGGCCAGAAGGCCGCCCCGCCCTATAGCCCCACCCTCCCTTCATTGTGAGTTAGGCCGGAAGGCTGCACTGCCCAATAGCACTGCAGGCCGCTGCCCCACCCTCCATTACGTGCCAGGCAGGCACACAGCATAGAAGACTGTGGGCGCACCCCCCCACGGCATTCACTGTCTGCACACCCTTGCGACAGGGACGAGAGGCAGTGGGCGCTACGGGGCCAGGGGCAGCTGTCCTTGCAGGCCCCAGGAAGGAGAGTAGCTTTCAGCGGCCTTCGGCCACAGCTTTTGGAGGCTGAGGGTCTCTTCAGGTCCCTGCGACCATGCCGCAGAGACAGGCAAAGTGCTGCCAGCCCTCTCTGCGCCGGGGCCCGGCCCAGCCCCCTGCCTGCCCCGCACAGCGGGAGGAGCACAGGCGGGAGCTGGAGGCGCTGCGGGCCCAGCTGGAGGGCGAGCGGCTCCGCTCCCAGGAGATGCAGCGCCGCCGGGCCGTCGAGAGACGTGAGCTGCAGGAGGCGGCAGAGCGGGAGCGGCAGCTCCTGGCCGACCGACTGCGCTCCAACTGGGAGCGACAGCAGGCATCAAAGCTGCAGCGCCTGCGGGAGCAGAGCCAGAGGCAGCGGGAGGCGGACATCCGCCAACTGCTGCAGATGAAGGAGGCCCAGCTCCGCCAGACGCGGGAGCGGCTGCAGCAGCGGTGCAACAACGCCAACCGCCAGGTACGGGATCTGCTGCGGCAGCTAGCAAAGGAGCTGCTGAGTGGCGAGAGCAGCAGAGAGGCCCACAGACTGCAGCAGGAAGTCCAGCGGCAGCTCTGCAGGAAGCCCTGTGCAGAGCAGGCCGCCCACGTCCTGCGCCTCCAGCGCAAACTGCAGGAGCAGAGGAGACGCTTCCTGCATTACATCCTGGAGCACGGACAGGGGCAGCCGCCCGCCTCCTGCAACGGGGCCAGGGCTGCAGCCGCTGGGCCGCGCACACGGCAAAGGCCAGCCTGCCGTCGGGCTGTAGCAGAAGCGGGTGTTCAGGCTGCAGAGCAACAACAGGCCTGCCCACCTGAGCACAGGGAGCTGCGGGAGCAGAGTGCCCATCTGCTGAGGGCACTGAAGGACTTGCAGAGACAATGCAGCCTCCTTGGAGAGGAGAACTGCCTGCTGAGGAGCAGAAGCTCTCAGCAGATGAGGGAGGAGGTGGAGCGGCTCAAGGACAAGACGCATACGCTCAGCCTCCTTACCAAGCAGCTGCGGGAAACAGTCCGGCAGCTCAAGGAGGCCTCTTCCACATCCAGAGGGGCCGCAGAAAAGGCAGAGGAAGCCAACCAGCTGCAGGGGCAGCATTTGGAAAAGGAGAGTGGGAAAAAGCTGGAGCCGCACGGAAATCCAGAACAGGAATGGCTGGAGAAGTCGGGAGGGTGGCTGATGGCAAGCTGCAGCCTGCATTCTCGCAGACGATCACCAGCACTAATTCGAAGATTCATAGCTCGTCACAGCTACAATCCTTTTGAGGGCCCTAATGAGGACCCAGAAAACGAGCTTCCACTGACTGCTGGACAATACCTTTACATCTTCGGAGACGTAGATGAAGATGGCTGGTTTCTGGGAGAGCTGACGGATGGCACAAGAGGACTGGTCCCTTCCAATCTGGTGGAAGAAGTTTCAGATGATGACCTGGATACGACTGTGCCTCCACAGCTTCGTGATCTCCTGCAGGATACCGACGATGACGAGCAACTAGGCAGCAGGAGCGGTGGCAGAAAGTGATGGTCACCATCCAGAAATCTGTGTCCGTGTATTGGCTGAGCCTGGGGGATGCGGAGATTCCTCTCCATAATACGGCAGCATCCCATCAAGATTCCATATTTTCATCCACATAGATGAAGAATACCTCCTGCTCCACTTGATGTTCAACTGAAGCATGGTCCATCGGCACAAAGACCTTGAAAATTTATCACTTGTATGACTGAGAATTTACTACATTTGGACTGAAAAAAAATCTAAAAAAAATTAAAAAACACCATAAAATAACCAAACTCAAAACGCACGTGTGAAGTCTTCTTGTTTTCTGGCAGTCCGCTTTTGTAAAGGTATGAGGAAAGCAAGAGGCTGAGGAAAGCCTCCAAAGTCTTTCTCAAGCGCACTACCTACAAGTATTGGAATCGAGAGAGAAAGGAATCATTACTGCTTGCTTCTGTTCTTCGGGATACCTGAAGTACCTTGGAAGGCCACACTTCCTGAGCAATATAAACATTCTGTCCCAAAGCAGCTCTTTGACCGTTTCCACTGGGTGATAAGGCATAGCGCTTGCATCATCTGAAGGCACGGACTCAGGTGCCAATCCAAATCCTTAACTGCAGGTCCTTACATTCTATACATACATGCTCAAGCTCCCTCTTGTAATTTTCCATCCATCCCTACGTGTCAGCAGAGCGCTTAACAAGTCTCCTTATTCTAGACACCAACTGCGCACACAACTGAGACACGGCTGCACCATTCCTAGAAAAACAGCTTTACAATTTCCCATAATAAAGTACCCGGCTTGCTCATATCCAACTTACTATAGGACACAGATTTATGCCTTATTTGCCCATCTCTGATATTGATAGCACCTGCCAGCCCCCAGAAATTACTATTTTAACACAAGGCCCAGAGGCAAAAACAACAGAATCCTACTAGAAATCATTCCGGTCAATGAGAATAGTTTTCTGCTGTGCCTGTTTCGAAAACCCATGTAATCAGTGACACGTGAAAATACGTGAACAATAGTCACCGCATCTCTGCGGCACTACCTGAAAATATAAATTTGCTGGAAAGCATTAAGGTTTGAATCTCAGGGTTACCAAGTGCTTTGGTACAAAGCCAGCATTCATCCGCCCTATACCACGGTGAGGCATTAAATTACCAGAAGGAGCAACTCCACCTATTTCACTGATTACACTTTCGTCTTGGCCATACGTAATAGCTCAACTCTCTGCAACCAGCAGAGAAGACTGACCAGGCTTTAGGAAACGACATATTCATTGGCATCAGAGAGAGGCCTTTCTGACACTGACTTTTTTCACACAGCTCAGCTATCTCAAATGCCCACCCCCTGCCCCCTACACCCGGAAAAAAACCAGACAGACCCAAACAAAAAACACTTGCACATTGGACTCCTTGGGCTTGAGAGAGGCTTAACTGGCTTAACTTCTATTGTGCGCTAGTAACATGGAGCGCAAGAAAAGCTTTCCAAAGGGAATGAGCTGGAAACTGGGTATGTGAACAAGTAATCCTCAAAAAAGGAGCGCCTGCCGCAGCTGGCTGGGGAGGGCCTGCGTATACCCCGTGCCCTTGTGGGCTATCTGTCCAGCTGCAGGAGGACCAGAGAAGGGCAGCTGAAAAGATGAAAAGCTGCAGCTGAGCCTGATAGACCCGCACAGCTCTCGGGCCATCTTGCCGATGGCAGCTGTGACGCATCGATTCGTTCTATGCAGGTGAATTAATTTTTTCCATCTGCAAACTTAGGTGGAGAACTGCAGTTTTTGTTAGTCTTTGTGGAAACGCTGTAATGGTCCACACTAATCTCAAAACAGCAACTCTGTGCTGTGACTGCCTGCGTAGACCTGCTGGGGCCTAAATTTTAGGGCATAAAAAAGAATAAAAAGCCAAAAATGAAACCTGGAGTTGAAGAAAGGCCCTTGGGAAAAAATACATTAAAAGTAGGAACAAGACAGAGGCTGAGTGAACATTAATATGGCCCCGCGCTTTCTGCCAATGGGCTTTAATTTCGTTATCATTAAATTTGCCGGGCAGTTGCATTTTGGTCTGTGAACATTTAGAAACAATGCAACAGATGCTGGCAAAAAGAAAAAAAAAAAAAAAAAGAACTTATTTTTTCACAGCTACTTAGAAGCACTTAGCAGAGCTTGCCTGGGTTTGGGGTAGTCTCTCTCTTTTTTTCTTCGTCTTTCCCCCCACAACGCCCCCGCTTCCAACTTCGCGCTCTTCTCCCGCCATCACAAGACAGAGAGAACGGGTCGCCAGGGGAGAAAAACGCGGGCCGATCCCGTCAGAAAAGTTCTTTCCGCGGTCTTTGCTGCCACCTCGTGGCCCATGCGCGGAACTGCCGCTGTCTGTCGCCGCGTCCCGCAAGCAGCACAACGCATGCGCGTACAAATGCGGAAGTGGCGTTTTAACCGCTCTGCGCAGCTAATGCGCCGCTCTCTATGGTGATCAGTCCTCCAGCTAATAGCGACCGTGCGCCCGTCCACTTAAAGACAGCAATTGTTTCGACAGACCACGACGGGGACGGGCAAGCAGCCGATTCCCGGGCCGCCGGCCCAGCGATATTCTCCCCCTTCTAATCCAGGATGCCCCTCGTCTATTTCCGCCCTTTTATGCCCAAGCCCACGCGGAAGCGGACCGGTTGGGCTCACAGCTGCCCCTCAGCGCCTCGTGGCATCCAACTTCCTCTCCGCCCCGGTGAACCAGCAAAGTCCCTTTCCACCCCCAGCCCTGCACCGTCCCCCAGCCGTTTAAAAGCCCTCCCAGCGGCAGTGGAACGCGAGCAGCTCGGAGATTCGCGGTCGCGGTACTGGCGTGCAGCAGCACCGACGCGGCAGCAACCCGCGACCAGCGAGCCTCGGGAGAGCAACGCGCACGCGCGAGCCCGGGCACTGCAGTGCGCATGTGCCGGTAGCGGCTCGGCGCTACGCATGCGCCCCTCTCGGCAGAGCACTACGCGTGCCCAAGCCTAGACGCTGCACTGCGCAAGCGCCACCCTCCGCACCGCACTACGCATGTGCCTGTTCCCGAGGCAGGCTCGAGCGTCAGACCGTCGGAGGAAATAGACAAGGAGCACTTCCGACAGCAAGAGAGAAAACCGTTGCTGAGCCAGCAGGAATTGACTGCTCGACTGCATCTCAGGGCTTGGTAGATTTGAAAGCTATTTATGAGTTCTCTGGCGCATGCGTGCTGTTGCCTGGAGGACTAACCCTAACAAAGCTCGGCAGATTCGCTGCGCAGAGCGATGAGAACGTACGTACGCCACTTCCGCGTGCCTGCGCGCATGCGTACTGCTGCCTGCGGCACCGAACATACGCGGCCGCAATTCCACCGATTGGCCACGAGGGGGCACCAGAGACCGCGGAAACAACAGCTCCGACTGGATTGACGCGGAGCCGCGCCGCAGCTTCTGGCGCTCCGTTCCTTCTCTCTCGTGAGGGCAGAGGAAAAACGCAGTTAGGTCGGGGTTGAGGGAGGAGAGAATTACGTCAGTTGGAACAAGACGAAGAAAAACAAGGAAAACTTCTCTATGCCCAGCAAAACTCTGCTAAGTGCTTAAGAATATCGGTAAATAAATAAATAACGTCATCATCAAATTGATTTTGTCATGCTTTTTTTTTTTTTTTTGAAGGCAACTGAGGTGATGAAAAAGCTGGTGTCAATTGGACAGGAGGGCGCAGTGAAGCCAAGGATGGCGAGGAATGATTAACAATCCTTAACGTTGCAAAAGAAAACAAACAAAAAAACCACCAGTAAAACAACTTCTGTACCTGGCCATGCAACTCTGAGATCCCGTCTGGGTCTCCCGGCGCTTGTAAATATCCACCGGGTCAATTTTGATATCGAGCGATTTGTTGTCAGTTCTTCCATTCACAGTCAGTGCCAGGATCTGCCGCCGCAGGGCGTTCTGACCATGGGCACCACTGCTGAACTGTTTCAATATCAGTGGGATTCCCAGGCACGGTTTCAAGGATTTGGTCTACTTTTGACCCAAAGGGAGAATTGATATGAAATGCGAGGTATGCATAAGTCATCATGAGGCGTGTTTCTCAGCATCACCTTTGGGAAACAAAGGATTTTTCATAAAAGTCTCAATACAGCAGTAAAATAGAACACTGTATAAAAACAATGAGAACGCTTTGTGAGCAGGCAAGGAGCTTTACGACCTCTGCCTGGGAAATCCAGAGCCACTTGCCCACAGACTCCTCTTTGGCAGCTGTTCTAGATTCAGCTGAACATTCTGTTCCAGAGCACAACTCAAAACTACAGAGGAAACAAAGGGAGTTCTACATAGGCAGAATAAAAAGAATGCTATGTTTCTTCAGTATTGAAAAACCAACAACAGAAGCCATTCCCCAAATTCCACTGCGGGAAACATAGCGGCAGAGAAGAAAGCATCCATATTTCCCCGAACCAGTGCTCGAAGGAAAAAAGGAAAACAAACAAACAAACAAGTTTTATATGTTACCTGCTTGAAGGCGTATACCACTCTCACTCTTTAAAAGCATTAAAGAAAAAAAAGTAAAATGCATAGAGTAATCTCTTCCAACAACACGTGCATTTGGTCTGGGCAGCAAAGGGCGCAGCTCTGTATCACAAAGAACCGAAGTCATAAGCACCAGGCTCCTAAGTTCCAGCCAAACCAACCAAACGTGCCTATGGACAGGCAGAATCCTTAAGTAGGACAGCCAGTAAAAACGTCAAACAAAGCACCCGATTCTCAGCCTTCTTGTTCCTTTTTGAAAATCCAGAGGTCTCTGTGTTAGCTCCACCTCTAGCCTGTAAAGCCCGAGCTCGCCGTCTGGGGGAAGTCCAAGAAAAGGCTGGGTTATTACAGCGAGTCCCCAGTAGGATTGACATTTTTTCTAGCCTCAGGTCTCAGTTCTTTTACACATGCGAGGTATCTCTCAGGGTCATCTGGTGGTCTTTTGATGAAGGCCATGTCTTTCTTGCTGTGCACACTTGGACCTGGTTCAAGCTGAAGGATGCTTGACTCACTCCAGGCAGTTGTCTTATCAGCCACAACTCAGAAACCTTGCTGACAACACCAAGCTGTGGGGAGCAGCGACATGCCAGCAGTGACATGGGACGCCAACCAGAGGGACCCAGAGAGGCTTGAGCAGCGGGCACAGACAAACCTCATCAGCTTCAACAAATCCAGGCGCAGTGTCTTGCACCTGGGACAAGAGAATCCCCCACTACCAATACATGCTGGGGGATGAAAGGGCTGAGCCTAGGCCCGTCGCAAAAGAGCTGGTGGATGGCAAGCTGTACACGAGCCAGCAAAGTGCCCTCCCAGCCCGGAAAACCAGCCACATCCTGGGCTGCACCAAAAGATGTGCGGTCAGCAGGTGAAAAGAGGTGATCCTGCCCCTCTGCTCTGTGCTGAAGAGGCCTCACCTGGAGTACTGCGTCCATATGAAGAGCCCTCAGTGCAGAAGGGACATGGACCCGTTGGAGCACATACAGAGGACGGCCACAAGAAAAAAAAAAAAAAAAAAAAAAAAAGAACCAAAGGATCAAACACCTCACCTGTGAGGACAGGCTGAGAGAGCTGGGGCTGTTCAGCCCGGAGAAGTGAAGGCTCCGAGGTGACCTGGTAACAGCCTTTCGATACCCAAAGGGGAGCTAAAGGAAAGAAGGAGGGAAAATTTAGGTTAGATATAAGGAAAATATCCTTCATAGCAAGGGACAAGGGGAAACGTTTTAAGCTGGGGGAGGGAAGATTTAGGTTGGATGGCAGGGGGAAGTTCTCCACAGAGAGAGCGGTGAGGGGCTGGAACAGCTGCCCAGAGAGGCTGTGGATGCCCCGTCCATCCCTGGAGGTGTTCAAGGCCAGGTTGGATGGGGCCCTGGGCAGCCCGGTCTAGTATGAAATGGGGAGGTTGATGGTCCTGCATGTGGCAGGGGGGGGGGGTTGGAGATCCACGATCCTCGAGGTCCCTTCCGACCCGGGACATTCTGTGACTCTGCGCAGTGGACCAGGTTGCCCAGAGATGCGGTGGATGCCCTGTCCCTTCCAAGGTGACACGCAGGGCAACCTGATCTAGCTGTGAATGTCCCTGTTCATTGTGGGTGAGTCGGACTAGATCATCATAAATGGTCGCTTCCGACTCTAAGGAGTCTCTGGTATGATACCTGAAGCCATGTCCACAAAGGACATCGATGGCATGGTGAGCAACCAGGGTAGGTGGGGAAGCCTGTGTGCTCAACAGCTCCGGGGAAACTCACCAAGTAGTCCAGTCGGGAAGATTCACATCAGCCATAGAGCCTCTCTGTGCCAGTCCCAGTATTCAGCACACCAGAGGTACTGCTTTATCACACTGGTGGGTCCCACAGCTGCAGAGCTAGCTATTGAATGGGGGCCAGGGGATGGAAGGAAGAGGGGTGGGGAGATTGGCTATCATACAGACTAGGAAACTAACAGCATCCCCTGACAATTGGGATGGAGATATCTGGGGTGGTCCAGACAAAGTGGTCCAGTAGAAGACAATCCTTTGTTTCCTATAAAGACGAAGCCGGATCTGCCATAAAAACAGAAAGAACCCTAGGACCCTGGGGTGGTCGGCCACAACGTGCTCTGAGAACTGTGCCCTGACATCTGTTACTACTGACAAATCTGTAAGGGAGGTCTAGGAGAGAACCAGACAAAACAGGAACAGAATACTCGTGTTCAGTATGCTCAAGTAGTGGAGACTGCATTACACTAAGCGAGGATGAAGAAAACGGCCACTGGGGCTGGGGCTTTTCTTAAGCTCAGGTCCCAGCCTGATACACGCACCTCACTCTATCACCAGCCACGTAGCTTATTGGGCTGGAAGAATAAACCCCAGGGAGCAAGGCGAGCCCCTTGTGACCCCCATTCCATCTCTAAGTGAGCGTCCCACAGCCATCACCAAACCCACCTGCATACAAGCGATGCATGAACAAGGGATTCATGGCGTTCCATTATCTGCTCCACAGATTTCACAGTGCTTAAACCACTAACTAGAGGAGCCCCAGAAACCCTTAAACCCCATCGAGCTGCAAAACAGAACGGGATCCAAAGAGACACGGAGCATAATTTAAATACGCGCCCTTAAACAATACTCAGCATGGGCGGAATTAATCCGTGGCAGAGGAGACACAGAGGGGACAGGGGCAGAGGACACAGGGAGAACACAAAGACACAAGTAGGACACAGAGGGAACGTGTCATAAAATAGGTTGGGACAGTGTGGTAGTTTGGAGTCCCAGGTCGATGATTGTGCAATGAGAGTCATGAAAGAGGAACGGAGACTTCACAAGAAGGTACTGGGCTTGAAAAGAGTTGCAAAGGAAACCTGGAGAATGCAGAATCTCTTTACAGAAAAGCACATTAGCTCCAGGCGTTTCCAGAGTTGCAATGCTCAGTCAGCCAACCAGCATTACCTTGGGGCTGATTGAAGCATTCCAGACATGAGATAAGAGTAAAAGAGAGGAATGAACGTCAGTCTCTTCATTACCAATTCAGAGAAAAGCAGATAACCCCTTCACTCCCCTCAGAGAACAATTGGAAGGCATCATAAGGAGAGGCATAGCGGACATAGCTACTCTAAACCAACTTAGGATCCCCACAGAAAGGCAGAAGCCAAAACCCTGCAAAAAAGAAAGGATCACTTACCTCTTTCCAAGAACCAGAGCTCACCCAACAATCCACAGGAGGCAGTCTCCAGGAAGAAACCCTGCCTTTGGGGCTGCCAGCCCTTAAATGAGGAGAGGGAGGGGCTGGAGCCAGGCTCAGCCTCATCTGGTTCTCTAGGTGCATTGCTTCCACCTGTGCTTGCAGGGCTACACCCCTCACCAGGTGCTCCGTCACTGCTTCAGGCTGTGATCTCAAAGTTCCCATAAAAGCATGAAAAAAAAAAAAAAAAGTAATGAAGTAATGACTGGCAGCCAATTGAGCAAGGGGGGAGGGAGGGGGTTATCGATGGACAAGCTAGGATGGTCCACATGTTTTGATTCCAGTCTGTCCTCAATGGCAATTGGTGGCATTTCTAATAAATAGGGGAGCACAGATTTCCATACTGATACAGCAAGATGCTGAGAAGCTGCATGTGCAACAAAAGGGCTGAGACTACCGGTGTGAATGGAGCGAGTGCTGTCTGCCAAACTGCCAGGGTCAGCTTTGGCTCCCCAGTGAGAAATCTGTGTCATCTACTTGCACAGCAATTAAAGACCATTGTGAAATTATTTTAGGATTTGGTTCCTCAGTGGGTGAACCTGGCACCTGCCCGCATGGCAGCGTGAAGCCCTTTGGCTCAAACATCGATCCCAAACCCCAGAGAAGTCGGGAGGCTGTAGAGTGCGTACTTCGTGCAGCCCCTGCACTCCTCGAGTCAGAGATCACTGACGTACTGCAGGACCCCATTTCTGTTGCGGCACGACAGGGGATTGCTGAAGTCACTGCAGATTTGGAGAAAAGACAGATCATCTCCAGAATGCACTCCCCATACAAGCGGCCCACGTGTGTGGGGCACAAGCCCCATTCTGGGGGCAATGACCCCCACCTGTGGGGCGCTACCCCCACCCCACTGTCACAGCCGTGTGCGGAGGACACCATCACCCCACTGCGCACAGCCATCAACTTCTCCCAGGACTCCACGCACCCCACAGGCATCCCTGACCCTGCCCTCAACCCCACGGTGACATGGGCACGGAGCGAAGGGGGACAGGTAGTGTGGGGGGAGGTGAGGAGACATGAGGGGACATGTGGGGACACGGGGTTGATGTGTGGGGTCATAAAAAGCCAAAAATGAAACTTGGAGTTGAAGAAAGGCCCTTGGAAAAAAATACATTAAAGTATAAAGAAGACAGAAGCTGCGTGAACATTAATACGGCCCTGTGCTTTCTGCCAACGGGCTTTAATTTCGTTATCATTAAATTTGCTGGGCAGTTACACTTTGGTAATGCGAACATTTAGAAAAGATGCAACGGATGCTGGCAAAAGGAAAAAAAAAAACCTCTTTTTTTACAGCTATTTATAAGCACTTAGCACAGCTCTCCTGGGTTTGGAGAAGTTTCCCTCTTTTTTCTTCGTCTTTCCCCCCACACACCCTCCACTTCTAACTTCGTGTTCTGCCCCCGTCATTACGAGACACAGAGAGAACGAATCGCCAGGGACTGCGCCGCGGGTCCCCGGCAATCCGTCAGAAAAGTTCTTTCCGCGGTCTCTGCTGCCACCTCGTGGCCAATGCGCGGAACTGCCGCTGCCCGCTGCTTAGGCCGGCAAGCGGTATAACGCATGCGCGTAGAAACGCGGAAGTGGCGTTTTAACCGCTCTGCGCAGCTAATCCGCCACTCTCTGTGGTGATCAGTCCTCCAGGTAATAGCGAACACGCGCCCGTCAACTGAAAGATAGCAATTGTTTCGACAAACCACTACGGGGACGGGCAAGCAGCCGATTCTCGGACCGCCGGCTCAGCGATATTCTCCCCTTCTAATCCAGGATGCCCCTCGTCTATTTCCGCCCTTTTATGCCCGAGCCCACCCGGGAACGGACCGGGTCGGCTCAGGGCTGCCTCTCAGCGCCTCGTGGCACCCAACGTGCTTGCCGCCGCGGTGGAGGAGCAGACGTCCCGTTCCAGCCCCAGCTCTGCACCGCAGCGTTCCTGGAAAAGCAAGTCTCGCGAGAGCAACGCGCACGTGCGAATCTAGGCACTGCGCACGCGGCAGTCTCTCTAGGCACCGCACTACGCAGGCGCGGTTCTCGAGACAACAGCACGGAGTACGGACGCGCGGTTCATGAGAAAGCACAACGCATGCGCCAGTGGTTTAAAAAAAAAAAAAAAAAAAACCACACACCACTACGCGCGCACTGGATTCTGCTCCGAACGGGGCATGCGCCGGATTCTGCCCGCCACGGTGCATGCGCCTGTCTGTGCCCCGCAATGCGCATGTGCCAAGTGCTCTGCGCACGCGCCAGCTGCAAGAGCGCATTGGGCATGCGCGACCGTTCGCACCGCTCTGCGCATGCGCCAGTCTCGGCACCGCGATGCGCATGCTCTCCTCACGGCCGCAAAACGCATGCGCCATCGTTTGCAGTGCGCATGCGGCAAGCATGTCACCGAACTGCGCGTGCGGCCGCCTTGGCACGGCACTGCGCATGCGCTTCTCGCGCGCGGATTACGGCGTACGCTCGTTTTCGGGCACGCGCCTACGCGTTCGCTTTTTTCGACGCCTCATTGCGCAAGCGGCGGGTGCACGGTCCGCCTAGACAGTACGTTCTGGAAGCAGACCGGGGCATAAAACCGCCCGAGGAAATAGACAAGGAGCATTCTGGATTGGAAAAGAGAGAATAGTGTCGCGGAGCCGGCGGTCCAAGTATTGCCTGCTCACCTGCATCTCAGGGCTTCGAAGAAATGGATGCTATTGGAAAGCTGGACGGCGCATGCGCACTACTTCCCGGAGGACCGAGCATAACGCAGATCGGCGGGGTGCCTGCGCAGAGGAGCAGGACCGTGCGCGCACCACTTCCGGATCAAACACCTCACCTGTGAGGACAGGCTGAGAGAGCTGGGGCTGGGGCAATACATGTTGGGGGATGAAAGGGCTGAGCATACCCAACCCCTTCAAAGCAGTTGTCTTTCCACCCCAGTTTTTGGACTGCAGCACCAGCCCCACACAGGGTCCAGCCTTCTCCGGTTTGATCTCGTGCAGGATATTCTTGCAATGTGTGTGACAAAATATACATATATACACCTATATACAGAGCGGGCATTCCTGGGAAGATTTGGCTAGAGGATAAGTGATGCAAACTATCTGAGATCTTCCCCAAGTTAAGTAGAAGGACTCCCCAAAAGAACTATGACAACGGAGTTCACGAAATATAAATATTATCCAATTCTAATGCAGAAACAACATTTGATTCCCACAACACCACCTCCTATCCGTCTCCCTCAGAGATTCCCAGGAGCACCTCAGGCTGCTGCTTTCTCGTGACAGCCTGGCCATCTGCCCCAGCAGCTCCTTAAGCAGAGTACGCCTGCAACTAGCTTCCTTTAACTGGCTGGTAGGTATAGTGAGATAGTTCCTTTACGGGAATCGAAATGGAAATCACAATGAGTTGGATGGCATCCTGCTTTTCTTCTCCAGTGCCAGAGAAGTCCACATATTCCAGCACCACAAAAGGTCATGCACACAGCCCAGTGCTGCGGAAGGCAGTTCTGTCCAACACCGCGACGTCTCTGCCACCCAACGCAGCTTGAAGCCACCGTGCCTCAGCCTCCATTTTGAGCTGGGGCCAGAAGGCCGCCCCGCCCTATAGCCCCACCCTCCCTTCATTGTGAGTTAGGCCGGAAGGCTGCACTGCCCAATAGCACTGCAGGCCGCTGCCCCACCCTCCATTACGTGCCAGGCAGGCACACAGCATAGAAGACTGTGGGCGCACCCCCCCACGGCATTCACTGTCTGCACACCCTTGCGACAGGGACGAGAGGCAGTGGGCGCTACGGGGCCAGGGGCAGCTGTCCTTGCAGGCCCCAGGAAGGAGAGTAGCTTTCAGCGGCCTTCGGCCACAGCTTTTGGAGGCTGAGGGTCTCTTCAGGTCCCTGCGACCATGCCGCAGAGACAGGCAAAGTGCTGCCAGCCCTCTCTGCGCCGGGGCCCGGCCCAGCCCCCTGCCTGCCCCGCACAGCGGGAGGAGCACAGGCGGGAGCTGGAGGCGCTGCGGGCCCAGCTGGAGGGCGAGCGGCTCCGCTCCCAGGAGATGCAGCGCCGCCGGGCCGTCGAGAGACGTGAGCTGCAGGAGGCGGCAGAGCGGGAGCGGCAGCTCCTGGCCGACCGACTGCGCTCCAACTGGGAGCGACAGCAGGCGTCAAAGCTGCAGCGCCTGCGGGAGCAGAGCCAGAGGCAGCGGGAGGCGGACATCCGCCAACTGCTGCAGATGAAGGAGGCCCAGCTCCGCCAGACGCGGGAGCGGCTGCAGCAGCGGTGCAACAACGCCAACCGCCAGGTACGGGATCTGCTGCGGCAGCTAGCAAAGGAGCTGCTGAGTGGCGAGAGCAGCAGAGAGGCCCACAGACTGCAGCAGGAAGTCCAGCGGCAGCTCTGCAGGAAGCCCTGTGCAGAGCAGGCCGCCCACGTCCTGCGCCTCCAGCGCAAACTGCAGGAGCAGAGGAGACGCTTCCTGCATTACATCCTGGAGCACGGACAGGGGCAGCCGCCCGCCTCCTGCAACGGGGCCAGGGCTGCAGCCGCTGGGCCGCGCACACGGCAAAGGCCAGCCTGCCGTCGGGCTGTAGCAGAAGCGGGTGTTCAGGCTGCAGAGCAACAACAGGCCTGCCCACCTGAGCACAGGGAGCTGCGGGAGCAGAGTGCCCATCTGCTGAGGGCACTGAAGGACTTGCAGAGACAATGCAGCCTCCTTGGAGAGGAGAACTGCCTGCTGAGGAGCAGAAGCTCTCAGCAGATGAGGGAGGAGGTGGAGCGGCTCAAGGACAAGACGCATACGCTCAGCCTCCTTACCAAGCAGCTGCGGGAAACAGTCCGGCAGCTCAAGGAGGCCTCTTCCACATCCAGAGGGGCCGCAGAAAAGGCAGAGGAAGCCAACCAGCTGCAGGGGCAGCATTTGGAAAAGGAGAGTGGGAAAAAGCTGGAGCCGCACGGAAATCCAGAACAGGAATGGCTGGAGAAGTCGGGAGGGTGGCTGATGGCAAGCTGCAGCCTGCATTCTCGCAGACGATCACCAGCACTAATTCGAAGATTCATAGCTCGTCACAGCTACAATCCTTTTGAGGGCCCTAATGAGGACCCAGAAAACGAGCTTCCACTGACTGCTGGACAATACCTTTACATCTTCGGAGACGTAGATGAAGATGGCTGGTTTCTGGGAGAGCTGACGGATGGCACAAGAGGACTGGTCCCTTCCAATCTGGTGGAAGAAGTTTCAGATGATGACCTGGATACGACTGTGCCTCCACAGCTTCGTGATCTCCTGCAGGATACCGACGATGACGAGCAACTAGGCAGCAGGAGCGGTGGCAGAAAGTGATGGTCACCATCCAGAAATCTGTGTCCGTGTATTGGCTGAGCCTGGGGGATGCGGAGATTCCTCTCCATAATACGGCAGCATCCCATCAAGATTCCATATTTTCATCCACATAGATGAAGAATACCTCCTGCTCCACTTGATGTTCAACTGAAGCATGGTCCATCGGCACAAAGACCTTGAAAATTTATCACTTGTATGACTGAGAATTTACTACATTTGGACTGAAAAAAAATCTAAAAAAAATTTAAAAACACCATAAAATAACCAAACTCAAAACGCACGTGTGAAGTCTTCTTGTTTTCTGGCAGTCCGCTTTTGTAAAGGTATGAGGAAAGCAAGAGGCTGAGGAAAGCCTCCAAAGTCTTTCTCAAGCGCACTACCTACAAGTATTGGAATCGAGAGAGAAAGGAATCATTACTGCTTGCTTCTGTTCTTCGGGATACCTGAAGTACCTTGGAAGGCCACACTTCCTGAGCAATATAAACATTCTGTCCCAAAGCAGCTCTTTGACCGTTTCCACTGGGTGATAAGGCATAGCGCTTGCATCATCTGAAGGCACGGACTCAGGTGCCAATCCAAATCCTTAACTGCAGGTCCTTACATTCTATACATACATGCTCAAGCTCCCTCTTGTAATTTTCCATCCATCCCTACGTGTCAGCAGAGCGCTTAACAAGTCTCCTTATTCTAGACACCAACTGCGCACACAACTGAGACACGGCTGCACCATTCCTAGAAAAACAGCTTTACAATTTCCCATAATAAAGTACCCGGCTTGCTCATATCCAACTTACTATAGGACACAGATTTATGCCTTATTTGCCCATCTCTGATATTGATAGCACCTGCCAGCCCCCAGAAATTACTATTTTAACACAAGGCCCAGAGGCAAAAACAACAGAATCCTACTAGAAATCATTCCGGTCAATGAGAATAGTTTTCTGCTGTGCCTGTTTCGAAAACCCATGTAATCAGTGACACGTGAAAATACGTGAACAATAGTCACCGCATCTCTGCGGCACTACCTGAAAATATAAATTTGCTGGAAAGCATTAAGGTTTGAATCTCAGGGTTACCAAGTGCTTTGGTACAAAGCCAGCATTCATCCGCCCTATACCACGGTGAGGCATTAAATTACCAGAAGGAGCAACTCCACCTATTTCACTGATTACACTTTCGTCTTGGCCATACGTAATAGCTCAACTCTCTGCAACCAGCAGAGAAGACTGACCAGGCTTTAGGAAACGACATATTCATTGGCATCAGAGAGAGGCCTTTCTGACACTGACTTTTTTCACACAGCTCAGCTATCTCAAATGCCCACCCCCTGCCCCCTACACCCGGAAAAAAACCAGACAGACCCAAACAAAAAACACTTGCACATTGGACTCCTTGGGCTTGAGAGAGGCTTAACTGGCTTAACTTCTATTGTGCGCTAGTAACATGGAGCGCAAGAAAAGCTTTCCAAAGGGAATGAGCTGGAAACTGGGTATGTGAACAAGTAATCCTCAAAAAAGGAGCGCCTGCCGCAGCTGGCTGGGGAGGGCCTGCGTATACCCCGTGCCCTTGTGGGCTATCTGTCCAGCTGCAGGAGGACCAGAGAAGGGCAGCTGAAAAGATGAAAAGCTGCAGCTGAGCCTGATAGACCCGCACAGCTCTCGGGCCATCTTGCCGATGGCAGCTGTGACGCATCGATTCGTTCTATGCAGGTGAATTAATTTTTTCCATCTGCAAACTTAGGTGGAGAACTGCAGTTTTTGTTAGTCTTTGTGGAAACGCTGTAATGGTCCACACTAATCTCAAAACAGCAACTCTGTGCTGTGACTGCCTGCGTAGACCTGCTGGGGCCTAAATTTTAGGGCATAAAAAAGAATAAAAAGCCAAAAATGAAACCTGGAGTTGAAGAAAGGCCCTTGGGAAAAAATACATTAAAAGTAGGAACAAGACAGAGGCTGAGTGAACATTAATATGGCCCCGCGCTTTCTGCCAATGGGCTTTAATTTCGTTATCATTAAATTTGCCGGGCAGTTGCATTTTGGTCTGTGAACATTTAGAAACAATGCAACAGATGCTGGCAAAAAGAAAAAAAAAAAAAAAAAAGAACTTATTTTTTCACAGCTACTTAGAAGCACTTAGCAGAGCTTGCCTGGGTTTGGGGTAGTCTCTCTCTTTTTTTCTTCGTCTTTCCCCCCACAACGCCCCCGCTTCCAACTTCGCGCTCTTCTCCCGCCATCACAAGACAGAGAGAACGGGTCGCCAGGGGAGAAAAACGCGGGCCGATCCCGTCAGAAAAGTTCTTTCCGCGGTCTTTGCTGCCACCTCGTGGCCCATGCGCGGAACTGCCGCTGTCTGTCGCCGCGTCCCGCAAGCAGCACAACGCATGCGCGTACAAATGCGGAAGTGGCGTTTTAACCGCTCTGCGCAGCTAATGCGCCGCTCTCTATGGTGATCAGTCCTCCAGCTAATAGCGACCGTGCGCCCGTCCACTTAAAGACAGCAATTGTTTCGACAGACCACGACGGGGACGGGCAAGCAGCCGATTCCCGGGCCGCCGGCCCAGCGATATTCTCCCCCTTCTAATCCAGGATGCCCCTCGTCTATTTCCGCCCTTTTATGCCCAAGCCCACGCGGAAGCGGACCGGTTGGGCTCACAGCTGCCCCTCAGCGCCTCGTGGCATCCAACTTCCTCTCCGCCCCGGTGAACCAGCAAAGTCCCTTTCCACCCCCAGCCCTGCACCGTCCCCCAGCCGTTTAAAAGCCCTCCCAGCGGCAGTGGAACGCGAGCAGCTCGGAGATTCGCGGTCGCGGTACTGGCGTGCAGCAGCACCGACGCGGCAGCAACCCGCGACCAGCGAGCCTCGGGAGAGCAACGCGCACGCGCGAGCCCGGGCACTGCAGTGCGCATGTGCCGGTAGCGGCTCGGCGCTACGCATGCGCCCCTCTCGGCAGAGCACTACGCGTGCCCAAGCCTAGACGCTGCACTGCGCAAGCGCCACCCTCCGCACCGCACTACGCATGTGCCTGTTCCCGAGGCAGGCTCGAGCGTCAGACCGTCGGAGGAAATAGACAAGGAGCACTTCCGACAGCAAGAGAGAAAACCGTTGCTGAGCCAGCAGGAATTGACTGCTCGACTGCATCTCAGGGCTTGGTAGATTTGAAAGCTATTTATGAGTTCTCTGGCGCATGCGTGCTGTTGCCTGGAGGACTAACCCTAACAAAGCTCGGCAGATTCGCTGCGCAGAGCGATGAGAACGTACGTACGCCACTTCCGCGTGCCTGCGCGCATGCGTACTGCTGCCTGCGGCACCGAACATACGCGGCCGCAATTCCACCGATTGGCCACGAGGGGGCACCAGAGACCGCGGAAACAACAGCTCCGACTGGATTGACGCGGAGCCGCGCCGCAGCTTCTGGCGCTCCGTTCCTTCTCTCTCGTGAGGGCAGAGGAAAAACGCAGTTAGGTCGGGGTTGAGGGAGGAGAGAATTACGTCAGTTGGAACAAGACGAAGAAAAACAAGGAAAACTTCTCTATGCCCAGCAAAACTCTGCTAAGTGCTTAAGAATATCGGTAAATAAATAAATAACGTCATCATCAAATTGATTTTGTCATGCTTTTTTTTTTTTTTTGAAGGCAACTGAGGTGATGAAAAAGCTGGTGTCAATTGGACAGGAGGGTGCAGTGAAGCCAAGGATGGCGAGGAATGATTAACAATCCTTAACGTTGCAAAAGAAAACAAACAAAAAAACCACCAGTAAAACAACTTCTGTACCTGGCCATGCAACTCTGAGATCCCGTCTGGGTCTCCCGGCGCTTGTAAATATCCACCGGGTCAATTTTGATATCGAGCGATTTGTTGTCAGTTCTTCCATTCACAGTCAGTGCCAGGATCTGCCGCCGCAGGGCGTTCTGACCATGGGCACCACTGCTGAACTGTTTCAATATCAGTGGGATTCCCAGGCACGGTTTCAAGGATTTGGTCTACTTTTGACCCAAAGGGAGAATTGATATGAAATGCGAGGTATGCATAAGTCATCATGAGGCGTGTTTCTCAGCATCACCTTTGGGAAACAAAGGATTTTTCATAAAAGTCTCAATACAGCAGTAAAATAGAACACTGTATAAAAACAATGAGAACGCTTTGTGAGCAGGCAAGGAGCTTTACGACCTCTGCCTGGGAAATCCAGAGCCACTTGCCCACAGACTCCTCTTTGGCAGCTGTTCTAGATTCAGCTGAACATTCTGTTCCAGAGCACAACTCAAAACTACAGAGGAAACAAAGGGAGTTCTACATAGGCAGAATAAAAAGAATGCTATGTTTCTTCAGTATTGAAAAACCAACAACAGAAGCCATTCCCCAAATTCCACTGCGGGAAACATAGCGGCAGAGAAGAAAGCATCCATATTTCCCCGAACCAGTGCTCGAAGGAAAAAAGGAAAACAAACAAACAAACAAGTTTTATATGTTACCTGCTTGAAGGCGTATACCACTCTCACTCTTTAAAAGCATTAAAGAAAAAAAAGTAAAATGCATAGAGTAATCTCTTCCAACAACACGTGCATTTGGTCTGGGCAGCAAAGGGCGCAGCTCTGTATCACAAAGAACCGAAGTCATAAGCACCAGGCTCCTAAGTTCCAGCCAAACCAACCAAACGTGCCTATGGACAGGCAGAATCCTTAAGTAGGACAGCCAGTAAAAACGTCAAACAAAGCACCCGATTCTCAGCCTTCTTGTTCCTTTTTGAAAATCCAGAGGTCTCTGTGTTAGCTCCACCTCTAGCCTGTAAAGCCCGAGCTCGCCGTCTGGGGGAAGTCCAAGAAAAGGCTGGGTTATTACAGCGAGTCCCCAGTAGGATTGACATTTTTTCTAGCCTCAGGTCTCAGTTCTTTTACACATGCGAGGTATCTCTCAGGGTCATCTGGTGGTCTTTTGATGAAGGCCATGTCTTTCTTGCTGTGCACACTTGGACCTGGTTCAAGCTGAAGGATGCTTGACTCACTCCAGGCAGTTGTCTTATCAGCCACAACTCAGAAACCTTGCTGACAACACCAAGCTGTGGGGAGCAGCGACATGCCAGCAGTGACATGGGACGCCAACCAGAGGGACCCAGAGAGGCTTGAGCAGCGGGCACAGACAAACCTCATCAGCTTCAACAAATCCAGGCGCAGTGTCTTGCACCTGGGACAAGAGAATCCCCCACTACCAATACATGCTGGGGGATGAAAGGGCTGAGCCTAGGCCCGTCGCAAAAGAGCTGGTGGATGGCAAGCTGTACACGAGCCAGCAAAGTGCCCTCCCAGCCCGGAAAACCAGCCACATCCTGGGCTGCACCAAAAGATGTGCGGTCAGCAGGTGAAAAGAGGTGATCCTGCCCCTCTGCTCTGTGCTGAAGAGGCCTCACCTGGAGTACTGCGTCCATATGAAGAGCCCTCAGTGCAGAAGGGACATGGACCCGTTGGAGCACATACAGAGGACGGCCACAAGAAAAAAAAAAAAAAAAAAAAAAAAAGAACCAAAGGATCAAACACCTCACCTGTGAGGACAGGCTGAGAGAGCTGGGGCTGTTCAGCCCGGAGAAGTGAAGGCTCCGAGGTGACCTGGTAACAGCCTTTCGATACCCAAAGGGGAGCTAAAGGAAAGAAGGAGGGAAAATTTAGGTTAGATATAAGGAAAATATCCTTCATAGCAAGGGACAAGGGGAAACGTTTTAAGCTGGGGGAGGGAAGATTTAGGTTGGATGGCAGGGGGAAGTTCTCCACAGAGAGAGCGGTGAGGGGCTGGAACAGCTGCCCAGAGAGGCTGTGGATGCCCCGTCCATCCCTGGAGGTGTTCAAGGCCAGGTTGGATGGGGCCCTGGGCAGCCCGGTCTAGTATGAAATGGGGAGGTTGATGGTCCTGCATGTGGCAGGGGGGGGGGGTTGGAGATCCACGATCCTCGAGGTCCCTTCCGACCCGGGACATTCTGTGACTCTGCGCAGTGGACCAGGTTGCCCAGAGATGCGGTGGATGCCCTGTCCCTTCCAAGGTGACACGCAGGGCAACCTGATCTAGCTGTGAATGTCCCTGTTCATTGTGGGTGAGTCGGACTAGATCATCATAAATGGTCGCTTCCGACTCTAAGGAGTCTCTGGTATGATACCTGAAGCCATGTCCACAAAGGACATCGATGGCATGGTGAGCAACCAGGGTAGGTGGGGAAGCCTGTGTGCTCAACAGCTCCGGGGAAACTCACCAAGTAGTCCAGTCGGGAAGATTCACATCAGCCATAGAGCCTCTCTGTGCCAGTCCCAGTATTCAGCACACCAGAGGTACTGCTTTATCACACTGGTGGGTCCCACAGCTGCAGAGCTAGCTATTGAATGGGGGCCAGGGGATGGAAGGAAGAGGGGTGGGGAGATTGGCTATCATACAGACTAGGAAACTAACAGCATCCCCTGACAATTGGGATGGAGATATCTGGGGTGGTCCAGACAAAGTGGTCCAGTAGAAGACAATCCTTTGTTTCCTATAAAGACGAAGCCGGATCTGCCATAAAAACAGAAAGAACCCTAGGACCCTGGGGTGGTCGGCCACAACGTGCTCTGAGAACTGTGCCCTGACATCTGTTACTACTGACAAATCTGTAAGGGAGGTCTAGGAGAGAACCAGACAAAACAGGAACAGAATACTCGTGTTCAGTATGCTCAAGTAGTGGAGACTGCATTACACTAAGCGAGGATGAAGAAAACGGCCACTGGGGCTGGGGCTTTTCTTAAGCTCAGGTCCCAGCCTGATACACGCACCTCACTCTATCACCAGCCACGTAGCTTATTGGGCTGGAAGAATAAACCCCAGGGAGCAAGGCGAGCCCCTTGTGACCCCCATTCCATCTCTAAGTGAGCGTCCCACAGCCATCACCAAACCCACCTGCATACAAGCGATGCATGAACAAGGGATTCATGGCGTTCCATTATCTGCTCCACAGATTTCACAGTGCTTAAACCACTAACTAGAGGAGCCCCAGAAACCCTTAAACCCCATCGAGCTGCAAAACAGAACGGGATCCAAAGAGACACGGAGCATAATTTAAATACGCGCCCTTAAACAATACTCAGCATGGGCGGAATTAATCCGTGGCAGAGGAGACACAGAGGGGACAGGGGCAGAGGACACAGGGAGAACACAAAGACACAAGTAGGACACAGAGGGAACGTGTCATAAAATAGGTTGGGACAGTGTGGTAGTTTGGAGTCCCAGGTCGATGATTGTGCAATGAGAGTCATGAAAGAGGAACGGAGACTTCACAAGAAGGTACTGGGCTTGAAAAGAGTTGCAAAGGAAACCTGGAGAATGCAGAATCTCTTTACAGAAAAGCACATTAGCTCCAGGCGTTTCCAGAGTTGCAATGCTCAGTCAGCCAACCAGCATTACCTTGGGGCTGATTGAAGCATTCCAGACATGAGATAAGAGTAAAAGAGAGGAATGAACGTCAGTCTCTTCATTACCAATTCAGAGAAAAGCAGATAACCCCTTCACTCCCCTCAGAGAACAATTGGAAGGCATCATAAGGAGAGGCATAGCGGACATAGCTACTCTAAACCAACTTAGGATCCCCACAGAAAGGCAGAAGCCAAAACCCTGCAAAAAAGAAAGGATCACTTACCTCTTTCCAAGAACCAGAGCTCACCCAACAATCCACAGGAGGCAGTCTCCAGGAAGAAACCCTGCCTTTGGGGCTGCCAGCCCTTAAATGAGGAGAGGGAGGGGCTGGAGCCAGGCTCAGCCTCATCTGGTTCTCTAGGTGCATTGCTTCCACCTGTGCTTGCAGGGCTACACCCCTCACCAGGTGCTCCGTCACTGCTTCAGGCTGTGATCTCAAAGTTCCCATAAAAGCATGAAAAAAAAAAAAAAAAGTAATGAAGTAATGACTGGCAGCCAATTGAGCAAGGGGGGAGGGAGGGGGTTATCGATGGACAAGCTAGGATGGTCCACATGTTTTGATTCCAGTCTGTCCTCAATGGCAATTGGTGGCATTTCTAATAAATAGGGGAGCACAGATTTCCATACTGATACAGCAAGATGCTGAGAAGCTGCATGTGCAACAAAAGGGCTGAGACTACCGGTGTGAATGGAGCGAGTGCTGTCTGCCAAACTGCCAGGGTCAGCTTTGGCTCCCCAGTGAGAAATCTGTGTCATCTACTTGCACAGCAATTAAAGACCATTGTGAAATTATTTTAGGATTTGGTTCCTCAGTGGGTGAACCTGGCACCTGCCCGCATGGCAGCGTGAAGCCCTTTGGCTCAAACATCGATCCCAAACCCCAGAGAAGTCGGGAGGCTGTAGAGTGCGTACTTCGTGCAGCCCCTGCACTCCTCGAGTCAGAGATCACTGACGTACTGCAGGACCCCATTTCTGTTGCGGCACGACAGGGGATTGCTGAAGTCACTGCAGATTTGGAGAAAAGACAGATCATCTCCAGAATGCACTCCCCATACAAGCGGCCCACGTGTGTGGGGCACAAGCCCCATTCTGGGGGCAATGACCCCCACCTGTGGGGCGCTACCCCCACCCCACTGTCACAGCCGTGTGCGGAGGACACCATCACCCCACTGCGCACAGCCATCAACTTCTCCCAGGACTCCACGCACCCCACAGGCATCCCTGACCCTGCCCTCAACCCCACGGTGACATGGGCACGGAGCGAAGGGGGACAGGTAGTGTGGGGGGAGGTGAGGAGACATGAGGGGACATGTGGGGACACGGGGTTGATGTGTGGGGTCATAAAAAGCCAAAAATGAAACTTGGAGTTGAAGAAAGGCCCTTGGAAAAAAATACATTAAAGTATAAAGAAGACAGAAGCTGCGTGAACATTAATACGGCCCTGTGCTTTCTGCCAACGGGCTTTAATTTCGTTATCATTAAATTTGCTGGGCAGTTACACTTTGGTAATGCGAACATTTAGAAAAGATGCAACGGATGCTGGCAAAAGGAAAAAAAAAAACCTCTTTTTTTACAGCTATTTATAAGCACTTAGCACAGCTCTCCTGGGTTTGGAGAAGTTTCCCTCTTTTTTCTTCGTCTTTCCCCCCACACACCCTCCACTTCTAACTTCGTGTTCTGCCCCCGTCATTACGAGACACAGAGAGAACGAATCGCCAGGGACTGCGCCGCGGGTCCCCGGCAATCCGTCAGAAAAGTTCTTTCCGCGGTCTCTGCTGCCACCTCGTGGCCAATGCGCGGAACTGCCGCTGCCCGCTGCTTAGGCCGGCAAGCGGTATAACGCATGCGCGTAGAAACGCGGAAGTGGCGTTTTAACCGCTCTGCGCAGCTAATCCGCCACTCTCTGTGGTGATCAGTCCTCCAGGTAATAGCGAACACGCGCCCGTCAACTGAAAGATAGCAATTGTTTCGACAAACCACTACGGGGACGGGCAAGCAGCCGATTCTCGGACCGCCGGCTCAGCGATATTCTCCCCTTCTAATCCAGGATGCCCCTCGTCTATTTCCGCCCTTTTATGCCCGAGCCCACCCGGGAACGGACCGGGTCGGCTCAGGGCTGCCTCTCAGCGCCTCGTGGCACCCAACGTGCTTGCCGCCGCGGTGGAGGAGCAGACGTCCCGTTCCAGCCCCAGCTCTGCACCGCAGCGTTCCTGGAAAAGCAAGTCTCGCGAGAGCAACGCGCACGTGCGAATCTAGGCACTGCGCACGCGGCAGTCTCTCTAGGCACCGCACTACGCAGGCGCGGTTCTCGAGACAACAGCACGGAGTACGGACGCGCGGTTCATGAGAAAGCACAACGCATACGCCAGTGGTTTAAAAAAAAAAAAAAAAAAAACCACACACCACTACGCGCGCACTGGATTCTGCTCCGAACGGGGCATGCGCCGGATTCTGCCCGCCACGGTGCATGCGCCTGTCTGTGCCCCGCAATGCGCATGTGCCAAGTGCTCTGCGCACGCGCCAGCTGCAAGAGCGCATTGGGCATGCGCGACCGTTCGCACCGCTCTGCGCATGCGCCAGTCTCGGCACCGCGATGCGCATGCTCTCCTCACGGCCGCAAAACGCATGCGCCATCGTTTGCAGTGCGCATGCGGCAAGCATGTCACCGAACTGCGCGTGCGGCCGCCTTGGCACGGCACTGCGCATGCGCTTCTCGCGCGCGGATTACGGCGTACGCTCGTTTTCGGGCACGCGCCTACGCGTTCGCTTTTTTCGACGCCTCATTGCGCAAGCGGCGGGTGCACGGTCCGCCTAGACAGTACGTTCTGGAAGCAGACCGGGGCATAAAACCGCCCGAGGAAATAGACAAGGAGCATTCTGGATTGGAAAAGAGAGAATAGTGTCGCGGAGCCGGCGGTCCAAGTATTGCCTGCTCACCTGCATCTCAGGGCTTCGAAGAAATGGATGCTATTGGAAAGCTGGACGGCGCATGCGCACTACTTCCCGGAGGACCGAGCATAACGCAGATCGGCGGGGTGCCTGCGCAGAGGAGCAGGACCGTGCGCGCACCACTTCCGGATCAAACACCTCACCTGTGAGGACAGGCTGAGAGAGCTGGGGCTGGGGCAATACATGTTGGGGGATGAAAGGGCTGAGCATACCCAACCCCTTCAAAGCAGTTGTCTTTCCACCCCAGTTTTTGGACTGCAGCACCAGCCCCACACAGGGTCCAGCCTTCTCCGGTTTGATCTCGTGCAGGATATTCTTGCAATGTGTGTGACAAAATATACATATATACACCTATATACAGAGCGGGCATTCCTGGGAAGATTTGGCTAGAGGATAAGTGATGCAAACTATCTGAGATCTTCCCCAAGTTAAGTAGAAGGACTCCCCAAAAGAACTATGACAACGGAGTTCACGAAATATAAATATTATCCAATTCTAATGCAGAAACAACATTTGATTCCCACAACACCACCTCCTATCCGTCTCCCTCAGAGATTCCCAGGAGCACCTCAGGCTGCTGCTTTCTCGTGACAGCCTGGCCATCTGCCCCAGCAGCTCCTTAAGCAGAGTACGCCTGCAACTAGCTTCCTTTAACTGGCTGGTAGGTATAGTGAGATAGTTCCTTTACGGGAATCGAAATGGAAATCACAATGAGTTGGATGGCATCCTGCTTTTCTTCTCCAGTGCCAGAGAAGTCCACATATTCCAGCACCACAAAAGGTCATGCACACAGCCCAGTGCTGCGGAAGGCAGTTCTGTCCAACACCGCGACGTCTCTGCCACCCAACGCAGCTTGAAGCCACCGTGCCTCAGCCTCCATTTTGAGCTGGGGCCAGAAGGCCGCCCCGCCCTATAGCCCCACCCTCCCTTCATTGTGAGTTAGGCCGGAAGGCTGCACTGCCCAATAGCACTGCAGGCCGCTGCCCCACCCTCCATTACGTGCCAGGCAGGCACACAGCATAGAAGACTGTGGGCGCACCCCCCCACGGCATTCACTGTCTGCACACCCTTGCGACAGGGACGAGAGGCAGTGGGCGCTACGGGGCCAGGGGCAGCTGTCCTTGCAGGCCCCAGGAAGGAGAGTAGCTTTCAGCGGCCTTCGGCCACAGCTTTTGGAGGCTGAGGGTCTCTTCAGGTCCCTGCGACCATGCCGCAGAGACAGGCAAAGTGCTGCCAGCCCTCTCTGCGCCGGGGCCCGGCCCAGCCCCCTGCCTGCCCCGCACAGCGGGAGGAGCACAGGCGGGAGCTGGAGGCGCTGCGGGCCCAGCTGGAGGGCGAGCGGCTCCGCTCCCAGGAGATGCAGCGCCGCCGGGCCGTCGAGAGACGTGAGCTGCAGGAGGCGGCAGAGCGGGAGCGGCAGCTCCTGGCCGACCGACTGCGCTCCAACTGGGAGCGACAGCAGGCGTCAAAGCTGCAGCGCCTGCGGGAGCAGAGCCAGAGGCAGCGGGAGGCGGACATCCGCCAACTGCTGCAGATGAAGGAGGCCCAGCTCCGCCAGACGCGGGAGCGGCTGCAGCAGCGGTGCAACAACGCCAACCGCCAGGTACGGGATCTGCTGCGGCAGCTAGCAAAGGAGCTGCTGAGTGGCGAGAGCAGCAGAGAGGCCCACAGACTGCAGCAGGAAGTCCAGCGGCAGCTCTGCAGGAAGCCCTGTGCAGAGCAGGCCGCCCACGTCCTGCGCCTCCAGCGCAAACTGCAGGAGCAGAGGAGACGCTTCCTGCATTACATCCTGGAGCACGGACAGGGGCAGCCGCCCGCCTCCTGCAACGGGGCCAGGGCTGCAGCCGCTGGGCCGCGCACACGGCAAAGGCCAGCCTGCCGTCGGGCTGTAGCAGAAGCGGGTGTTCAGGCTGCAGAGCAACAACAGGCCTGCCCACCTGAGCACAGGGAGCTGCGGGAGCAGAGTGCCCATCTGCTGAGGGCACTGAAGGACTTGCAGAGACAATGCAGCCTCCTTGGAGAGGAGAACTGCCTGCTGAGGAGCAGAAGCTCTCAGCAGATGAGGGAGGAGGTGGAGCGGCTCAAGGACAAGACGCATACGCTCAGCCTCCTTACCAAGCAGCTGCGGGAAACAGTCCGGCAGCTCAAGGAGGCCTCTTCCACATCCAGAGGGGCCGCAGAAAAGGCAGAGGAAGCCAACCAGCTGCAGGGGCAGCATTTGGAAAAGGAGAGTGGGAAAAAGCTGGAGCCGCACGGAAATCCAGAACAGGAATGGCTGGAGAAGTCGGGAGGGTGGCTGATGGCAAGCTGCAGCCTGCATTCTCGCAGACGATCACCAGCACTAATTCGAAGATTCATAGCTCGTCACAGCTACAATCCTTTTGAGGGCCCTAATGAGGACCCAGAAAACGAGCTTCCACTGACTGCTGGACAATACCTTTACATCTTCGGAGACGTAGATGAAGATGGCTGGTTTCTGGGAGAGCTGACGGATGGCACAAGAGGACTGGTCCCTTCCAATCTGGTGGAAGAAGTTTCAGATGATGACCTGGATACGACTGTGCCTCCACAGCTTCGTGATCTCCTGCAGGATACCGACGATGACGAGCAACTAGGCAGCAGGAGCGGTGGCAGAAAGTGATGGTCACCATCCAGAAATCTGTGTCCGTGTATTGGCTGAGCCTGGGGGATGCGGAGATTCCTCTCCATAATACGGCAGCATCCCATCAAGATTCCATATTTTCATCCACATAGATGAAGAATACCTCCTGCTCCACTTGATGTTCAACTGAAGCATGGTCCATCGGCACAAAGACCTTGAAAATTTATCACTTGTATGACTGAGAATTTACTACATTTGGACTGAAAAAAAATCTAAAAAAAATTTAAAAACACCATAAAATAACCAAACTCAAAACGCACGTGTGAAGTCTTCTTGTTTTCTGGCAGTCCGCTTTTGTAAAGGTATGAGGAAAGCAAGAGGCTGAGGAAAGCCTCCAAAGTCTTTCTCAAGCGCACTACCTACAAGTATTGGAATCGAGAGAGAAAGGAATCATTACTGCTTGCTTCTGTTCTTCGGGATACCTGAAGTACCTTGGAAGGCCACACTTCCTGAGCAATATAAACATTCTGTCCCAAAGCAGCTCTTTGACCGTTTCCACTGGGTGATAAGGCATAGCGCTTGCATCATCTGAAGGCACGGACTCAGGTGCCAATCCAAATCCTTAACTGCAGGTCCTTACATTCTATACATACATGCTCAAGCTCCCTCTTGTAATTTTCCATCCATCCCTACGTGTCAGCAGAGCGCTTAACAAGTCTCCTTTAGTCTAGACACCAACTGCGCACACAACTGAGACACGGCTGCACCATTCCTAGAAAAACAGCTTTACAATTTCCCATAATAAGGTACCCGGCTCGCTCATATCCAACTTACTATAGGACACAGATTTATGCCTTATTTGCCCATCTCTGATATTGATAGCACCTGCCAGCCCCCAGAAATTACTATTTTAACACAAGGCCCAGAGGCAAAAACAACAGAATCCTACTAGAAATCATTCCGGTCAATGAGAATAGTTTTCTGCTGTGCCTGTTTCGAAAACCCATGTAATCAGTGACACGTGAAAATACGTGAACAATAGTCACCGCATCTCTGCGGCACTACCTGAAAATATAAATTTGCTGGAAAGCATTAAGGTTTGAATCTCAGGGTTACCAAGTGCTTTGGTACAAAGCCAGCATTCATCCGCCCTATACCACGGTGAGGCATTAAATTACCAGAAGGAGCAACTCCACCTATTTCACTGATTACACTTTCGTCTTGGCCATACGTAATAGCTCAACTCTCTGCAACCAGCAGAGAAGACTGACCAGGCTTTAGGAAACGACATATTCATTGGCATCAGAGAGAGGCCTTTCTGACACTGACTTTTTTCACACAGCTCAGCTATCTCAAATGCCCACCCCCTGCCCCCTACACCCGGAAAAAAACCAGACAGACCCAAACAAAAAACACTTGCACATTGGACTCCTTGGGCTTGAGAGAGGCTTAACTGGCTTAACTTCTATTGTGCGCTAGTAACATGGAGCGCAAGAAAAGCTTTCCAAAGGGAATGAGCTGGAAACTGGGTATGTGAACAAGTAATCCTCAAAAAAGGAGCGCCTGCCGCAGCTGGCTGGGGAGGGCCTGCGTATACCCCGTGCCCTTGTGGGCTATCTGTCCAGCTGCAGGAGGACCAGAGAAGGGCAGCTGAAAAGATGAAAAGCTGCAGCTGAGCCTGATAGACCCGCACAGCTCTCGGGCCATCTTGCCGATGGCAGCTGTGATGCATCGATTCGTTCTATGCAGGTGAATTAATTTTTTCCATCTGCAAACTTAGGTGGAGAACTGCAGTTTTCGTTAGTCTTTGTGGAAACGCTGTAATGGTCCACACTAATCTCAAAACAGCAACTCTGTGCTGTGACTGCCTGCGTAGACCTGCTGGGGCCTAAATTTTAGGGCATAAAAAAGAATAAAAAGCCAAAAATGAAACCTGGAGTTGAAGAAAGGCCCTTGGGAAAAAATACATTAAAAGTAGGAACAAGACAGAGGCTGAGTGAACATTAATATGGCCCCGCGCTTTCTGCCAATGGGCTTTAATTTCGTTATCATTAAATTTGCCGGGCAGTTGCATTTTGGTCTGTGAACATTTAGAAACAATGCAACAGATGCTGGCAAAAAGAAAAAAAAAAAAAAAAGAACTTATTTTTTCACAGCTACTTAGAAGCACTTAGCAGAGCTTGCCTGGGTTTGGGGTAGTCTCTCTCTTTTTTTCTTCGTCTTTCCCCCCACAACGCCCCCGCTTCCAACTTCGCGCTCTTCTCCCGCCATCACAAGACAGAGAGAACGGGTCGCCAGGGGAGAAAAACGCGGGCCGATCCCGTCAGAAAAGTTCTTTCCGCGGTCTTTGCTGCCACCTCGTGGCCCATGCGCGGAACTGCCGCTGTCTGTCGCCGCGTCCCGCAAGCAGCACAACGCATGCGCGTACAAATGCGGAAGTGGCGTTTTAACCGCTCTGCGCAGCTAATGCGCCGCTCTCTATGGTGATCAGTCCTCCAGCTAATAGCGACCGTGCGCCCGTCCACTTAAAGACAGCAATTGTTTCGACAGACCACGACGGGGACGGGCAAGCAGCCGATTCCCGGGCCGCCGGCCCAGCGATATTCTCCCCCTTCTAATCCAGGATGCCCCTCGTCTATTTCCGCCCTTTTATGCCCAAGCCCACGCGGAAGCGGACCGGTTGGGCTCACAGCTGCCCCTCAGCGCCTCGTGGCATCCAACTTCCTCTCCGCCCCGGTGAACCAGCAAAGTCCCTTTCCACCCCCAGCCCTGCACCGTCCCCCAGCCGTTTAAAAGCCCTCCCAGCGGCAGTGGAACGCGAGCAGCTCGGAGATTCGCGGTCGCGGTACTGGCGTGCAGCAGCACCGACGCGGCAGCAACCCGCGACCAGCGAGCCTCGGGAGAGCAACGCGCACGCGCGAGCCCGGGCACTGCAGTGCGCATGTGCCGGTAGCGGCTCGGCGCTACGCATGCGCCCCTCTCGGCAGAGCACTACGCGTGCCCAAGCCTAGACGCTGCACTGCGCAAGCGCCACCCTCCGCACCGCACTACGCATGTGCCTGTTCCCGAGGCAGGCTCGAGCGTCAGACCGTCGGAGGAAATAGACAAGGAGCACTTCCGACAGCAAGAGAGAAAACCGTTGCTGAGCCAGCAGGAATTGACTGCTCGACTGCATCTCAGGGCTTGGTAGATTTGAAAGCTATTTATGAGTTCTCTGGCGCATGCGTGCTGTTGCCTGGAGGACTAACCCTAACAAAGCTCGGCAGATTCGCTGCGCAGAGCGATGAGAACGTACGTACGCCACTTCCGCGTGCCTGCGCGCATGCGTACTGCTGCCTGCGGCACCGAACATACGCGGCCGCAATTCCACCGATTGGCCACGAGGGGGCACCAGAGACCGCGGAAACAACAGCTCCGACTGGATTGACGCGGAGCCGCGCCGCAGCTTCTGGCGCTCCGTTCCTTCTCTCTCGTGAGGGCAGAGGAAAAACGCAGTTAGGTCGGGGTTGAGGGAGGAGAGAATTACGTCAGTTGGAACAAGACGAAGAAAAACAAGGAAAACTTCTCTATGCCCAGCAAAACTCTGCTAAGTGCTTAAGAATATCGGTAAATAAATAAATAAATAAATAAATAACGTCATCATCAAATTGATTTTGTCATGCTTTTTTTTTTTTTGAAGGCAACTGAGGTGATGAAAAAGCTGGTGTCAATTGGACAGGAGGGCGCAGTGAAGCCAAGGATGGCGAGGAATGATTAACAATCCTTAACGTTGCAAAAGAAAACAAACAAAAAAACCACCAGTAAAACAACTTCTGTACCTGGCCATGCAACTCTGAGATCCCGTCTGGGTCTCCCGGCGCTTGTAAATATCCACCGGGTCAATTTTGATATCGAGCGATTTGTTGTCAGTTCTTCCATTCACAGTCAATGCCAGGATCTGCCGCCGCAGGGCGTTCTGACCATGGGCACCACTGCTGAACTGTTTCAATATCAGTGGGATTCCCAGGCACGGTTTCAAGGATTTGGTCTACTTTTGACCCAAAGGGAGAATTGATATGAAATGCGAGGTATGCATAAGTCATCATGAGGCGTGTTTCTCAGCATCACCTTTGGGAAACAAAGGATTTTTCATAAAAGTCTCAATACAGCAGTAAAATAGAACACTGTATAAAAACAATGAGAACGCTTTGTGAGCAGGCAAGGAGCTTTACGACCTCTGCCTGGGAAATCCAGAGCCACTTGCCCACAGACTCCTCTTTGGCAGCTGTTCTAGATTCAGCTGAACATTCTGTTCCAGAGCACAATTCAAAACTACAGAGGAAACAAAGGGAGTTCTACATAGGCAGAATAAAAAGAATGCTATGTTTCTTCAGTATTGAAAAACCAACAACAGAAGCCATTCCCCAAATTCCACTGCAGGAAACATAGCGGCAGAGAAGAAAGCATCCATATTTCCCCGAACCAGTCCTCGAAGGAAAAAAGGAAAACAAACAAACAAACAAGTTTTATATGTTACCTGCTTGAAGGCGTATACCACTCTCACTCTTTAAAAGCATTAAAGAAAAAAAAGTAAAATGCATAGAGTAATCTCTTCCAACAACACGTGCATTTGGTCTGGGCAGCAAAGGGCGCAGCTCTGTATCACAAAGAACCGAAGTCATAAGCACCAGGCTCCTAAGTTCCAGCCAAACCAACCAAACGTGCCTATGGACAGGCAGAATCCTTAAGTAGGACAGCCAGTAAAAACGTCAAACAAAGCACCCGATTCTCAGCCTTCTTGTTCCTTTTTGAAAATCCAGAGGTCTCTGTGTTAGCTCCACCTCTAGCCTGTAAAGCCCGAGCTCGCCGTCTGGGGGAAGTCCAAGAAAAGGCTGGGTTATTACAGCGAGTCCCCAGTAGGATTGACATTTTTTCTAGCCTCAGGTCTCAGTTCTTTTACACATGCGAGGTATCTCTCAGGGTCATCTGGTGGTCTTTTGATGAAGGCCATGTCTTTCTTGCTGTGCACACTTGGACCTGGTTCAAGCTGAAGGATGCTTGACTCACTCCAGGCAGTCGTCTTATCAGCCACAACTCAGAAACCTTGCTGACAACACCAAGCTGTGGGGAGCAGCGACACGCCAGCAGTGACATGGGACGCCAACCAGAGGGACCCAGAGAGGCTTGAGCAGCGGGCACAGACAAACCTCATCAGCTTCAACAAATCCAGGCACAGTGTCTTGCACCTGGGACAAGAGAATCCCCCACTACCAATACATGCTGGGGGATGAAAGGGCTGAGCCTAGGCCCGTCGCAAAAGAGCTGGTGGATGGCAAGCTGTACACGAGCCAGCAAAGTGCCCTCCCAGCCCGGAAAACCAGCCACATCCTGGGCTGCACCAAAAGATGTGCGGTCAGCAGGTGAAAAGAGGTGATCCTGCCCCTCTGCTCTGTGCTGAAGAGGCCTCACCTGGAGTACTGCGTCCATATGAAGAGCCCTCAGTGCAGAAGGGACATGGACCCGTTGGAGCACATACAGAGGACGGCCACAAGAAAAAAAAAAAAAAAAAAAAAAAAAGAACCAAAGGATCAAACACCTCACCTGTGAGGACAGGCTGAGAGAGCTGGGGCTGTTCAGCCCGGAGAAGTGAAGGCTCCGAGGTGACCTGGTAACAGCCTTTCGATACCCAAAGGGGAGCTAAAGGAAAGAAGGAGGGAAAATTTAGGTTAGATATAAGGAAAATATCCTTCATAGCAAGGGACAAGGGGAAACGTTTTAAGCTGGGGGAGGGAAGATTTAGGTTGGATGGCAGGGGGAAGTTCTCCACAGAGAGAGCGGTGAGGGGCTGGAACAGCTGCCCAGAGAGGCTGTGGATGCCCCGTCCATCCCTGGAGGTGTTCAAGGCCAGGTTGGATGGGGCCCTGGGCAGCCCGGTCTAGTATGAAATGGGGAGGTTGATGGTCCTGCATGTGGCAGGGGGGGGGGTTGGAGATCCACGATCCTCGAGGTCCCTTCCGACCCGGGACATTCTGTGACTCTGCGCAGTGGACCAGGTTGCCCAGAGATGCGGTGGATGCCCTGTCCCTTCCAAGGTGACACGCAGGGCAACCTGATCTAGCTGTGAATGTCCCTGTTCATTGTGGGTGAGTCGGACTAGATCATCATAAATGGTCGCTTCCGACTCTAAGGAGTCTCTGGTATGATACCTGAAGCCATGTCCACAAAGGACATCGATGGCATGGTGAGCAACCAGGGTAGGTGGGGAAGCCTGTGTGCTCAACAGCTCCGGGGAAACTCACCAAGTAGTCCAGTCGGGAAGATTCACATCAGCCATAGAGCCTCTCTGTGCCAGTCCCAGTATTCAGCACACCAGAGGTACTGCTTTATCACACTGGTGGGTCCCACAGCTGCAGAGCTAGCTATTGAATGGGGGCCAGGGGATGGAAGGAAGAGGGGTGGGGAGATTGGCTATCATACAGACTAGGAAACTAACAGCATCCCCTGACAATTGGGATGGAGATATCTGGGGTGGTCCAGACAAAGTGGTCCAGTAGAAGACAATCCTTTGTTTCCTATAAAGACGAAGCCGGATCTGCCATAAAAACAGAAAGAACCCTAGGACCCTGGGGTGGTCGGCCACAACGTGCTCTGAGAACTGTGCCCTGACATCTGTTACTACTGACAAATCTGTAAGGGAGGTCTAGGAGAGAACCAGACAAAACAGGAACAGAATACTCGTGTTCAGTATGCTCAAGTAGTGGAGACTGCATTACACTAAGCGAGGATGAAGAAAACGGCCACTGGGGCTGGGGCTTTTCTTAAGCTCAGGTCCCAGCCTGATACACGCACCTCACTCTATCACCAGCCACGTAGCTTATTGGGCTGGAAGAATAAACCCCAGGGAGCAAGGCGAGCCCCTTGTGACCCCCATTCCATCTCTAAGTGAGCGTCCCACAGCCATCACCAAACCCACCTGCATACAAGCGATGCATGAACAAGGGATTCATGGCGTTCCATTATCTGCTCCACAGATTTCACAGTGCTTAAACCACTAACTAGAGGAGCCCCAGAAACCCTTAAACCCCATCGAGCTGCAAAACAGAATGGGATCCAAAGAGACACGGAGCATAATTTAAATACGCGCCCTTAAACAATACTCAGCATGGGCGGAATTAATCCGTGGCAGAGGAGACACAGAGGGGACAGGGGCAGAGGACACAGGGAGAACACAAAGACACAAGTAGGACACAGAGGGAACGTGTCATAAAATAGGTTGGGACAGTGTGGTAGTTTGGAGTCCCAGGTCGATGATTGTGCAATGAGAGTCATGAAAGAGGAACGGAGACTTCACAAGAAGGTACTGGGCTTGAAAAGAGTTGCAAAGGAAACCTGGAGAATGCAGAATCTCTTTACAGAAAAGCACATTAGCTCCAGGCGTTTCCAGAGTTGCAATGCTCAGTCAGCCAACCAGCATTACCTTGGGGCTGATTGAAGCATTCCAGACATGAGATAAGAGTAAAAGAGAGGAATGAACGTCAGTCTCTTCATTACCAATTCAGAGAAAAGCAGATAACCCCTTCACTCCCCTCAGAGAACAATTGGAAGGCATCATAAGGAGAGGCATAGCGGACATAGCTACTCTAAACCAACTTAGGATCCCCACAGAAAGGCAGAAGCCAAAACCCTGCAAAAAAGAAAGGATCACTTACCTCTTTCCAAGAACCAGAGCTCACCCAACAATCCACAGGAGGCAGTCTCCAGGAAGAAACCCTGCCTTTGGGGCTGCCAGCCCTTAAATGAGGAGAGGGAGGGGCTGGAGCCAGGCTCAGCCTCATCTGGTTCTCTAGGTGCATTGCTTCCACCTGTGCTTGCAGGGCTACACCCCTCACCAGGTGCTCCGTCACTGCTTCAGGCTGTGATCTCAAAGTTCCCATAAAAGCATGAAAAAAAAAAAAAAAAGTAATGAAGTAATGACTGGCAGCCAATTGAGCAAGGGGGGAGGGAGGGGGTTATCGATGGACAAGCTAGGATGGTCCACATGTTTTGATTCCAGTCTGTCCTCAATGGCAATTGGTGGCATTTCTAATAAATAGGGGAGCACAGATTTCCATACTGATACAGCAAGATGCTGAGAAGCTGCATGTGCAACAAAAGGGCTGAGACTACCGGTGTGAATGGAGCGAGTGCTGTCTGCCAAACTGCCAGGGTCAGCTTTGGCTCCCCAGTGAGAAATCTGTGTCATCTACTTGCACAGCAATTAAAGACCATTGTGAAATTATTTTAGGATTTGGTTCCTCAGTGGGTGAACCTGGCACCTGCCCGCATGGCAGCGTGAAGCCCTTTGGCTCAAACATCGATCCCAAACCCCAGAGAAGTCGGGAGGCTGTAGAGTGCGTACTTCGTGCAGCCCCTGCACTCCTCGAGTCAGAGATCACTGACGTACTGCAGGACCCCATTTCTGTTGCGGCACGACAGGGGATTGCTGAAGTCACTGCAGATTTGGAGAAAAGACAGATCATCTCCAGAATGCACTCCCCATACAAGCGGCCCACGTGTGTGGGGCACAAGCCCCATTCTGGGGGCAATGACCCCCACCTGTGGGGCGCTACCCCCACCCCACTGTCACAGCCGTGTGCGGAGGACACCATCACCCCACTGCGCACAGCCATCAACTTCTCCCAGGACTCCACGCACCCCACAGGCATCCCTGACCCTGCCCTCAACCCCACGGTGACATGGGCACGGAGCGAAGGGGGACAGGTAGTGTGGGGGGAGGTGAGGAGACATGAGGGGACATGTGGGGACACGGGGTTGATGTGTGGGGTCATAAAAAGCCAAAAATGAAACTTGGAGTTGAAGAAAGGCCCTTGGAAAAAAATACATTAAAGTATAAAGAAGACAGAAGCTGCGTGAACATTAATACGGCCCTGTGCTTTCTGCCAACGGGCTTTAATTTCGTTATCATTAAATTTGCTGGGCAGTTACACTTTGGTAATGCGAACATTTAGAAAAGATGCAACGGATGCTGGCAAAAGGAAAAAAAAAAACGTCTTTTTTTACAGCTATTTATAAGCACTTAGCACAGCTCTCCTGGGTTTGGAGAAGTTTCCCTCTTTTTTCTTCGTCTTTCCCCCCACACACCCTCCACTTCTAACTTCGTGTTCTGCCCCCGTCATTACGAGACACAGAGAGAACGAATCGCCAGGGACTGCGCCGCGGGTCCCCGGCAATCCGTCAGAAAAGTTCTTTCCGCGGTCTCTGCTGCCACCTCGTGGCCAATGCGCGGAACTGCCGCTGCCCGCTGCTTAGGCCGGCAAGCGGTATAACGCATGCGCGTAGAAACGCGGAAGTGGCGTTTTAACCGCTCTGCGCAGCTAATCCGCCACTCTCTGTGGTGATCAGTCCTCCAGGTAATAGCGAACACGCGCCCGTCAACTGAAAGATAGCAATTGTTTCGACAAACCACTACGGGGACGGGCAAGCAGCCGATTCTCGGACCGCCGGCTCAGCGATATTCTCCCCTTCTAATCCAGGATGCCCCTCGTCTATTTCCGCCCTTTTATGCCCGAGCCCACCCGGGAACGGACCGGGTCGGCTCAGGGCTGCCTCTCAGCGCCTCGTGGCACCCAACGTGCTTGCCGCCGCGGTGGAGGAGCAGACGTCCCGTTCCAGCCCCAGCTCTGCACCGCAGCGTTCCTGGAAAAGCAAGTCTCGCGAGAGCAACGCGCACGTGCGAATCTAGGCACTGCGCACGCGGCAGTCTCTCTAGGCACCGCACTACGCAGGCGCGGTTCTCGAGACAACAGCACGGAGTACGGACGCGCGGTTCATGAGAAAGCACAACGCATGCGCCAGTGGTTTAAAAAAAAAAAAAAAAAAAAACCACACACCACTACGCGCGCACTGGATTCTGCTCCGAACGGGGCATGCGCCGGATTCTGCCCGCCACGGTGCATGCGCCTGTCTGTGCCCCGCAATGCGCATGTGCCAAGTGCTCTGCGCACGCGCCAGCTGCAAGAGCGCATTGGGCATGCGCGACCGTTCGCACCGCTCTGCGCATGCGCCAGTCTCGGCACCGCGATGCGCATGCTCTCCTCACGGCCGCAAAACGCATGCGCCATCGTTTGCAGTGCGCATGCGGCAAGCATGTCACCGAACTGCGCGTGCGGCCGCCTTGGCACGGCACTGCGCATGCGCTTCTCGCGCGCGGATTACGGCGTACGCTCGTTTTCGGGCACGCGCCTACGCGTTCGCTTTTTTCGACGCCTCATTGCGCAAGCGGCGGGTGCACGGTCCGCCTAGACAGTACGTTCTGGAAGCAGACCGGGGCATAAAACCGCCCGAGGAAATAGACAAGGAGCATTCTGGATTGGAAAAGAGAGAATAGTGTCGCGGAGCCGGCGGTCCAAGTATTGCCTGCTCACCTGCATCTCAGGGCTTCGAAGAAATGGATGCTATTGGAAAGCTGGACGGCGCATGCGCACTACTTCCCGGAGGACCGAGCATAACGCAGATCGGCGGGGTGCCTGCGCAGAGGAGCAGGACCGTGCGCGCACCACTTCCGGATCAAACACCTCACCTGTGAGGACAGGCTGAGAGAGCTGGGGCTGGGGCAATACATGTTGGGGGATGAAAGGGCTGAGCATACCCAACCCCTTCAAAGCAGTTGTCTTTCCACCCCAGTTTTTGGACTGCAGCACCAGCCCCACACAGGGTCCAGCCTTCTCCGGTTTGATCTCGTGCAGGATATTCTTGCAATGTGTGTGACAAAATATACATATATACACCTATATACAGAGCGGGCATTCCTGGGAAGATTTGGCTAGAGGATAAGTGATGCAAACTATCTGAGATCTTCCCCAAGTTAAGTAGAAGGACTCCCCAAAAGAACTATGACAACGGAGTTCACGAAATATAAATATTATCCAATTCTAATGCAGAAACAACATTTGATTCCCACAACACCACCTCCTATCCGTCTCCCTCAGAGATTCCCAGGAGCACCTCAGGCTGCTGCTTTCTCGTGACAGCCTGGCCATCTGCCCCAGCAGCTCCTTAAGCAGAGTACGCCTGCAACTAGCTTCCTTTAACTGGCTGGTAGGTATAGTGAGATAGTTCCTTTACGGGAATCGAAATGGAAATCACAATGAGTTGGATGGCATCCTGCTTTTCTTCTCCAGTGCCAGAGAAGTCCACATATTCCAGCACCACAAAAGGTCATGCACACAGCCCAGTGCTGCGGAAGGCAGTTCTGTCCAACACCGCGACGTCTCTGCCACCCAACGCAGCTTGAAGCCACCGTGCCTCAGCCTCCATTTTGAGCTGGGGCCAGAAGGCCGCCCCGCCCTATAGCCCCACCCTCCCTTCATTGTGAGTTAGGCCGGAAGGCTGCACTGCCCAATAGCACTGCAGGCCGCTGCCCCACCCTCCATTACGTGCCAGGCAGGCACACAGCATAGAAGACTGTGGGCGCACCCCCCCACGGCATTCACTGTCTGCACACCCTTGCGACAGGGACGAGAGGCAGTGGGCGCTACGGGGCCAGGGGCAGCTGTCCTTGCAGGCCCCAGGAAGGAGAGTAGCTTTCAGCGGCCTTCGGCCACAGCTTTTGGAGGCTGAGGGTCTCTTCAGGTCCCTGCGACCATGCCGCAGAGACAGGCAAAGTGCTGCCAGCCCTCTCTGCGCCGGGGCCCGGCCCAGCCCCCTGCCTGCCCCGCACAGCGGGAGGAGCACAGGCGGGAGCTGGAGGCGCTGCGGGCCCAGCTGGAGGGCGAGCGGCTCCGCTCCCAGGAGATGCAGCGCCGCCGGGCCGTCGAGAGACGTGAGCTGCAGGAGGCGGCAGAGCGGGAGCGGCAGCTCCTGGCCGACCGACTGCGCTCCAACTGGGAGCGACAGCAGGCGTCAAAGCTGCAGCGCCTGCGGGAGCAGAGCCAGAGGCAGCGGGAGGCGGACATCCGCCAACTGCTGCAGATGAAGGAGGCCCAGCTCCGCCAGACGCAGGAGCGGCTGCAGCAGCGGTGCAACAACGCCAACCGCCAGGTACGGGATCTGCTGCGGCAGCTAGCAAAGGAGCTGCTGAGTGGCGAGAGCAGCAGAGAGGCCCACAGACTGCAGCAGGAAGTCCAGCGGCAGCTCTGCAGGAAGCCCTGTGCAGAGCAGGCCGCCCACGTCCTGCGCCTCCAGCGCAAACTGCAGGAGCAGAGGAGACGCTTCCTGCATTACATCCTGGAGCACGGACAGGGGCAGCCGCCCGCCTCCTGCAACGGGGCCAGGGCTGCAGCCGCTGGGCCGCGCACACGGCAAAGGCCAGCCTGCCGTCGGGCTGTAGCAGAAGCGGGTGTTCAGGCTGCAGAGCAACAACAGGCCTGCCCACCTGAGCACAGGGAGCTGCGGGAGCAGAGTGCCCATCTGCTGAGGGCACTGAAGGACTTGCAGAGACAATGCAGCCTCCTTGGAGAGGAGAACTGCCTGCTGAGGAGCAGAAGCTCTCAGCAGATGAGGGAGGAGGTGGAGCGGCTCAAGGACAAGACGCATACGCTCAGCCTCCTTACCAAGCAGCTGCGGGAAACAGTCCGGCAGCTCAAGGAGGCCTCTTCCACATCCAGAGGGGCCGCAGAAAAGGCAGAGGAAGCCAACCAGCTGCAGGGGCAGCATTTGGAAAAGGAGAGTGGGAAAAAGCTGGAGCCGCACGGAAATCCAGAACAGGAATGGCTGGAGAAGTCGGGAGGGTGGCTGATGGCAAGCTGCAGCCTGCATTCTCGCAGACGATCACCAGCACTAATTCGAAGATTCATAGCTCGTCACAGCTACAATCCTTTTGAGGGCCCTAATGAGGACCCAGAAAACGAGCTTCCACTGACTGCTGGACAATACCTTTACATCTTCGGAGACGTAGATGAAGATGGCTGGTTTCTGGGAGAGCTGACGGATGGCACAAGAGGACTGGTCCCTTCCAATCTGGTGGAAGAAGTTTCAGATGATGACCTGGATACGACTGTGCCTCCACAGCTTCGTGATCTCCTGCAGGATACCGACGATGACGAGCAACTAGGCAGCAGGAGCGGTGGCAGAAAGTGATGGTCACCATCCAGAAATCTGTGTCCGTGTATTGGCTGAGCCTGGGGGATGCGGAGATTCCTCTCCATAATACGGCAGCATCCCATCAAGATTCCATATTTTCATCCACATAGATGAAGAATACCTCCTGCTCCACTTGATGTTCAACTGAAGCATGGTCCATCGGCACAAAGACCTTGAAAATTTATCACTTGTATGACTGAGAATTTACTACATTTGGACTGAAAAAAAATCTAAAAAAAATTTAAAAACACCATAAAATAACCAAACTCAAAACGCACGTGTGAAGTCTTCTTGTTTTCTGGCAGTCCGCTTTTGTAAAGGTATGAGGAAAGCAAGAGGCTGAGGAAAGCCTCCAAAGTCTTTCTCAAGCGCACTACCTACAAGTATTGGAATCGAGAGAGAAAGGAATCATTACTGCTTGCTTCTGTTCTTCGGGATACCTGAAGTACCTTGGAAGGCCACACTTCCTGAGCAATATAAACATTCTGTCCCAAAGCAGCTCTTTGACCGTTTCCACTGGGTGATAAGGCATAGCGCTTGCATCATCTGAAGGCACGGACTCAGGTGCCAATCCAAATCCTTAACTGCAGGTCCTTACATTCTATACATACATGCTCAAGCTCCCTCTTGTAATTTTCCATCCATCCCTACGTGTCAGCAGAGCGCTTAACAAGTCTCCTTTAGTCTAGACACCAACTGCGCACACAACTGAGACACGGCTGCACCATTCCTAGAAAAACAGCTTTACAATTTCCCATAATAAGGTACCCGGCTCGCTCATATCCAACTTACTATAGGACACAGATTTATGCCTTATTTGCCCATCTCTGATATTGATAGCACCTGCCAGCCCCCAGAAATTACTATTTTAACACAAGGCCCAGAGGCAAAAACAACAGAATCCTACTAGAAATCATTCCGGTCAATGAGAATAGTTTTCTGCTGTGCCTGTTTCGAAAACCCATGTAATCAGTGACACGTGAAAATACGTGAACAATAGTCACCGCATCTCTGCGGCACTACCTGAAAATATAAATTTGCTGGAAAGCATTAAGGTTTGAATCTCAGGGTTACCAAGTGCTTTGGTACAAAGCCAGCATTCATCCGCCCTATACCACGGTGAGGCATTAAATTACCAGAAGGAGCAACTCCACCTATTTCACTGATTACACTTTCGTCTTGGCCATACGTAATAGCTCAACTCTCTGCAACCAGCAGAGAAGACTGACCAGGCTTTAGGAAACGACATATTCATTGGCATCAGAGAGAGGCCTTTCTGACACTGACTTTTTTCACACAGCTCAGCTATCTCAAATGCCCACCCCCTGCCCCCTACACCCGGAAAAAAACCAGACAGACCCAAACAAAAAACACTTGCACATTGGACTCCTTGGGCTTGAGAGAGGCTTAACTGGCTTAACTTCTATTGTGCGCTAGTAACATGGAGCGCAAGAAAAGCTTTCCAAAGGGAATGAGCTGGAAACTGGGTATGTGAACAAGTAATCCTCAAAAAAGGAGCGCCTGCCGCAGCTGGCTGGGGAGGGCCTGCGTATACCCCGTGCCCTTGTGGGCTATCTGTCCAGCTGCAGGAGGACCAGAGAAGGGCAGCTGAAAAGATGAAAAGCTGCAGCTGAGCCTGATAGACCCGCACAGCTCTCGGGCCATCTTGCCGATGGCAGCTGTGACGCATCGATTCGTTCTATGCAGGTGAATTAATTTTTTCCATCTGCAAACTTAGGTGGAGAACTGCAGTTTTCGTTAGTCTTTGTGGAAACGCTGTAATGGTCCACACTAATCTCAAAACAGCAACTCTGTGCTGTGACTGCCTGCGTAGACCTGCTGGGGCCTAAATTTTAGGGCATAAAAAAGAATAAAAAGCCAAAAATGAAACCTGGAGTTGAAGAAAGGCCCTTGGGAAAAAATACATTAAAAGTAGGAACAAGACAGAGGCTGAGTGAACATTAATATGGCCCCGCGCTTTCTGCCAATGGGCTTTAATTTCGTTATCATTAAATTTGCCGGGCAGTTGCATTTTGGTCTGTGAACATTTAGAAACAATGCAACAGATGCTGGCAAAAAGAAAAAAAAAAAAAAAAAGAACTTATTTTTTCACAGCTACTTAGAAGCACTTAGCAGAGCTTGCCTGGGTTTGGGGTAGTCTCTCTCTTTTTTTCTTCGTCTTTCCCCCCACAACGCCCCCGCTTCCAACTTCGCGCTCTTCTCCCGCCATCACAAGACAGAGAGAACGGGTCGCCAGGGGAGAAAAACGCGGGCCGATCCCGTCAGAAAAGTTCTTTCCGCGGTCTTTGCTGCCACCTCGTGGCCCATGCGCGGAACTGCCGCTGTCTGTCGCCGCGTCCCGCAAGCAGCACAACGCATGCGCGTACAAATGCGGAAGTGGCGTTTTAACCGCTCTGCGCAGCTAATGCGCCGCTCTCTATGGTGATCAGTCCTCCAGCTAATAGCGACCGTGCGCCCGTCCACTTAAAGACAGCAATTGTTTCGACAGACCACGACGGGGACGGGCAAGCAGCCGATTCCCGGGCCGCCGGCCCAGCGATATTCTCCCCCTTCTAATCCAGGATGCCCCTCGTCTATTTCCGCCCTTTTATGCCCAAGCCCACGCGGAAGCGGACCGGTTGGGCTCACAGCTGCCCCTCAGCGCCTCGTGGCATCCAACTTCCTCTCCGCCCCGGTGAACCAGCAAAGTCCCTTTCCACCCCCAGCCCTGCACCGTCCCCCAGCCGTTTAAAAGCCCTCCCAGCGGCAGTGGAACGCGAGCAGCTCGGAGATTCGCGGTCGCGGTACTGGCGTGCAGCAGCACCGACGCGGCAGCAACCCGCGACCAGCGAGCCTCGGGAGAGCAACGCGCACGCGCGAGCCCGGGCACTGCAGTGCGCATGTGCCGGTAGCGGCTCGGCGCTACGCATGCGCCCCTCTCGGCAGAGCACTACGCGTGCCCAAGCCTAGACGCTGCACTGCGCAAGCGCCACCCTCCGCACCGCACTACGCATGTGCCTGTTCCCGAGGCAGGCTCGAGCGTCAGACCGTCGGAGGAAATAGACAAGGAGCACTTCCGACAGCAAGAGAGAAAACCGTTGCTGAGCCAGCAGGAATTGACTGCTCGACTGCATCTCAGGGCTTGGTAGATTTGAAAGCTATTTATGAGTTCTCTGGCGCATGCGTGCTGTTGCCTGGAGGACTAACCCTAACAAAGCTCGGCAGATTCGCTGCGCAGAGCGATGAGAACGTACGTACGCCACTTCCGCGTGCCTGCGCGCATGCGTACTGCTGCCTGCGGCACCGAACATACGCGGCCGCAATTCCACCGATTGGCCACGAGGGGGCACCAGAGACCGCGGAAACAACAGCTCCGACTGGATTGACGCGGAGCCGCGCCGCAGCTTCTGGCGCTCCGTTCCTTCTCTCTCGTGAGGGCAGAGGAAAAACGCAGTTAGGTCGGGGTTGAGGGAGGAGAGAATTACGTCAGTTGGAACAAGACGAAGAAAAACAAGGAAAACTTCTCTATGCCCAGCAAAACTCTGCTAAGTGCTTAAGAATATCGGTAAATAAATAAATAAATAAATAAATAACGTCATCATCAAATTGATTTTGTCATGCTTTTTTTTTTTTTGAAGGCAACTGAGGTGATGAAAAAGCTGGTGTCAATTGGACAGGAGGGCGCAGTGAAGCCAAGGATGGCGAGGAATGATTAACAATCCTTAACGTTGCAAAAGAAAACAAACAAAAAAACCACCAGTAAAACAACTTCTGTACCTGGCCATGCAACTCTGAGATCCCGTCTGGGTCTCCCGGCGCTTGTAAATATCCACCGGGTCAATTTTGATATCGAGCGATTTGTTGTCAGTTCTTCCATTCACAGTCAATGCCAGGATCTGCCGCCGCAGGGCGTTCTGACCATGGGCACCACTGCTGAACTGTTTCAATATCAGTGGGATTCCCAGGCACGGTTTCAAGGATTTGGTCTACTTTTGACCCAAAGGGAGAATTGATATGAAATGCGAGGTATGCATAAGTCATCATGAGGCGTGTTTCTCAGCATCACCTTTGGGAAACAAAGGATTTTTCATAAAAGTCTCAATACAGCAGTAAAATAGAACACTGTATAAAAACAATGAGAACGCTTTGTGAGCAGGCAAGGAGCTTTACGACCTCTGCCTGGGAAATCCAGAGCCACTTGCCCACAGACTCCTCTTTGGCAGCTGTTCTAGATTCAGCTGAACATTCTGTTCCAGAGCACAATTCAAAACTACAGAGGAAACAAAGGGAGTTCTACATAGGCAGAATAAAAAGAATGCTATGTTTCTTCAGTATTGAAAAACCAACAACAGAAGCCATTCCCCAAATTCCACTGCAGGAAACATAGCGGCAGAGAAGAAAGCATCCATATTTCCCCGAACCAGTCCTCGAAGGAAAAAAGGAAAACAAACAAACAAACAAGTTTTATATGTTACCTGCTTGAAGGCGTATACCACTCTCACTCTTTAAAAGCATTAAAGAAAAAAAAGTAAAATGCATAGAGTAATCTCTTCCAACAACACGTGCATTTGGTCTGGGCAGCAAAGGGCGCAGCTCTGTATCACAAAGAACCGAAGTCATAAGCACCAGGCTCCTAAGTTCCAGCCAAACCAACCAAACGTGCCTATGGACAGGCAGAATCCTTAAGTAGGACAGCCAGTAAAAACGTCAAACAAAGCACCCGATTCTCAGCCTTCTTGTTCCTTTTTGAAAATCCAGAGGTCTCTGTGTTAGCTCCACCTCTAGCCTGTAAAGCCCGAGCTCGCCGTCTGGGGGAAGTCCAAGAAAAGGCTGGGTTATTACAGCGAGTCCCCAGTAGGATTGACATTTTTTCTAGCCTCAGGTCTCAGTTCTTTTACACATGCGAGGTATCTCTCAGGGTCATCTGGTGGTCTTTTGATGAAGGCCATGTCTTTCTTGCTGTGCACACTTGGACCTGGTTCAAGCTGAAGGATGCTTGACTCACTCCAGGCAGTCGTCTTATCAGCCACAACTCAGAAACCTTGCTGACAACACCAAGCTGTGGGGAGCAGCGACACGCCAGCAGTGACATGGGACGCCAACCAGAGGGACCCAGAGAGGCTTGAGCAGCGGGCACAGACAAACCTCATCAGCTTCAACAAATCCAGGCGCAGTGTCTTGCACCTGGGACAAGAGAATCCCCCACTACCAATACATGCTGGGGGATGAAAGGGCTGAGCCTAGGCCCGTCGCAAAAGAGCTGGTGGATGGCAAGCTGTACACGAGCCAGCAAAGTGCCCTCCCAGCCCGGAAAACCAGCCACATCCTGGGCTGCACCAAAAGATGTGCGGTCAGCAGGTGAAAAGAGGTGATCCTGCCCCTCTGCTCTGTGCTGAAGAGGCCTCACCTGGAGTACTGCGTCCATATGAAGAGCCCTCAGTGCAGAAGGGACATGGACCCGTTGGAGCACATACAGAGGACGGCCACAAGAAAAAAAAAAAAAAAAAAAAAAAGAACCAAAGGATCAAACACCTCACCTGTGAGGACAGGCTGAGAGAGCTGGGGCTGTTCAGCCCGGAGAAGTGAAGGCTCCGAGGTGACCTGGTAACAGCCTTTCGATACCCAAAGGGGAGCTAAAGGAAAGAAGGAGGGAAAATTTAGGTTAGATATAAGGAAAATATCCTTCATAGCAAGGGACAAGGGGAAACGTTTTAAGCTGGGGGAGGGAAGATTTAGGTTGGATGGCAGGGGGAAGTTCTCCACAGAGAGAGCGGTGAGGGGCTGGAACAGCTGCCCAGAGAGGCTGTGGATGCCCCGTCCATCCCTGGAGGTGTTCAAGGCCAGGTTGGATGGGGCCCTGGGCAGCCCGGTCTAGTATGAAATGGGGAGGTTGATGGTCCTGCATGTGGCAGGGGGGGGGGTTGGAGATCCACGATCCTCGAGGTCCCTTCCGACCCGGGACATTCTGTGACTCTGCGCAGTGGACCAGGTTGCCCAGAGATGCGGTGGATGCCCTGTCCCTTCCAAGGTGACACGCAGGGCAACCTGATCTAGCTGTGAATGTCCCTGTTCATTGTGGGTGAGTCGGACTAGATCATCATAAATGGTCGCTTCCGACTCTAAGGAGTCTCTGGTATGATACCTGAAGCCATGTCCACAAAGGACATCGATGGCATGGTGAGCAACCAGGGTAGGTGGGGAAGCCTGTGTGCTCAACAGCTCCGGGGAAACTCACCAAGTAGTCCAGTCGGGAAGATTCACATCAGCCATAGAGCCTCTCTGTGCCAGTCCCAGTATTCAGCACACCAGAGGTACTGCTTTATCACACTGGTGGGTCCCACAGCTGCAGAGCTAGCTATTGAATGGGGGCCAGGGGATGGAAGGAAGAGGGGTGGGGAGATTGGCTATCATACAGACTAGGAAACTAACAGCATCCCCTGACAATTGGGATGGAGATATCTGGGGTGGTCCAGACAAAGTGGTCCAGTAGAAGACAATCCTTTGTTTCCTATAAAGACGAAGCCGGATCTGCCATAAAAACAGAAAGAACCCTAGGACCCTGGGGTGGTCGGCCACAACGTGCTCTGAGAACTGTGCCCTGACATCTGTTACTACTGACAAATCTGTAAGGGAGGTCTAGGAGAGAACCAGACAAAACAGGAACAGAATACTCGTGTTCAGTATGCTCAAGTAGTGGAGACTGCATTACACTAAGCGAGGATGAAGAAAACGGCCACTGGGGCTGGGGCTTTTCTTAAGCTCAGGTCCCAGCCTGATACACGCACCTCACTCTATCACCAGCCACGTAGCTTATTGGGCTGGAAGAATAAACCCCAGGGAGCAAGGCGAGCCCCTTGTGACCCCCATTCCATCTCTAAGTGAGCGTCCCACAGCCATCACCAAACCCACCTGCATACAAGCGATGCATGAACAAGGGATTCATGGCGTTCCATTATCTGCTCCACAGATTTCACAGTGCTTAAACCACTAACTAGAGGAGCCCCAGAAACCCTTAAACCCCATCGAGCTGCAAAACAGAATGGGATCCAAAGAGACACGGAGCATAATTTAAATACGCGCCCTTAAACAATACTCAGCATGGGCGGAATTAATCCGTGGCAGAGGAGACACAGAGGGGACAGGGGCAGAGGACACAGGGAGAACACAAAGACACAAGTAGGACACAGAGGGAACGTGTCATAAAATAGGTTGGGACAGTGTGGTAGTTTGGAGTCCCAGGTCGATGATTGTGCAATGAGAGTCATGAAAGAGGAACGGAGACTTCACAAGAAGGTACTGGGCTTGAAAAGAGTTGCAAAGGAAACCTGGAGAATGCAGAATCTCTTTACAGAAAAGCACATTAGCTCCAGGCGTTTCCAGAGTTGCAATGCTCAGTCAGCCAACCAGCATTACCTTGGGGCTGATTGAAGCATTCCAGACATGAGATAAGAGTAAAAGAGAGGAATGAACGTCAGTCTCTTCATTACCAATTCAGAGAAAAGCAGATAACCCCTTCACTCCCCTCAGAGAACAATTGGAAGGCATCATAAGGAGAGGCATAGCGGACATAGCTACTCTAAACCAACTTAGGATCCCCACAGAAAGGCAGAAGCCAAAACCCTGCAAAAAAGAAAGGATCACTTACCTCTTTCCAAGAACCAGAGCTCACCCAACAATCCACAGGAGGCAGTCTCCAGGAAGAAACCCTGCCTTTGGGGCTGCCAGCCCTTAAATGAGGAGAGGGAGGGGCTGGAGCCAGGCTCAGCCTCATCTGGTTCTCTAGGTGCATTGCTTCCACCTGTGCTTGCAGGGCTACACCCCTCACCAGGTGCTCCGTCACTGCTTCAGGCTGTGATCTCAAAGTTCCCATAAAAGCATGAAAAAAAAAAAAAAAAAGTAATGAAGTAATGACTGGCAGCCAATTGAGCAAGGGGGGAGGGAGGGGGTTATCGATGGACAAGCTAGGATGGTCCACATGTTTTGATTCCAGTCTGTCCTCAATGGCAATTGGTGGCATTTCTAATAAATAGGGGAGCACAGATTTCCATACTGATACAGCAAGATGCTGAGAAGCTGCATGTGCAACAAAAGGGCTGAGACTACCGGTGTGAATGGAGCGAGTGCTGTCTGCCAAACTGCCAGGGTCAGCTTTGGCTCCCCAGTGAGAAATCTGTGTCATCTACTTGCACAGCAATTAAAGACCATTGTGAAATTATTTTAGGATTTGGTTCCTCAGTGGGTGAACCTGGCACCTGCCCGCATGGCAGCGTGAAGCCCTTTGGCTCAAACATCGATCCCAAACCCCAGAGAAGTCGGGAGGCTGTAGAGTGCGTACTTCGTGCAGCCCCTGCACTCCTCGAGTCAGAGATCACTGACGTACTGCAGGACCCCATTTCTGTTGCGGCACGACAGGGGATTGCTGAAGTCACTGCAGATTTGGAGAAAAGACAGATCATCTCCAGAATGCACTCCCCATACAAGCGGCCCACGTGTGTGGGGCACAAGCCCCATTCTGGGGGCAATGACCCCCACCTGTGGGGCGCTACCCCCACCCCACTGTCACAGCCGTGTGCGGAGGACACCATCACCCCACTGCGCACAGCCATCAACTTCTCCCAGGACTCCACGCACCCCACAGGCATCCCTGACCCTGCCCTCAACCCCACGGTGACATGGGCACGGAGCGAAGGGGGACAGGTAGTGTGGGGGGAGGTGAGGAGACATGAGGGGACATGTGGGGACACGGGGTTGATGTGTGGGGTCATAAAAAGCCAAAAATGAAACTTGGAGTTGAAGAAAGGCCCTTGGAAAAAAATACATTAAAGTATAAAGAAGACAGAAGCTGCGTGAACATTAATACGGCCCTGTGCTTTCTGCCAACGGGCTTTAATTTCGTTATCATTAAATTTGCTGGGCAGTTACACTTTGGTAATGCGAACATTTAGAAAAGATGCAACGGATGCTGGCAAAAGGAAAAAAAAAAACGTCTTTTTTTACAGCTATTTATAAGCACTTAGCACAGCTCTCCTGGGTTTGGAGAAGTTTCCCTCTTTTTTCTTCGTCTTTCCCCCCACACACCCTCCACTTCTAACTTCGTGTTCTGCCCCCGTCATTACGAGACACAGAGAGAACGAATCGCCAGGGACTGCGCCGCGGGTCCCCGGCAATCCGTCAGAAAAGTTCTTTCCGCGGTCTCTGCTGCCACCTCGTGGCCAATGCGCGGAACTGCCGCTGCCCGCTGCTTAGGCCGGCAAGCGGTATAACGCATGCGCGTAGAAACGCGGAAGTGGCGTTTTAACCGCTCTGCGCAGCTAATCCGCCACTCTCTGTGGTGATCAGTCCTCCAGGTAATAGCGAACACGCGCCCGTCAACTGAAAGATAGCAATTGTTTCGACAAACCACTACGGGGACGGGCAAGCAGCCGATTCTCGGACCGCCGGCTCAGCGATATTCTCCCCTTCTAATCCAGGATGCCCCTCGTCTATTTCCGCCCTTTTATGCCCGAGCCCACCCGGGAACGGACCGGGTCGGCTCAGGGCTGCCTCTCAGCGCCTCGTGGCACCCAACGTGCTTGCCGCCGCGGTGGAGGAGCAGACGTCCCGTTCCAGCCCCAGCTCTGCACCGCAGCGTTCCTGGAAAAGCAAGTCTCGCGAGAGCAACGCGCACGTGCGAATCTAGGCACTGCGCACGCGGCAGTCTCTCTAGGCACCGCACTACGCAGGCGCGGTTCTCGAGACAACAGCACGGAGTACGGACGCGCGGTTCATGAGAAAGCACAACGCATGCGCCAGTGGTTTAAAAAAAAAAAAAAAAAAAACCACACACCACTACGCGCGCACTGGATTCTGCTCCGAACGGGGCATGCGCCGGATTCTGCCCGCCACGGTGCATGCGCCTGTCTGTGCCCCGCAATGCGCATGTGCCAAGTGCTCTGCGCACGCGCCAGCTGCAAGAGCGCATTGGGCATGCGCGACCGTTCGCACCGCTCTGCGCATGCGCCAGTCTCGGCACCGCGATGCGCATGCTCTCCTCACGGCCGCAAAACGCATGCGCCATCGTTTGCAGTGCGCATGCGGCAAGCATGTCACCGAACTGCGCGTGCGGCCGCCTTGGCACGGCACTGCGCATGCGCTTCTCGCGCGCGGATTACGGCGTACGCTCGTTTTCGGGCACGCGCCTACGCGTTCGCTTTTTTCGACGCCTCATTGCGCAAGCGGCGGGTGCACGGTCCGCCTAGACAGTACGTTCTGGAAGCAGACCGGGGCATAAAACCGCCCGAGGAAATAGACAAGGAGCATTCTGGATTGGAAAAGAGAGAATAGTGTCGCGGAGCCGGCGGTCCAAGTATTGCCTGCTCACCTGCATCTCAGGGCTTCGAAGAAATGGATGCTATTGGAAAGCTGGACGGCGCATGCGCACTACTTCCCGGAGGACCGAGCATAACGCAGATCGGCGGGGTGCCTGCGCAGAGGAGCAGGACCGTGCGCGCACCACTTCCGGATCAAACACCTCACCTGTGAGGACAGGCTGAGAGAGCTGGGGCTGGGGCAATACATGTTGGGGGATGAAAGGGCTGAGCATACCCAACCCCTTCAAAGCAGTTGTCTTTCCACCCCAGTTTTTGGACTGCAGCACCAGCCCCACACAGGGTCCAGCCTTCTCCGGTTTGATCTCGTGCAGGATATTCTTGCAATGTGTGTGACAAAATATACATATATACACCTATATACAGAGCGGGCATTCCTGGGAAGATTTGGCTAGAGGATAAGTGATGCAAACTATCTGAGATCTTCCCCAAGTTAAGTAGAAGGACTCCCCAAAAGAACTATGACAACGGAGTTCACGAAATATAAATATTATCCAATTCTAATGCAGAAACAACATTTGATTCCCACAACACCACCTCCTATCCGTCTCCCTCAGAGATTCCCAGGAGCACCTCAGGCTGCTGCTTTCTCGTGACAGCCTGGCCATCTGCCCCAGCAGCTCCTTAAGCAGAGTACGCCTGCAACTAGCTTCCTTTAACTGGCTGGTAGGTATAGTGAGATAGTTCCTTTACGGGAATCGAAATGGAAATCACAATGAGTTGGATGGCATCCTGCTTTTCTTCTCCAGTGCCAGAGAAGTCCACATATTCCAGCACCACAAAAGGTCATGCACACAGCCCAGTGCTGCGGAAGGCAGTTCTGTCCAACACCGCGACGTCTCTGCCACCCAACGCAGCTTGAAGCCACCGTGCCTCAGCCTCCATTTTGAGCTGGGGCCAGAAGGCCGCCCCGCCCTATAGCCCCACCCTCCCTTCATTGTGAGTTAGGCCGGAAGGCTGCACTGCCCAATAGCACTGCAGGCCGCTGCCCCACCCTCCATTACGTGCCAGGCAGGCACACAGCATAGAAGACTGTGGGCGCACCCCCCCACGGCATTCACTGTCTGCACACCCTTGCGACAGGGACGAGAGGCAGTGGGCGCTACGGGGCCAGGGGCAGCTGTCCTTGCAGGCCCCAGGAAGGAGAGTAGCTTTCAGCGGCCTTCGGCCACAGCTTTTGGAGGCTGAGGGTCTCTTCAGGTCCCTGCGACCATGCCGCAGAGACAGGCAAAGTGCTGCCAGCCCTCTCTGCGCCGGGGCCCGGCCCAGCCCCCTGCCTGCCCCGCACAGCGGGAGGAGCACAGGCGGGAGCTGGAGGCGCTGCGGGCCCAGCTGGAGGGCGAGCGGCTCCGCTCCCAGGAGATGCAGCGCCGCCGGGCCGTCGAGAGACGTGAGCTGCAGGAGGCGGCAGAGCGGGAGCGGCAGCTCCTGGCCGACCGACTGCGCTCCAACTGGGAGCGACAGCAGGCGTCAAAGCTGCAGCGCCTGCGGGAGCAGAGCCAGAGGCAGCGGGAGGCGGACATCCGCCAACTGCTGCAGATGAAGGAGGCCCAGCTCCGCCAGACGCAGGAGCGGCTGCAGCAGCGGTGCAACAACGCCAACCGCCAGGTACGGGATCTGCTGCGGCAGCTAGCAAAGGAGCTGCTGAGTGGCGAGAGCAGCAGAGAGGCCCACAGACTGCAGCAGGAAGTCCAGCGGCAGCTCTGCAGGAAGCCCTGTGCAGAGCAGGCCGCCCACGTCCTGCGCCTCCAGCGCAAACTGCAGGAGCAGAGGAGACGCTTCCTGCATTACATCCTGGAGCACGGACAGGGGCAGCCGCCCGCCTCCTGCAACGGGGCCAGGGCTGCAGCCGCTGGGCCGCGCACACGGCAAAGGCCAGCCTGCCGTCGGGCTGTAGCAGAAGCGGGTGTTCAGGCTGCAGAGCAACAACAGGCCTGCCCACCTGAGCACAGGGAGCTGCGGGAGCAGAGTGCCCATCTGCTGAGGGCACTGAAGGACTTGCAGAGACAATGCAGCCTCCTTGGAGAGGAGAACTGCCTGCTGAGGAGCAGAAGCTCTCAGCAGATGAGGGAGGAGGTGGAGCGGCTCAAGGACAAGACGCATACGCTCAGCCTCCTTACCAAGCAGCTGCGGGAAACAGTCCGGCAGCTCAAGGAGGCCTCTTCCACATCCAGAGGGGCCGCAGAAAAGGCAGAGGAAGCCAACCAGCTGCAGGGGCAGCATTTGGAAAAGGAGAGTGGGAAAAAGCTGGAGCCGCACGGAAATCCAGAACAGGAATGGCTGGAGAAGTCGGGAGGGTGGCTGATGGCAAGCTGCAGCCTGCATTCTCGCAGACGATCACCAGCACTAATTCGAAGATTCATAGCTCGTCACAGCTACAATCCTTTTGAGGGCCCTAATGAGGACCCAGAAAACGAGCTTCCACTGACTGCTGGACAATACCTTTACATCTTCGGAGACGTAGATGAAGATGGCTGGTTTCTGGGAGAGCTGACGGATGGCACAAGAGGACTGGTCCCTTCCAATCTGGTGGAAGAAGTTTCAGATGATGACCTGGATACGACTGTGCCTCCACAGCTTCGTGATCTCCTGCAGGATACCGACGATGACGAGCAACTAGGCAGCAGGAGCGGTGGCAGAAAGTGATGGTCACCATCCAGAAATCTGTGTCCGTGTATTGGCTGAGCCTGGGGGATGCGGAGATTCCTCTCCATAATACGGCAGCATCCCATCAAGATTCCATATTTTCATCCACATAGATGAAGAATACCTCCTGCTCCACTTGATGTTCAACTGAAGCATGGTCCATCGGCACAAAGACCTTGAAAATTTATCACTTGTATGACTGAGAATTTACTACATTTGGACTGAAAAAAAATCTAAAAAAAATTTAAAAACACCATAAAATAACCAAACTCAAAACGCACGTGTGAAGTCTTCTTGTTTTCTGGCAGTCCGCTTTTGTAAAGGTATGAGGAAAGCAAGAGGCTGAGGAAAGCCTCCAAAGTCTTTCTCAAGCGCACTACCTACAAGTATTGGAATCGAGAGAGAAAGGAATCATTACTGCTTGCTTCTGTTCTTCGGGATACCTGAAGTACCTTGGAAGGCCACACTTCCTGAGCAATATAAACATTCTGTCCCAAAGCAGCTCTTTGACCGTTTCCACTGGGTGATAAGGCATAGCGCTTGCATCATCTGAAGGCACGGACTCAGGTGCCAATCCAAATCCTTAACTGCAGGTCCTTACATTCTATACATACATGCTCAAGCTCCCTCTTGTAATTTTCCATCCATCCCTACGTGTCAGCAGAGCGCTTAACAAGTCTCCTTTAGTCTAGACACCAACTGCGCACACAACTGAGACACGGCTGCACCATTCCTAGAAAAACAGCTTTACAATTTCCCATAATAAGGTACCCGGCTCGCTCATATCCAACTTACTATAGGACACAGATTTATGCCTTATTTGCCCATCTCTGATATTGATAGCACCTGCCAGCCCCCAGAAATTACTATTTTAACACAAGGCCCAGAGGCAAAAACAACAGAATCCTACTAGAAATCATTCCGGTCAATGAGAATAGTTTTCTGCTGTGCCTGTTTCGAAAACCCATGTAATCAGTGACACGTGAAAATACGTGAACAATAGTCACCGCATCTCTGCGGCACTACCTGAAAATATAAATTTGCTGGAAAGCATTAAGGTTTGAATCTCAGGGTTACCAAGTGCTTTGGTACAAAGCCAGCATTCATCCGCCCTATACCACGGTGAGGCATTAAATTACCAGAAGGAGCAACTCCACCTATTTCACTGATTACACTTTCGTCTTGGCCATACGTAATAGCTCAACTCTCTGCAACCAGCAGAGAAGACTGACCAGGCTTTAGGAAACGACATATTCATTGGCATCAGAGAGAGGCCTTTCTGACACTGACTTTTTTCACACAGCTCAGCTATCTCAAATGCCCACCCCCTGCCCCCTACACCCGGAAAAAAACCAGACAGACCCAAACAAAAAACACTTGCACATTGGACTCCTTGGGCTTGAGAGAGGCTTAACTGGCTTAACTTCTATTGTGCGCTAGTAACATGGAGCGCAAGAAAAGCTTTCCAAAGGGAATGAGCTGGAAACTGGGTATGTGAACAAGTAATCCTCAAAAAAGGAGCGCCTGCCGCAGCTGGCTGGGGAGGGCCTGCGTATACCCCGTGCCCTTGTGGGCTATCTGTCCAGCTGCAGGAGGACCAGAGAAGGGCAGCTGAAAAGATGAAAAGCTGCAGCTGAGCCTGATAGACCCGCACAGCTCTCGGGCCATCTTGCCGATGGCAGCTGTGATGCATCGATTCGTTCTATGCAGGTGAATTAATTTTTTCCATCTGCAAACTTAGGTGGAGAACTGCAGTTTTCGTTAGTCTTTGTGGAAACGCTGTAATGGTCCACACTAATCTCAAAACAGCAACTCTGTGCTGTGACTGCCTGCGTAGACCTGCTGGGGCCTAAATTTTAGGGCATAAAAAAGAATAAAAAGCCAAAAATGAAACCTGGAGTTGAAGAAAGGCCCTTGGGAAAAAATACATTAAAAGTAGGAACAAGACAGAGGCTGAGTGAACATTAATATGGCCCCGCGCTTTCTGCCAATGGGCTTTAATTTCGTTATCATTAAATTTGCCGGGCAGTTGCATTTTGGTCTGTGAACATTTAGAAACAATGCAACAGATGCTGGCAAAAAGAAAAAAAAAAAAAAAAAGAACTTATTTTTTCACAGCTACTTAGAAGCACTTAGCAGAGCTTGCCTGGGTTTGGGGTAGTCTCTCTCTTTTTTTCTTCGTCTTTCCCCCCACAACGCCCCCGCTTCCAACTTCGCGCTCTTCTCCCGCCATCACAAGACAGAGAGAACGGGTCGCCAGGGGAGAAAAACGCGGGCCGATCCCGTCAGAAAAGTTCTTTCCGCGGTCTTTGCTGCCACCTCGTGGCCCATGCGCGGAACTGCCGCTGTCTGTCGCCGCGTCCCGCAAGCAGCACAACGCATGCGCGTACAAATGCGGAAGTGGCGTTTTAACCGCTCTGCGCAGCTAATGCGCCGCTCTCTATGGTGATCAGTCCTCCAGCTAATAGCGACCGTGCGCCCGTCCACTTAAAGACAGCAATTGTTTCGACAGACCACGACGGGGACGGGCAAGCAGCCGATTCCCGGGCCGCCGGCCCAGCGATATTCTCCCCCTTCTAATCCAGGATGCCCCTCGTCTATTTCCGCCCTTTTATGCCCAAGCCCACGCGGAAGCGGACCGGTTGGGCTCACAGCTGCCCCTCAGCGCCTCGTGGCATCCAACTTCCTCTCCGCCCCGGTGAACCAGCAAAGTCCCTTTCCACCCCCAGCCCTGCACCGTCCCCCAGCCGTTTAAAAGCCCTCCCAGCGGCAGTGGAACGCGAGCAGCTCGGAGATTCGCGGTCGCGGTACTGGCGTGCAGCAGCACCGACGCGGCAGCAACCCGCGACCAGCGAGCCTCGGGAGAGCAACGCGCACGCGCGAGCCCGGGCACTGCAGTGCGCATGTGCCGGTAGCGGCTCGGCGCTACGCATGCGCCCCTCTCGGCAGAGCACTACGCGTGCCCAAGCCTAGACGCTGCACTGCGCAAGCGCCACCCTCCGCACCGCACTACGCATGTGCCTGTTCCCGAGGCAGGCTCGAGCGTCAGACCGTCGGAGGAAATAGACAAGGAGCACTTCCGACAGCAAGAGAGAAAACCGTTGCTGAGCCAGCAGGAATTGACTGCTCGACTGCATCTCAGGGCTTGGTAGATTTGAAAGCTATTTATGAGTTCTCTGGCGCATGCGTGCTGTTGCCTGGAGGACTAACCCTAACAAAGCTCGGCAGATTCGCTGCGCAGAGCGATGAGAACGTACGTACGCCACTTCCGCGTGCCTGCGCGCATGCGTACTGCTGCCTGCGGCACCGAACATACGCGGCCGCAATTCCACCGATTGGCCACGAGGGGGCACCAGAGACCGCGGAAACAACAGCTCCGACTGGATTGACGCGGAGCCGCGCCGCAGCTTCTGGCGCTCCGTTCCTTCTCTCTCGTGAGGGCAGAGGAAAAACGCAGTTAGGTCGGGGTTGAGGGAGGAGAGAATTACGTCAGTTGGAACAAGACGAAGAAAAACAAGGAAAACTTCTCTATGCCCAGCAAAACTCTGCTAAGTGCTTAAGAATATCGGTAAATAAATAAATAAATAAATAAATAACGTCATCATCAAATTGATTTTGTCATGCTTTTTTTTTTTTTGAAGGCAACTGAGGTGATGAAAAAGCTGGTGTCAATTGGACAGGAGGGCGCAGTGAAGCCAAGGATGGCGAGGAATGATTAACAATCCTTAACGTTGCAAAAGAAAACAAACAAAAAAACCACCAGTAAAACAACTTATGTACCTGGCCATGCAACTCTGAGATCCCGTCTGGGTCTCCCGGCGCTTGTAAATATCCACCGGGTCAATTTTGATATCGAGCGATTTGTTGTCAGTTCTTCCATTCACAGTCAATGCCAGGATCTGCCGCCGCAGGGCGTTCTGACCATGGGCACCACTGCTGAACTGTTTCAATATCAGTGGGATTCCCAGGCACGGTTTCAAGGATTTGGTCTACTTTTGACCCAAAGGGAGAATTAATATGAAATGCGAGGTATGCATAAGTCATCATGAGGCGTGTTTCTCAGCATCACCTTTGGGAAACAAAGGATTTTTCATAAAAGTCTCAATACAGCAGTAAAATAGAACACTGTATAAAAACAATGAGAACGCTTTGTGAGCAGGCAAGGAGCTTTACGACCTCTGCCTGGGAAATCCAGAGCCACTTGCCCACAGACTCCTCTTTGGCAGCTGTTCTAGATTCAGCTGAACATTCTGTTCCAGAGCACAACTCAAAACTACAGAGGAAACAAAGGGAGTTCTACATAGGCAGAATAAAAAGAATGCTATGTTTCTTCAGTATTGAAAAACCAACAACAGAAGCCATTCCCCAAATTCCACTGCAGGAAACATAGCGGCAGAGAAGAAAGCATCCATATTTCCCCGAACCAGTGCTCGAAGGAAAAAAGGAAAACAAACAAACAAACAAGTTTTATATGTTACCTGCTTGAAGGCGTATACCACTCTCACTCTTTAAAAGCATTAAAGAAAAAAAAGTAAAATGCATAGAGTAATCTCTTCCAACAACACGTGCATTTGGTCTGGGCAGCAAAGGGCGCAGCTCTGTATCACAAAGAACCGAAGGCATAAGCACCAGGCTCCTAAGTTCCAGCCAAACCAACCAAACGTGCCTATGGACAGGCAGAATCCTTAAGTAGGACAGCCAGTAAAAACGTCAAACAAAGCACCCGATTCTCAGCCTTCTTGTTCCTTTTTGAAAATCCAGAGGTCTCTGTGTTAGCTCCACCTCTAGCCTGTAAAGCCCGAGCTCGCCGTCTGGGGGAAGTCCAAGAAAAGGCTGGGTTATTACAGCGAGTCCCCAGTAGGATTGACATTTTTTCTAGCCTCAGGTCTCAGTTCTTTTACACATGCGAGGTATCTCTCAGGGTCATCTGGTGGTCTTTTGATGAAGGCCATGTCTTTCTTGCTGTGCACACTTGGACCTGGTTCAAGCTGAAGGATGCTTGACTCACTCCAGGCAGTCGTCTTATCAGCCACAACTCAGAAACCTTGCTGACAACACCAAGCTGTGGGGAGCAGCGACACGCCAGCAGTGACATGGGACGCCAACCAGAGGGACCCAGAGAGGCTTGAGCAGCGGGCACAGACAAACCTCATCAGCTTCAACAAATCCAGGCGCAGTGTCTTGCACCTGGGACAAGAGAATCCCCCACTACCAATACATGCTGGGGGATGAAAGGGCTGAGCCTAGGCCCGTCGCAAAAGAGCTGGTGGATGGCAAGCTGTACACGAGCCAGCAAAGTGCCCTCCCAGCCCGGAAAACCAGCCACATCCTGGGCTGCACCAAAAGATGTGCGGTCAGCAGGTGAAAAGAGGTGATCCTGCCCCTCTGCTCTGTGCTGAAGAGGCCTCACCTGGAGTACTGCGTCCATATGAAGAGCCCTCAGTGCAGAAGGGACATGGACCCGTTGGAGCACATACAGAGGACGGCCACAAGAAAAAAAAAAAAAAAAAAAAAAAGAACCAAAGGATCAAACACCTCACCTGTGAGGACAGGCTGAGAGAGCTGGGGCTGTTCAGCCCGGAGAAGTGAAGGCTCCGAGGTGACCTGGTAACAGCCTTTCGATACCCAAAGGGGAGCTAAAGGAAAGAAGGAGGGAAAATTTAGGTTAGATATAAGGAAAATATCCTTCATAGCAAGGGACAAGGGGAAACGTTTTAAGCTGGGGGAGGGAAGATTTAGGTTGGATGGCAGGGGGAAGTTCTCCACAGAGAGAGCGGTGAGGGGCTGGAACAGCTGCCCAGAGAGGCTGTGGATGCCCCGTCCATCCCTGGAGGTGTTCAAGGCCAGGTTGGATGGGGCCCTGGGCAGCCCGGTCTAGTATGAAATGGGGAGGTTGATGGTCCTGCATGTGGCAGGGGGGGGGGGTTGGAGATCCACGATCCTCGAGGTCCCTTCCGACCCGGGACATTCTGTGACTCTGCGCAGTGGACCAGGTTGCCCAGAGATGCGGTGGATGCCCTGTCCCTTCCAAGGTGACACGCAGGGCAACCTGATCTAGCTGTGAATGTCCCTGTTCATTGTGGGTGAGTCGGACTAGATCATCATAAATGGTCGCTTCCGACTCTAAGGAGTCTCTGGTATGATACCTGAAGCCATGTCCACAAAGGACATCGATGGCATGGTGAGCAACCAGGGTAGGTGGGGAAGCCTGTGTGCTCAACAGCTCCGGGGAAACTCACCAAGTAGTCCAGTCGGGAAGATTCACATCAGCCATAGAGCCTCTCTGTGCCAGTCCCAGTATTCAGCACACCAGAGGTACTGCTTTATCACACTGGTGGGTCCCACAGCTGCAGAGCTATCTATTGAATGGGGGCCAGGGGATGGAAGGAAGAGGGGTGGGGAGATTGGCTATCATACAGACTAGGAAACTAACAGCATCCCCTGACAATTGGGATGGAGATATCTGGGGTGGTCCAGACAAAGTGGTCCAGTAGAAGACAATCCTTTGTTTCCTATAAAGACGAAGCCGGATCTGCCATAAAAACAGAAAGAACCCTAGGACCCTGGGGTGGTCGGCCACAACGTGCTCTGAGAACTGTGCCCTGACATCTGTTACTACTGACAAATCTGTAAGGGAGGTCTAGGAGAGAACCAGACAAAACAGGAACAGAATACTCGTGTTCAGTATGCTCAAGTAGTGGAGACTGCATTACACTAAGCGAGGATGAAGAAAACGGCCACTGGGGCTGGGGCTTTTCTTAAGCTCAGGTCCCAGCCTGATACACGCACCTCACTCTATCACCAGCCACGTAGCTTATTGGGCTGGAAGAATAAACCCCAGGGAGCAAGGCGAGCCCCTTGTGACCCCCATTCCATCTCTAAGTGAGCGTCCCACAGCCATCACCAAACCCACCTGCATACAAGCGATGCATGAACAAGGGATTCATGGCGTTCCATTATCTGCTCCACAGATTTCACAGTGCTTAAACCACTAACTAGAGGAGCCCCAGAAACCCTTAAACCCCATCGAGCTGCAAAACAGAACGGGATCCAAAGAGACACGGAGCATAATTTAAATACGCGCCCTTAAACAATACTCAGCATGGGCGGAATTAATCCGTGGCAGAGGAGACACAGAGGGGACAGGGGCAGAGGACACAGGGAGAACACAAAGACACAAGTAGGACACAGAGGGAACGTGTCATAAAATAGGTTGGGACAGTGTGGTAGTTTGGAGTCCCAGGTCGATGATTGTGCAATGAGAGTCATGAAAGAGGAACGGAGACTTCACAAGAAGGTACTGGGCTTGAAAAGAGTTGCAAAGGAAACCTGGAGAATGCAGAATCTCTTTACAGAAAAGCACATTAGCTCCAGGCGTTTCCAGAGTTGCAATGCTCAGTCAGCCAACCAGCATTACCTTGGGGCTGATTGAAGCATTCCAGACATGAGATAAGAGTAAAAGAGAGGAATGAACGTCAGTCTCTTCATTACCAATTCAGAGAAAAGCAGATAACCCCTTCACTCCCCTCAGAGAACAATTGGAAGGCATCATAAGGAGAGGCATAGCGGACATAGCTACTCTAAACCAACTTAGGATCCCCACAGAAAGGCAGAAGCCAAAACCCTGCAAAAAAGAAAGGATCACTTACCTCTTTCCAAGAACCAGAGCTCACCCAACAATCCACAGGAGGCAGTCTCCAGGAAGAAACCCTGCCTTTGGGGCTGCCAGCCCTTAAATGAGGAGAGGGAGGGGCTGGAGCCAGGCTCAGCCTCATCTGGTTCTCTAGGTGCATTGCTTCCACCTGTGCTTGCAGGGCTACACCCCTCACCAGGTGCTCCGTCACTGCTTCAGGCTGTGATCTCAAAGTTCCCATAAAAGCATGAAAAAAAAAAAAAAAAAGTAATGAAGTAATGACTGGCAGCCAATTGAGCAAGGGGGGAGGGAGGGGGTTATCGATGGACAAGCTAGGATGGTCCACATGTTTTGATTCCAGTCTGTCCTCAATGGCAATTGGTGGCATTTCTAATAAATAGGGGAGCACAGATTTCCATACTGATACAGCAAGATGCTGAGAAGCTGCATGTGCAACAAAAGGGCTGAGACTACCGGTGTGAATGGAGCGAGTGCTGTCTGCCAAACTGCCAGGGTCAGCTTTGGCTCCCCAGTGAGAAATCTGTGTCATCTACTTGCACAGCAATTAAAGACCATTGTGAAATTATTTTAGGATTTGGTTCCTCAGTGGGTGAACCTGGCACCTGCCCGCATGGCAGCGTGAAGCCCTTTGGCTCAAACATCGATCCCAAACCCCAGAGAAGTCGGGAGGCTGTAGAGTGCGTACTTCGTGCAGCCCCTGCACTCCTCGAGTCAGAGATCACTGACGTACTGCAGGACCCCATTTCTGTTGCGGCACGACAGGGGATTGCTGAAGTCACTGCAGATTTGGAGAAAAGACAGATCATCTCCAGAATGCACTCCCCATACAAGCGGCCCACGTGTGTGGGGCACAAGCCCCATTCTGGGGGCAATGACCCCCACCTGTGGGGCGCTACCCCCACCCCACTGTCACAGCCGTGTGCGGAGGACACCATCACCCCACTGCGCACAGCCATCAACTTCTCCCAGGACTCCACGCACCCCACAGGCATCCCTGACCCTGCCCTCAACCCCACGGTGACATGGGCACGGAGCGAAGGGGGACAGGTAGTGTGGGGGGAGGTGAGGAGACATGAGGGGACATGTGGGGACACGGGGTTGATGTGTGGGGTCATAAAAAGCCAAAAATGAAACTTGGAGTTGAAGAAAGGCCCTTGGAAAAAAATACATTAAAGTATAAAGAAGACAGAAGCTGCGTGAACATTAATACGGCCCTGTGCTTTCTGCCAACGGGCTTTAATTTCGTTATCATTAAATTTGCTGGGCAGTTACACTTTGGTAATGCGAACATTTAGAAAAGATGCAACGGATGCTGGCAAAAGGAAAAAAAAAAACGTCTTTTTTTACAGCTATTTATAAGCACTTAGCACAGCTCTCCTGGGTTTGGAGAAGTTTCCCTCTTTTTTCTTCGTCTTTCCCCCCACACACCCTCCACTTCTAACTTCGTGTTCTGCCCCCGTCATTACGAGACACAGAGAGAACGAATCGCCAGGGACTGCGCCGCGGGTCCCCGGCAATCCGTCAGAAAAGTTCTTTCCGCGGTCTCTGCTGCCACCTCGTGGCCAATGCGCGGAACTGCCGCTGCCCGCTGCTTAGGCCGGCAAGCGGTATAACGCATGCGCGTAGAAACGCGGAAGTGGCGTTTTAACCGCTCTGCGCAGCTAATCCGCCACTCTCTGTGGTGATCAGTCCTCCAGGTAATAGCGAACACGCGCCCGTCAACTGAAAGATAGCAATTGTTTCGACAAACCACTACGGGGACGGGCAAGCAGCCGATTCTCGGACCGCCGGCTCAGCGATATTCTCCCCTTCTAATCCAGGATGCCCCTCGTCTATTTCCGCCCTTTTATGCCCGAGCCCACCCGGGAACGGACCGGGTCGGCTCAGGGCTGCCTCTCAGCGCCTCGTGGCACCCAACGTGCTTGCCGCCGCGGTGGAGGAGCAGACGTCCCGTTCCAGCCCCAGCTCTGCACCGCAGCGTTCCTGGAAAAGCAAGTCTCGCGAGAGCAACGCGCACGTGCGAATCTAGGCACTGCGCACGCGGCAGTCTCTCTAGGCACCGCACTACGCAGGCGCGGTTCTCGAGACAACAGCACGGAGTACGGACGCGCGGTTCATGAGAAAGCACAACGCATGCGCCAGTGGTTTAAAAAAAAAAAAAAAAAAAAACCACACACCACTACGCGCGCACTGGATTCTGCTCCGAACGGGGCATGCGCCGGATTCTGCCCGCCACGGTGCATGCGCCTGTCTGTGCCCCGCAATGCGCATGTGCCAAGTGCTCTGCGCACGCGCCAGCTGCAAGAGCGCATTGGGCATGCGCGACCGTTCGCACCGCTCTGCGCATGCGCCAGTCTCGGCACCGCGATGCGCATGCTCTCCTCACGGCCGCAAAACGCATGCGCCATCGTTTGCAGTGCGCATGCGGCAAGCATGTCACCGAACTGCGCGTGCGGCCGCCTTGGCACGGCACTGCGCATGCGCTTCTCGCGCGCGGATTACGGCGTACGCTCGTTTTCGGGCACGAGCCTACGCGTTCGCTTTTTTCGACGCCTCATTGCGCAAGCGGCGGGTGCACGGTCCGCCTAGACAGTACGTTCTGGAAGCAGACCGGGGCATAAAACCGCCCGAGGAAATAGACAAGGAGCATTCTGGATTGGAAAAGAGAGAATAGTGTCGCGGAGCCGGCGGTCCAAGTATTGCCTGCTCACCTGCATCTCAGGGCTTCGAAGAAATGGATGCTATTGGAAAGCTGGACGGCGCATGCGCACTACTTCCCGGAGGACCGAGCATAACGCAGATCGGCGGGGTGCCTGCGCAGAGGAGCAGGACCGTGCGCGCACCACTTCCGGATCAAACACCTCACCTGTGAGGACAGGCTGAGAGAGCTGGGGCTGGGGCAATACATGTTGGGGGATGAAAGGGCTGAGCATACCCAACCCCTTCAAAGCAGTTGTCTTTCCACCCCAGTTTTTGGACTGCAGCACCAGCCCCACACAGGGTCCAGCCTTCTCCGGTTTGATCTCGTGCAGGATATTCTTGCAATGTGTGTGACAAAATATACATATATACACCTATATACAGAGCGGGCATTCCTGGGAAGATTTGGCTAGAGGATAAGTGATGCAAACTATCTGAGATCTTCCCCAAGTTAAGTAGAAGGACTCCCCAAAAGAACTATGACAACGGAGTTCACGAAATATAAATATTATCCAATTCTAATGCAGAAACAACATTTGATTCCCACAACACCACCTCCTATCCGTCTCCCTCAGAGATTCCCAGGAGCACCTCAGGCTGCTGCTTTCTCGTGACAGCCTGGCCATCTGCCCCAGCAGCTCCTTAAGCAGAGTACGCCTGCAACTAGCTTCCTTTAACTGGCTGGTAGGTATGGTGAGATAGTTCCTTTACGGGAATCGAAATGGAAATCACAATGAGTTGGATGGCATCCTGCTTTTCTTCTCCAGTGCCAGAGAAGTCCACATATTCCAGCACCACAAAAGGTCATGCACACAGCCCAGTGCTGCGGAAGGCAGTTCTGTCCAACACCGCGACGTCTCTGCCACCCAACGCAGCTTGAAGCCACCGTGCCTCAGCCTCCATTTTGAGCTGGGGCCAGAAGGCCGCCCCGCCCTATAGCCCCACCCTCCCTTCATTGTGAGTTAGGCCGGAAGGCTGCACTGCCCAATAGCACTGCAGGCCGCTGCCCCACCCTCCATTACGTGCCAGGCAGGCACACAGCATAGAAGACTGTGGGCGCACCCCCCCACGGCATTCACTGTCTGCACACCCTTGCGACAGGGACGAGAGGCAGTGGGCGCTACGGGGCCAGGGGCAGCTGTCCTTGCAGGCCCCAGGAAGGAGAGTAGCTTTCAGCGGCCTTCGGCCACAGCTTTTGGAGGCTGAGGGTCTCTTCAGGTCCCTGCGACCATGCCGCAGAGACAGGCAAAGTGCTGCCAGCCCTCTCTGCGCCGGGGCCCGGCCCAGCCCCCTGCCTGCCCCGCACAGCGGGAGGAGCACAGGCGGGAGCTGGAGGCGCTGCGGGCCCAGCTGGAGGGCGAGCGGCTCCGCTCCCAGGAGATGCAGCGCCGCCGGGCCGTCGAGAGACGTGAGCTGCAGGAGGCGGCAGAGCGGGAGCGGCAGCTCCTGGCCGACCGACTGCGCTCCAACTGGGAGCGACAGCAGGCGTCAAAGCTGCAGCGCCTGCGGGAGCAGAGCCAGAGGCAGCGGGAGGCGGACATCCGCCAACTGCTGCAGATGAAGGAGGCCCAGCTCCGCCAGACGCAGGAGCGGCTGCAGCAGCGGTGCAACAACGCCAACCGCCAGGTACGGGATCTGCTGCGGCAGCTAGCAAAGGAGCTGCTGAGTGGCGAGAGCAGCAGAGAGGCCCACAGACTGCAGCAGGAAGTCCAGCGGCAGCTCTGCAGGAAGCCCTGTGCAGAGCAGGCCGCCCACGTCCTGCGCCTCCAGCGCAAACTGCAGGAGCAGAGGAGACGCTTCCTGCATTACATCCTGGAGCACGGACAGGGGCAGCCGCCCGCCTCCTGCAACGGGGCCAGGGCTGCAGCCGCTGGGCCGCGCACACGGCAAAGGCCAGCCTGCCGTCGGGCTGTAGCAGAAGCGGGTGTTCAGGCTGCAGAGCAACAACAGGCCTGCCCACCTGAGCACAGGGAGCTGCGGGAGCAGAGTGCCCATCTGCTGAGGGCACTGAAGGACTTGCAGAGACAATGCAGCCTCCTTGGAGAGGAGAACTGCCTGCTGAGGAGCAGAAGCTCTCAGCAGATGAGGGAGGAGGTGGAGCGGCTCAAGGACAAGACGCATACGCTCAGCCTCCTTACCAAGCAGCTGCGGGAAACAGTCCGGCAGCTCAAGGAGGCCTCTTCCACATCCAGAGGGGCCGCAGAAAAGGCAGAGGAAGCCAACCAGCTGCAGGGGCAGCATTTGGAAAAGGAGAGTGGGAAAAAGCTGGAGCCGCACGGAAATCCAGAACAGGAATGGCTGGAGAAGTCGGGAGGGTGGCTGATGGCAAGCTGCAGCCTGCATTCTCGCAGACGATCACCAGCACTAATTCGAAGATTCATAGCTCGTCACAGCTACAATCCTTTTGAGGGCCCTAATGAGGACCCAGAAAACGAGCTTCCACTGACTGCTGGACAATACCTTTACATCTTCGGAGACGTAGATGAAGATGGCTGGTTTCTGGGAGAGCTGACGGATGGCACAAGAGGACTGGTCCCTTCCAATCTGGTGGAAGAAGTTTCAGATGATGACCTGGATACGACTGTGCCTCCACAGCTTCATGATCTCCTGCAGGATACCGACGATGACGAGCAACTAGGCAGCAGGAGCGGTGGCAGAAAGTGATGGTCACCATCCAGAAATCTGTGTCCGTGTATTGGCTGAGCCTGGGGGATGCGGAGATTCCTCTCCATAATACGGCAGCATCCCATCAAGATTCCATATTTTCATCCACATAGATGAAGAATACCTCCTGCTCCACTTGATGTTCAACTGAAGCATGGTCCATCGGCACAAAGACCTTGAAAATTTATCACTTGTATGACTGAGAATTTACTACATTTGGACTGAAAAAAAATCTAAAAAAAATTAAAAAACACCATAAAATAACCAAACTCAAAACGCACGTGTGAAGTCTTCTTGTTTTCTGGCAGTCCGCTTTTGTAAAGGTATGAGGAAAGCAAGAGGCTGAGGAAAGCCTCCAAAGTCTTTCTCAAGCGCACTACCTACAAGTATTGGAATCGAGAGAGAAAGGAATCATTACTGCTTGCTTCTGTTCTTCGGGATACCTGAAGTACCTTGGAAGGCCACACTTCCTGAGCAATATAAACATTCTGTCCCAAAGCAGCTCTTTGACCGTTTCCACTGGGTGATAAGGCATAGCGCTTGCATCATCTGAAGGCACGGACTCAGGTGCCAATCCAAATCCTTAACTGCAGGTCCTTACATTCTATACATACATGCTCAAGCTCCCTCTTGTAATTTTCCATCCATCCCTACGTGTCAGCAGAGCGCTTAACAAGTCTCCTTTAGTCTAGACACCAACTGCGCACACAACTGAGACACGGCTGCACCATTCCTAGAAAAACAGCTTTACAATTTCCCATAATAAGGTACCCGGCTCGCTCATATCCAACTTACTATAGGACACAGATTTATGCCTTATTTGCCCATCTCTGATATTGATAGCACCTGCCAGCCCCCAGAAATTACTATTTTAACACAAGGCCCAGAGGCAAAAACAACAGAATCCTACTAGAAATCATTCCGGTCAATGAGAATAGTTTTCTGCTGTGCCTGTTTCGAAAACCCATGTAATCAGTGACACGTGAAAATACGTGAACAATAGTCACCGCATCTCTGCGGCACTACCTGAAAATATAAATTTGCTGGAAAGCATTAAGGTTTGAATCTCAGGGTTACCAAGTGCTTTGGTACAAAGCCAGCATTCATCCGCCCTATACCACGGTGAGGCATTAAATTACCAGAAGGAGCAACTCCACCTATTTCACTGATTACACTTTCGTCTTGGCCATACGTAATAGCTCAACTCTCTGCAACCAGCAGAGAAGACTGACCAGGCTTTAGGAAACGACATATTCATTGGCATCAGAGAGAGGCCTTTCTGACACTGACTTTTTTCACACAGCTCAGCTATCTCAAATGCCCACCCCCTGCCCCCTACACCCGGAAAAAAACCAGACAGACCCAAACAAAAAACACTTGCACATTGGACTCCTTGGGCTTGAGAGAGGCTTAACTGGCTTAACTTCTATTGTGCGCTAGTAACATGGAGCGCAAGAAAAGCTTTCCAAAGGGAATGAGCTGGAAACTGGGTATGTGAACAAGTAATCCTCAAAAAAGGAGCGCCTGCCGCAGCTGGCTGGGGAGGGCCTGCGTATACCCCGTGCCCTTGTGGGCTATCTGTCCAGCTGCAGGAGGACCAGAGAAGGGCAGCTGAAAAGATGAAAAGCTGCAGCTGAGCCTGATAGACCCGCACAGCTCTCGGGCCATCTTGCCGATGGCAGCTGTGATGCATCGATTCGTTCTATGCAGGTGAATTAATTTTTTCCATCTGCAAACTTAGGTGGAGAACTGCAGTTTTCGTTAGTCTTTGTGGAAACGCTGTAATGGTCCACACTAATCTCAAAACAGCAACTCTGTGCTGTGACTGCCTGCGTAGACCTGCTGGGGCCTAAATTTTAGGGCATAAAAAAGAATAAAAAGCCAAAAATGAAACCTGGAGTTGAAGAAAGGCCCTTGGGAAAAAATACATTAAAAGTAGGAACAAGACAGAGGCTGAGTGAACATTAATATGGCCCCGCGCTTTCTGCCAATGGGCTTTAATTTCGTTATCATTAAATTTGCCGGGCAGTTGCATTTTGGTCTGTGAACATTTAGAAACAATGCAACAGATGCTGGCAAAAAGAAAAAAAAAAAAAAAAAGAACTTATTTTTTCACAGCTACTTAGAAGCACTTAGCAGAGCTTGCCTGGGTTTGGGGTAGTCTCTCTCTTTTTTTCTTCGTCTTTCCCCCCACAACGCCCCCGCTTCCAACTTCGCGCTCTTCTCCCGCCATCACAAGACAGAGAGAACGGGTCGCCAGGGGAGAAAAACGCGGGCCGATCCCGTCAGAAAAGTTCTTTCCGCGGTCTTTGCTGCCACCTCGTGGCCCATGCGCGGAACTGCCGCTGTCTGTCGCCGCGTCCCGCAAGCAGCACAACGCATGCGCGTACAAATGCGGAAGTGGCGTTTTAACCGCTCTGCGCAGCTAATGCGCCGCTCTCTATGGTGATCAGTCCTCCAGCTAATAGCGACCGTGCGCCCGTCCACTTAAAGACAGCAATTGTTTCGACAGACCACGACGGGGACGGGCAAGCAGCCGATTCCCGGGCCGCCGGCCCAGCGATATTCTCCCCCTTCTAATCCAGGATGCCCCTCGTCTATTTCCGCCCTTTTATGCCCAAGCCCACGCGGAAGCGGACCGGTTGGGCTCACAGCTGCCCCTCAGCGCCTCGTGGCATCCAACTTCCTCTCCGCCCCGGTGAACCAGCAAAGTCCCTTTCCACCCCCAGCCCTGCACCGTCCCCCAGCCATTTAAAAGCCCTCCCAGCGGCAGTGGAACGCGAGCAGCTCGGAGATTCGCGGTCGCGGTACTGGCGTGCAGCAGCACCGACGCGGCAGCAACCCGCGACCAGCGAGCCTCGGGAGAGCAACGCGCACGCGCGAGCCCGGGCACTGCAGTGCGCATGTGCCGGTAGCGGCTCGGCGCTACGCATGCGCCCCTCTCGGCAGAGCACTACGCGTGCCCAAGCCTAGACGCTGCACTGCGCAAGCGCCACCCTCCGCACCGCACTACGCATGTGCCTGTTCCCGAGGCAGGCTCGAGCGTCAGACCGTCGGAGGAAATAGACAAGGAGCACTTCCGACAGCAAGAGAGAAAACCGTTGCTGAGCCAGCAGGAATTGACTGCTCGACTGCATCTCAGGGCTTGGTAGATTTGAAAGCTATTTATGAGTTCTCTGGCGCATGCGTGCTGTTGCCTGGAGGACTAACCCTAACAAAGCTCGGCAGATTCGCTGCGCAGAGCGATGAGAACGTACGTACGCCACTTCCGCGTGCCTGCGCGCATGCGTACTGCTGCCTGCGGCACCGAACATACGCGGCCGCAATTCCACCGATTGGCCACGAGGGGGCACCAGAGACCGCGGAAACAACAGCTCCGACTGGATTGACGCGGAGCCGCGCCGCAGCTTCTGGCGCTCCGTTCCTTCTCTCTCGTGAGGGCAGAGGAAAAACGCAGTTAGGTCGGGGTTGAGGGAGGAGAGAATTACGTCAGTTGGAACAAGACGAAGAAAAACAAGGAAAACTTCTCTATGCCCAGCAAAACTCTGCTAAGTGCTTAAGAATATCGGTAAATAAATAAATAACGTCATCATCAAATTGATTTTGTCATGCTTTTTTTTTTTTTTTTTAAGGCAATTGAGGTGATGAAAAAGCTGGTGTCAATTGGACAGGAGGGCGCAGTGAAGCCAAGGATGGCGAGGAATGATTAACAATCCTTAACGTTGCAAAAGAAAACAAACAAAAAAACCACCAGTAAAACAACTTCTGTACCTGGCCATGCAACTCTGAGATCCCGTCTGGGTCTCCCGGCGCTTGTAAATATCCACCGGGTCAATTTTGATATCGAGCGATTTGTTGTCAGTTCTTCCATTCACAGTCAGTGCCAGGATCTGCCGCCGCAGGGCGTTCTGACCATGGGCACCACTGCTGAACTGTTTCAATATCAGTGGGATTCCCAGGCACGGTTTCAAGGATTTGGTCTACTTTTGACCCAAAGGGAGAATTGATATGAAATGCGAGGTATGCATAAGTCATCATGAGGCGTGTTTCTCAGCATCACCTTTGGGAAACAAAGGATTTTTCATAAAAGTCTCAATACAGCAGTAAAATAGAACACTGTATAAAAACAATGAGAACGCTTTGTGAGCAGGCAAGGAGCTTTACGACCTCTGCCTGGGAAATCCAGAGCCACTTGCCCACAGACTCCTCTTTGGCAGCTGTTCTAGATTCAGCTGAACATTCTGTTCCAGAGCACAACTCAAAACTACAGAGGAAACAAAGGGAGTTCTACATAGGCAGAATAAAAAGAATGCTATGTTTCTTCAGTATTGAAAAACCAACAACAGAAGCCATTCCCCAAATTCCACTGCGGGAAACATAGCGGCAGAGAAGAAAGCATCCATATTTCCCCGAACCAGTGCTCGAAGGAAAAAAGGAAAACAAACAAACAAACAAGTTTTATATGTTACCTGCTTGAAGGCGTATACCACTCTCACTCTTTAAAAGCATTAAAGAAAAAAAAGTAAAATGCATAGAGTAATCTCTTCCAACAACACGTGCATTTGGTCTGGGCAGCAAAGGGCGCAGCTCTGTATCACAAAGAACCGAAGGCATAAGCACCAGGCTCCTAAGTTCCAGCCAAACCAACCAAACGTGCCTATGGACAGGCAGAATCCTTAAGTAGGACAGCCAGTAAAAACGTCAAACAAAGCACCCGATTCTCAGCCTTCTTGTTCCTTTTTGAAAATCCAGAGGTCTCTGTGTTAGCTCCACCTCTAGCCTGTAAAGCCCAAGCTCGCCGTCTGGGGGAAGTCCAAGAAAAGGCTGGGTTATTACAGCGAGTCCCCAGTAGGATTGACATTTTTTCTAGCCTCAGGTCTCAGTTCTTTTACACATGCGAGGTATCTCTCAGGGTCATCTGGTGGTCTTTTGATGAAGGCCATGTCTTTCTTGCTGTGCACACTTGGACCTGGTTCAAGCTGAAGGATGCTTGACTCACTCCAGGCAGTCGTCTTATCAGCCACAACTCAGAAACCTTGCTGACAACACCAAGCTGTGGGGAGCAGCGACACGCCAGCAGTGACATGGGACGCCAACCAGAGGGACCCAGAGAGGCTTGAGCAGCGGGCACAGACAAACCTCATCAGCTTCAACAAATCCAGGCGCAGTGTCTTGCACCTGGGACAAGGGAACCCCCCACTACCAATACATGCTGGGGGATGAAAGGGCTGAGCCTAGGCCCGTCCCAAAAGAGCTGGTGGATGGCAAGCTGTACACGAGCCAGCAAAGTGCCCTCCCAGCCCGGAAAACCAGCCACATCCTGGGCTGCACCAAAAGATGTGCGGTCAGCAGGTGAAAAGAGGTGATCCTGCCCCTCTGCTCTGTGCTGAAGAGGCCTCACCTGGAGTACTGCGTCCATATGAAGAGCCCTCAGTGCAGAAGGGACATGGACCCGTTGGAGCACATACAGAGGACGGCCACAAGAAAAAAAAAAAAAAAAAAAAAAAGAACCAAAGGATCAAACACCTCACCTGTGAGGACAGGCTGAGAGAGCTGGGGCTGTTCAGCCCGGAGAAGTGAAGGCTCCGAGGTGACCTGGTAACAGCCTTTCGATACCCAAAGGGGAGCTAAAGGAAAGAAGGAGGGAAAATTTAGGTTAGATATAAGGAAAATATCCTTCATAGCAAGGGACAAGGGGAAACGTTTTAAGCTGGGGGAGGGAAGATTTAGGTTGGATGGCAGGGGGAAGTTCTCCACAGAGAGAGCGGTGAGGGGCTGGAACAGCTGCCCAGAGAGGCTGTGGATGCCCCGTCCATCCCTGGAGGTGTTCAAGGCCAGGTTGGATGGGGCCCTGGGCAGCCCGGTCTAGTATGAAATGGGGAGGTTGATGGTCCTGCATGTGGCGGGGGGGGGGGTTGGAGATCCACGATCCTCGAGGTCCCTTCCGACCCGGGACATTCTGTGACTCTGCGCAGTGGACCAGGTTGCCCAGAGATGCGGTGGATGCCCTGTCCCTTCCAAGGTGACACGCAGGGCAACCTGATCTAGCTGTGAATGTCCCTGTTCATTGTGGGTGAGTCGGACTAGATCATCATAAATGGTCGCTTCCGACTCTAAGGAGTCTCTGGTATGATACCTGAAGCCATGTCCACAAAGGACATCGATGGCATGGTGAGCAACCAGGGTAGGTGGGGAAGCCTGTGTGCTCAACAGCTCCGGGGAAACTCACCAAGTAGTCCAGTCGGGAAGATTCACATCAGCCATAGAGCCTCTCTGTGCCAGTCCCAGTATTCAGCACACCAGAGGTACTGCTTTATCACACTGGTGGGTCCCACAGCTGCAGAGCTAGCTATTGAATGGGGGCCAGGGGATGGAAGGAAGAGGGGTGGGGAGGTTGGGTATCATACAGACTAGGAAACTAACAGCATCCCCTGACAATTGGGATGGAGATATCTGGGGTGATCCAGACAAAGTGGTCCAGTAGAAGACAATCCTTTGTTTCCTATAAAGACGAAGCCGGATCTGCCATAAAAACAGAAAGAACCCTAGGACCCTGGGGTGGTCGGCCACAACGTGCTCTGAGAACTGTGCCCTGACATCTGTTACTACTGACAAATCTGTAAGGGAGGTCTAGGAGAGAACCAGACAAAACAGGAACAGAATACTCGTGTTCAGTATGCTCAAGTAGTGGAGACTGCATTACACTAAGCGAGGATGAAGAAAACGGCCACTGGGGCTGGGGCTTTTCTTAAGCTCAGGTCCCAGCCTGATACACGCACCTCACTCTATCACCAGCCACGTAGCTTATTGGGCTGGAAGAATAAACCCCAGGGAGCAAGGCGAGCCCCTTGTGACCCCCATTCCATCTCTAAGTGAGCGTCCCACAGCCATCACCAAACCCACCTGCATACAAGCGATGCATGAACAAGGGATTCATGGCGTTCCATTATCTGCTCCACAGATTTCACAGTGCTTAAACCACTAACTAGAGGAGCCCCAGAAACCCTTAAACCCCATCGAGCTGCAAAACAGAACGGGATCCAAAGAGACACGGAGCATAATTTAAATACGCACCCTTAAACAATACTCAGCATGGGCGGAATTAATCCGTGGCAGAGGAGACACAGAGGGGACAGGGGCAGAGGACACAGGGAGAACACAAAGACACAAGTAGGACACAGAGGGAACGTGTCATAAAATAGGTTGGGACAGTGTGGTAGTTTGGAGTCCCAGGTCGATGATTGTGCAATGAGAGTCATGAAAGAGGAACGGAGACTTCACAAGAAGGTACTGGGCTTGAAAAGAGTTGCAAAGGAAACCTGGAGAATGCAGAATCTCTTTACAGAAAAGCACATTAGCTCCAGGCGTTTCCAGAGTTGCAATGCTCAGTCAGCCAACCAGCATTACCTTGGGGCTGATTGAAGCATTCCAGACATGAGATAAGAGTAAAAGAGAGGAATGAACGTCAGTCTCTTCATTACCAATTCAGAGAAAAGCAGATAACCCCTTCACTCCCCTCAGAGAACAATTGGAAGGCATCATAAGGAGAGGCATAGCGGACATAGCTACTCTAAACCAACTTAGGATCCCCACAGAAAGGCAGAAGCCAAAACCCTGCAAAAAAGAAAGGATCACTTACCTCTTTCCAAGAACCAGAGCTCACCCAACAATCCACAGGAGGCAGTCTCCAGGAAGAAACCCTGCCTTTGGGGCTGCCAGCCCTTAAATGAGGAGAGGGAGGGGCTGGAGCCAGGCTCAGCCTCATCTGGTTCTCTAGGTGCATTGCTTCCACCTGTGCTTGCAGGGCTACACCCCTCACCAGGTGCTCCGTCACTGCTTCAGGCTGTGATCTCAAAGTTCCCATAAAAGCATGAAAAAAAAAAAAAAAAAGTAATGAAGTAATGACTGGCAGCCAATTGAGCAAGGGGGGAGGGAGGGGGTTATCGATGGACAAGCTAGGATGGTCCACATGTTTTGATTCCAGTCTGTCCTCAATGGCAATTGGTGGCATTTCTAATAAATAGGGGAGCACAGATTTCCATACTGATACAGCAAGATGCTGAGAAGCTGCATGTGCAACAAAAGGGCTGAGACTACCGGTGTGAATGGAGCGAGTGCTGTCTGCCAAACTGCCAGGGTCAGCTTTGGCTCCCCAGTGAGAAATCTGTGTCATCTACTTGCACAGCAATTAAAGACCACTGTGAAATTATTTTAGGATTTGGTTCCTCAGTGGGTGAACCTGGCACCTGCCCGCATGGCAGCGTGAAGCCCTTTGGCTCAAACATCGATCCCAAACCCCAGAGAAGTCGGGAGGCTGTAGAGTGCGTACTTCGTGCAGCCCCTGCACTCCTCGAGTCAGAGATCACTGACGTACTGCAGGACCCCATTTCTGTTGCGGCACGACAGGGGATTGCTGAAGTCACTGCAGATTTGGAGAAAAGACAGATCATCTCCAGAATGCACTCCCCATACAAGCGGCCCACGTGTGTGGGGCACAAGCCCCATTCTGGGGGCAATGACCCCCACCTGTGGGGCGCTACCCCCACCCCACTGTCACAGCCGTGTGCGGAGGACACCATCACCCCACTGCGCACAGCCATCAACTTCTCCCAGGACTCCACGCACCCCACAGGCATCCCTGACCCTGCCCTCAACCCCACGGTGACATGGGCACGGAGCGAAGGGGGACAGGTAGTGTGGGGGGAGGTGAGGAGACATGAGGGGACATGTGGGGACACGGGGTTGATGTGTGGGGTCATAAAAAGCCAAAAATGAAACTTGGAGTTGAAGAAAGGCCCTTGGAAAAAAATACATTAAAGTATAAGGAAGACAGAAGCTGCGTGAACATTAATACGGCCCTGTGCTTTCTGCCAACGGGCTTTAATTTCGTTATCATTAAATTTGCTGGGCAGTTACACTTTGGTAATGCGAACATTTAGAAAAGATGCAACGGATGCTGGCAAAAGGAAAAAAAAAAACCTCTTTTTTTACAGCTATTTATAAGCACTTAGCACAGCTCTCCTGGGTTTGGAGAAGTTTCCCTCTTTTTTCTTCGTCTTTCCCCCCACACACCCTCCACTTCTAACTTCGTGTTCTGCCCCCGTCATTACGAGACACAGAGAGAACGAATCGCCAGGGACTGCGCCGCGGGTCCCCGGCAATCCGTCAGAAAAGTTCTTTCCGCGGTCTCTGCTGCCACCTCGTGGCCAATGCGCGGAACTGCCGCTGCCCGCTGCTTAGGCCGGCAAGCGGTATAACGCATGCGCGTAGAAACGCGGAAGTGGCGTTTTAACCGCTCTGCGCAGCTAATCCGCCACTCTCTGTGGTGATCAGTCCTCCAGGTAATAGCGAACACGCGCCCGTCAACTGAAAGATAGCAATTGTTTCGACAAACCACTACGGGGACGGGCAAGCAGCCGATTCTCGGACCGCCGGCTCAGCGATATTCTCCCCTTCTAATCCAGGATGCCCCTCGTCTATTTCCGCCCTTTTATGCCCGAGCCCACCCGGGAACGGACCGGGTCGGCTCAGGGCTGCCTCTCAGCGCCTCGTGGCACCCAACGTGCTTGCCGCCGCGGTGGAGGAGCAGACGTCCCGTTCCAGCCCCAGCTCTGCACCGCAGCGTTCCTGGAAAAGCAAGTCTCGCGAGAGCAACGCGCACGTGCGAATCTAGGCACTGCGCACGCGGCAGTCTCTCTAGGCACCGCACTACGCAGGCGCGGTTCTCGAGACAACAGCACGGAGTACGGACGCGCGGTTCATGAGAAAGCACAACGCATGCGCCAGTGGTTTAAAAAAAAAAAAAAAAAAAAAACCACACACCACTACGCGCGCACTGGATTCTGCTCCGAACGGGGCATGCGCCGGATTCTGCCCGCCACGGTGCATGCGCCTGTCTGTGCCCCGCAATGCGCATGTGCCAAGTGCTCTGCGCACGCGCCAGCTGCAAGAGCGCATTGGGCATGCGCGACCGTTCGCACCGCTCTGCGCATGCGCCAGTCTCGGCACCGCGATGCGCATGCTCTCCTCACGGCCGCAAAACGCATGCGCCATCGTTTGCAGTGCGCATGCGGCAAGCATGTCACCGAACTGCGCGTGCGGCCGCCTTGGCACGGCACTGCGCATGCGCTTCTCGCGCGCGGATTACGGCGTACGCTCGTTTTCGGGCACGCGCCTACGCGTTCGCTTTTTTCGACGCCTCATTGCGCAAGCGGCGGGTGCACGGTCCGCCTAGACAGTACGTTCTGGAAGCAGACCGGGGCATAAAACCGCCCGAGGAAATAGACAAGGAGCATTCTGGATTGGAAAAGAGAGAATAGTGTCGCGGAGCCGGCGGTCCAAGTATTGCCTGCTCACCTGCATCTCAGGGCTTCGAAGAAATGGATGCTATTGGAAAGCTGGACGGCGCATGCGCACTACTTCCCGGAGGACCGAGCATAACGCAGATCGGCGGGGTGCCTGCGCAGAGGAGCAGGACTGTGCGCGCACCACTTCCGGATCAAACACCTCACCTGTGAGGACAGGCTGAGAGAGCTGGGGCTGGGGCAATACATGTTGGGGGATGAAAGGGCTGAGCATACCCAACCCCTTCAAAGCAGTTGTCTTTCCACCCCAGTTTTTGGACTGCAGCACCAGCCCCACACAGGGTCCAGCCTTCTCCGGTTTGATCTCGTGCAGGATATTCTTGCAATGTGTGTGACAAAATATACATATATACACCTATATACAGAGCGGGCATTCCTGGGAAGATTTGGCTAGAGGATAAGTGATGCAAACTATCTGAGATCTTCCCCAAGTTAAGTAGAAGGACTCCCCAAAAGAACTATGACAACGGAGTTCACGAAATATAAATATTATCCAATTCTAATGCAGAAACAACATTTGATTCCCACAACACCACCTCCTATCCGTCTCCCTCAGAGATTCCCAGGAGCACCTCAGGCTGCTGCTTTCTCGTGACAGCCTGGCCATCTGCCCCAGCAGCTCCTTAAGCAGAGTACGCCTGCAACTAGCTTCCTTTAACTGGCTGGTAGGTATGGTGAGATAGTTCCTTTACGGGAATCGAAATGGAAATCACAATGAGTTGGATGGCATCCTGCTTTTCTTCTCCAGTGCCAGAGAAGTCCACATATTCCAGCACCACAAAAGGTCATGCACACAGCCCAGTGCTGCGGAAGGCAGTTCTGTCCAACACCGCGACGTCTCTGCCACCCAACGCAGCTTGAAGCCACCGTGCCTCAGCCTCCATTTTGAGCTGGGGCCAGAAGGCCGCCCCGCCCTATAGCCCCACCCTCCCTTCATTGTGAGTTAGGCCGGAAGGCTGCACTGCCCAATAGCACTGCAGGCCGCTGCCCCACCCTCCATTACGTGCCAGGCAGGCACACAGCATAGAAGACTGTGGGCGCACCCCCCCACGGCATTCACTGTCTGCACACCCTTGCGACAGGGACGAGAGGCAGTGGGCGCTACGGGGCCAGGGGCAGCTGTCCTTGCAGGCCCCAGGAAGGAGAGTAGCTTTCAGCGGCCTTCGGCCACAGCTTTTGGAGGCTGAGGGTCTCTTCAGGTCCCTGCGACCATGCCGCAGAGACAGGCAAAGTGCTGCCAGCCCTCTCTGCGCCGGGGCCCGGCCCAGCCCCCTGCCTGCCCCGCACAGCGGGAGGAGCACAGGCGGGAGCTGGAGGCGCTGCGGGCCCAGCTGGAGGGCGAGCGGCTCCGCTCCCAGGAGATGCAGCGCCGCCGGGCCGTCGAGAGACGTGAGCTGCAGGAGGCGGCAGAGCGGGAGCGGCAGCTCCTGGCCGACCGACTGCGCTCCAACTGGGAGCGACAGCAGGCGTCAAAGCTGCAGCGCCTGCGGGAGCAGAGCCAGAGGCAGCGGGAGGCGGACATCCGCCAACTGCTGCAGATGAAGGAGGCCCAGCTCCGCCAGACGCAGGAGCGGCTGCAGCAGCGGTGCAACAACGCCAACCGCCAGGTACGGGATCTGCTGCGGCAGCTAGCAAAGGAGCTGCTGAGTGGCGAGAGCAGCAGAGAGGCCCACAGACTGCAGCAGGAAGTCCAGCGGCAGCTCTGCAGGAAGCCCTGTGCAGAGCAGGCCGCCCACGTCCTGCGCCTCCAGCGCAAACTGCAGGAGCAGAGGAGACGCTTCCTGCATTACATCCTGGAGCACGGACAGGGGCAGCCGCCCGCCTCCTGCAACGGGGCCAGGGCTGCAGCCGCTGGGCCGCGCACACGGCAAAGGCCAGCCTGCCGTCGGGCTGTAGCAGAAGCGGGTGTTCAGGCTGCAGAGCAACAACAGGCCTGCCCACCTGAGCACAGGGAGCTGCGGGAGCAGAGTGCCCATCTGCTGAGGGCACTGAAGGACTTGCAGAGACAATGCAGCCTCCTTGGAGAGGAGAACTGCCTGCTGAGGAGCAGAAGCTCTCAGCAGATGAGGGAGGAGGTGGAGCGGCTCAAGGACAAGACGCATACGCTCAGCCTCCTTACCAAGCAGCTGCGGGAAACAGTCCGGCAGCTCAAGGAGGCCTCTTCCACATCCAGAGGGGCCGCAGAAAAGGCAGAGGAAGCCAACCAGCTGCAGGGGCAGCATTTGGAAAAGGAGAGTGGGAAAAAGCTGGAGCCGCACGGAAATCCAGAACAGGAATGGCTGGAGAAGTCGGGAGGGTGGCTGATGGCAAGCTGCAGCCTGCATTCTCGCAGACGATCACCAGCACTAATTCGAAGATTCATAGCTCGTCACAGCTACAATCCTTTTGAGGGCCCTAATGAGGACCCAGAAAACGAGCTTCCACTGACTGCTGGACAATACCTTTACATCTTCGGAGACGTAGATGAAGATGGCTGGTTTCTGGGAGAGCTGACGGATGGCACAAGAGGACTGGTCCCTTCCAATCTGGTGGAAGAAGTTTCAGATGATGACCTGGATACGACTGTGCCTCCACAGCTTCGTGATCTCCTGCAGGATACCGACGATGACGAGCAACTAGGCAGCAGGAGCGGTGGCAGAAAGTGATGGTCACCATCCAGAAATCTGTGTCCGTGTATTGGCTGAGCCTGGGGGATGCGGAGATTCCTCTCCATAATACGGCAGCATCCCATCAAGATTCCATATTTTCATCCACATAGATGAAGAATACCTCCTGCTCCACTTGATGTTCAACTGAAGCATGGTCCATCGGCACAAAGACCTTGAAAATTTATCACTTGTATGACTGAGAATTTACTACATTTGGACTGAAAAAAAATCTAAAAAAAATTTAAAAACACCATAAAATAACCAAACTCAAAACGCACGTGTGAAGTCTTCTTGTTTTCTGGCAGTCCGCTTTTGTAAAGGTATGAGGAAAGCAAGAGGCTGAGGAAAGCCTCCAAAGTCTTTCTCAAGCGCACTACCTACAAGTATTGGAATCGAGAGAGAAAGGAATCATTACTGCTTGCTTCTGTTCTTCGGGATACCTGAAGTACCTTGGAAGGCCACACTTCCTGAGCAATATAAACATTCTGTCCCAAAGCAGCTCTTTGACCGTTTCCACTGGGTGATAAGGCATAGCGCTTGCATCATCTGAAGGCACGGACTCAGGTGCCAATCCAAATCCTTAACTGCAGGTCCTTACATTCTATACATACATGCTCAAGCTCCCTCTTGTAATTTTCCATCCATCCCTACGTGTCAGCAGAGCGCTTAACAAGTCTCCTTTAGTCTAGACACCAACTGCGCACACAACTGAGACACGGCTGCACCATTCCTAGAAAAACAGCTTTACAATTTCCCATAATAAGGTACCCGGCTCGCTCATATCCAACTTACTATAGGACACAGATTTATGCCTTATTTGCCCATCTCTGATATTGATAGCACCTGCCAGCCCCCAGAAATTACTATTTTAACACAAGGCCCAGAGGCAAAAACAACAGAATCCTACTAGAAATCATTCCGGTCAATGAGAATAGTTTTCTGCTGTGCCTGTTTCGAAAACCCATGTAATCAGTGACACGTGAAAATACGTGAACAATAGTCACCGCATCTCTGCGGCACTACCTGAAAATATAAATTTGCTGGAAAGCATTAAGGTTTGAATCTCAGGGTTACCAAGTGCTTTGGTACAAAGCCAGCATTCATCCGCCCTATACCACGGTGAGGCATTAAATTACCAGAAGGAGCAACTCCACCTATTTCACTGATTACACTTTCGTCTTGGCCATACGTAATAGCTCAACTCTCTGCAACCAGCAGAGAAGACTGACCAGGCTTTAGGAAACGACATATTCATTGGCATCAGAGAGAGGCCTTTCTGACACTGACTTTTTTCACACAGCTCAGCTATCTCAAATGCCCACCCCCTGCCCCCTACACCCGGAAAAAAACCAGACAGACCCAAACAAAAAACACTTGCACATTGGACTCCTTGGGCTTGAGAGAGGCTTAACTGGCTTAACTTCTATTGTGCGCTAGTAACATGGAGCGCAAGAAAAGCTTTCCAAAGGGAATGAGCTGGAAACTGGGTATGTGAACAAGTAATCCTCAAAAAAGGAGCGCCTGCCGCAGCTGGCTGGGGAGGGCCTGCGTATACCCCGTGCCCTTGTGGGCTATCTGTCCAGCTGCAGGAGGACCAGAGAAGGGCAGCTGAAAAGATGAAAAGCTGCAGCTGAGCCTGATAGACCCGCACAGCTCTCGGGCCATCTTGCCGATGGCAGCTGTGACGCATCGATTCGTTCTATGCAGGTGAATTAATTTTTTCCATCTGCAAACTTAGGTGGAGAACTGCAGTTTTCGTTAGTCTTTGTGGAAACGCTGTAATGGTCCACACTAATCTCAAAACAGCAACTCTGTGCTGTGACTGCCTGCGTAGACCTGCTGGGGCCTAAATTTTAGGGCATAAAAAAGAATAAAAAGCCAAAAATGAAACCTGGAGTTGAAGAAAGGCCCTTGGGAAAAAATACATTAAAAGTAGGAACAAGACAGAGGCTGAGTGAACATTAATATGGCCCCGCGCTTTCTGCCAATGGGCTTTAATTTCGTTATCATTAAATTTGCCGGGCAGTTGCATTTTGGTCTGTGAACATTTAGAAACAATGCAACAGATGCTGGCAAAAAGAAAAAAAAAAAAAAAAAAAGAACTTATTTTTTCACAGCTACTTAGAAGCACTTAGCAGAGCTTGCCTGGGTTTGGGGTAGTCTCTCTCTTTTTTTCTTCGTCTTTCCCCCCACAACGCCCCCGCTTCCAACTTCGCGCTCTTCTCCCGCCATCACAAGACAGAGAGAACGGGTCGCCAGGGGAGAAAAACGCGGGCCGATCCCGTCAGAAAAGTTCTTTCCGCGGTCTTTGCTGCCACCTCGTGGCCCATGCGCGGAACTGCCGCTGTCTGTCGCCGCGTCCCGCAAGCAGCACAACGCATGCGCGTACAAATGCGGAAGTGGCGTTTTAACCGCTCTGCGCAGCTAATGCGCCGCTCTCTATGGTGATCAGTCCTCCAGCTAATAGCGACCGTGCGCCCGTCCACTTAAAGACAGCAATTGTTTCGACAGACCACGACGGGGACGGGCAAGCAGCCGATTCCCGGGCCGCCGGCCCAGCGATATTCTCCCCCTTCTAATCCAGGATGCCCCTCGTCTATTTCCGCCCTTTTATGCCCAAGCCCACGCGGAAGCGGACCGGTTGGGCTCACAGCTGCCCCTCAGCGCCTCGTGGCATCCAACTTCCTCTCCGCCCCGGTGAACCAGCAAAGTCCCTTTCCACCCCCAGCCCTGCACCGTCCCCCAGCCGTTTAAAAGCCCTCCCAGCGGCAGTGGAACGCGAGCAGCTCGGAGATTCGCGGTCGCGGTACTGGCGTGCAGCAGCACCGACGCGGCAGCAACCCGCGACCAGCGAGCCTCGGGAGAGCAACGCGCACGCGCGAGCCCGGGCACTGCAGTGCGCATGTGCCGTAGCGGCTCGGCGCTACGCATGCGCCCCTCTCGGCAGAGCACTACGCGTGCCCAAGCCTAGACGCTGCACTGCGCAAGCGCCACCCTCCGCACCGCACTACGCATGTGCCTGTTCCCGAGGCAGGCTCGAGCGTCAGACCGTCGGAGGAAATAGACAAGGAGCACTTCCGACAGCAAGAGAGAAAACCGTTGCTGAGCCAGCAGGAATTGACTGCTCGACTGCATCTCAGGGCTTGGTAGATTTGAAAGCTATTTATGAGTTCTCTGGCGCATGCGTGCTGTTGCCTGGAGGACTAACCCTAACAAAGCTCGGCAGATTCGCTGCGCAGAGCGATGAGAACGTACGTACGCCACTTCCGCGTGCCTGCGCGCATGCGTACTGCTGCCTGCGGCACCGAACATACGCGGCCGCAATTCCACCGATTGGCCACGAGGGGGCACCAGAGACCGCGGAAACAACAGCTCCGACTGGATTGACGCGGAGCCGCGCCGCAGCTTCTGGCGCTCCGTTCCTTCTCTCTCGTGAGGGCAGAGGAAAAACGCAGTTAGGTCGGGGTTGAGGGAGGAGAGAATTACGTCAGTTGGAACAAGACGAAGAAAAACAAGGAAAACTTCTCTATGCCCAGCAAAACTCTGCTAAGTGCTTAAGAATATCGGTAAATAAATAAATAACGTCATCATCAAATTGATTTTGTCATGCTTTTTTTTTTTTTTTTGAAGGCAACTGAGGTGATGAAAAAGCTGGTGTCAATTGGACAGGAGGGCGCAGTGAAGCCAAGGATGGCGAGGAATGATTAACAATCCTTAACGTTGCAAAAGAAAACAAACAAAAAAACCACCAGTAAAACAACTTCTGTACCTGGCCATGCAACTCTGAGATCCCGTCTGGGTCTCCCGGCGCTTGTAAATATCCACCGGGTCAATTTTGATATCGAGCGATTTGTTGTCAGTTCTTCCATTCACAGTCAGTGCCAGGATCTGCCGCCGCAGGGCGTTCTGACCATGGGCACCACTGCTGAACTGTTTCAATATCAGTGGGATTCCCAGGCACGGTTTCAAGGATTTGGTCTACTTTTGACCCAAAGGGAGAATTGATATGAAATGCGAGGTATGCATAAGTCATCATGAGGCGTGTTTCTCAGCATCACCTTTGGGAAACAAAGGATTTTTCATAAAAGTCTCAATACAGCAGTAAAATAGAACACTGTATAAAAACAATGAGAACGCTTTGTGAGCAGGCAAGGAGCTTTACGACCTCTGCCTGGGAAATCCAGAGCCACTTGCCCACAGACTCCTCTTTGGCAGCTGTTCTAGATTCAGCTGAACATTCTGTTCCAGAGCACAACTCAAAACTACAGAGGAAACAAAGGGAGTTCTACATAGGCAGAATAAAAAGAATGCTATGTTTCTTCAGTATTGAAAAACCAACAACAGAAGCCATTCCCCAAATTCCACTGCGGGAAACATAGCGGCAGAGAAGAAAGCATCCATATTTCCCCGAACCAGTGCTCGAAGGAAAAAAGGAAAACAAACAAACAAACAAGTTTTATATGTTACCTGCTTGAAGGCGTATACCACTCTCACTCTTTAAAAGCATTAAAGAAAAAAAAGTAAAATGCATAGAGTAATCTCTTCCAACAACACGTGCATTTGGTCTGGGCAGCAAAGGGCGCAGCTCTGTATCACAAAGAACCGAAGTCATAAGCACCAGGCTCCTAAGTTCCAGCCAAACCAACCAAACGTGCCTATGGACAGGCAGAATCCTTAAGTAGGACAGCCAGTAAAAACGTCAAACAAAGCACCCGATTCTCAGCCTTCTTGTTCCTTTTTGAAAATCCAGAGGTCTCTGTGTTAGCTCCACCTCTAGCCTGTAAAGCCCAAGCTCGCCGTCTGGGGGAAGTCCAAGAAAAGGCTGGGTTATTACAGCGAGTCCCCAGTAGGATTGACATTTTTTCTAGCCTCAGGTCTCAGTTCTTTTACACATGCGAGGTATCTCTCAGGGTCATCTGGTGGTCTTTTGATGAAGGCCATGTCTTTCTTGCTGTGCACACTTGGACCTGGTTCAAGCTGAAGGATGCTTGACTCACTCCAGGCAGTTGTCTTATCAGCCACAACTCAGAAACCTTGCTGACAACACCAAGCTGTGGGGAGCAGCGACACGCCAGCAGTGACATGGGACGCCAACCAGAGGGACCCAGAGAGGCTTGAGCAGCGGGCACAGACAAACCTCATCAGCTTCAACAAATCCAGGCGCAGTGTCTTGCACCTGGGACAAGAGAATCCCCCACTACCAATACATGCTGGGGGATGAAAGGGCTGAGCCTAGGCCCGTCGCAAAAGAGCTGGTGGATGGCAAGCTGTACACGAGCCAGCAAAGTGCCCTCCCAGCCCGGAAAACCAGCCACATCCTGGGCTGCACCAAAAGATGTGCGGTCAGCAGGTGAAAAGAGGTGATCCTGCCCCTCTGCTCTGTGCTGAAGAGGCCTCACCTGGAGTACTGCGTCCATATGAAGAGCCCTCAGTGCAGAAGGGACATGGACCCGTTGGAGCACATACAGAGGACGGCCACAAGAAAAAAAAAAAAAAAAAAAAAAAAGAACCAAAGGATCAAACACCTCACCTGTGAGGACAGGCTGAGAGAGCTGGGGCTGTTCAGCCCGGAGAAGTGAAGGCTCCGAGGTGACCTGGTAACAGCCTTTCGATACCCAAAGGGGAGCTAAAGGAAAGAAGGAGGGAAAATTTAGGTTAGATATAAGGAAAATATCCTTCATAGCAAGGGACAAGGGGAAACGTTTTAAGCTGGGGGAGGGAAGATTTAGGTTGGATGGCAGGGGGAAGTTCTCCACAGAGAGAGCGGTGAGGGGCTGGAACAGCTGCCCAGAGAGGCTGTGGATGCCCCGTCCATCCCTGGAGGTGTTCAAGGCCAGGTTGGATGGGGCCCTGGGCAGCCCGGTCTAGTATGAAATGGGGAGGTTGATGGTCCTGCATGTGGCGGGGGGGGGGGTTGGAGATCCACGATCCTCGAGGTCCCTTCCGACCCGGGACATTCTGTGACTCTGCGCAGTGGACCAGGTTGCCCAGAGATGCGGTGGATGCCCTGTCCCTTCCAAGGTGACACGCAGGGCAACCTGATCTAGCTGTGAATGTCCCTGTTCATTGTGGGTGAGTCGGACTAGATCATCATAAATGGTCGCTTCCGACTCTAAGGAGTCTCTGGTATGATACCTGAAGCCATGTCCACAAAGGACATCGATGGCATGGTGAGCAACCAGGGTAGGTGGGGAAGCCTGTGTGCTCAACAGCTCCGGGGAAACTCACCAAGTAGTCCAGTCGGGAAGATTCACATCAGCCATAGAGCCTCTCTGTGCCAGTCCCAGTATTCAGCACACCAGAGGTACTGCTTTATCACACTGGTGGGTCCCACAGCTGCAGAGCTAGCTATTGAATGGGGGCCAGGGGATGGAAGGAAGAGGGGTGGGGAGATTGGCTATCATACAGACTAGGAAACTAACAGCATCCCCTGACAATTGGGATGGAGATATCTGGGGTGGTCCAGACAAAGTGGTCCAGTAGAAGACAATCCTTTGTTTCCTATAAAGACGAAGCCGGATCTGCCATAAAAACAGAAAGAACCCTAGGACCCTGGGGTGGTCGGCCACAACGTGCTCTGAGAACTGTGCCCTGACATCTGTTACTACTGACAAATCTGTAAGGGAGGTCTAGGAGAGAACCAGACAAAACAGGAACAGAATACTCGTGTTCAGTATGCTCAAGTAGTGGAGACTGCATTACACTAAGCGAGGATGAAGAAAACGGCCACTGGGGCTGGGGCTTTTCTTAAGCTCAGGTCCCAGCCTGATACACGCACCTCACTCTATCACCAGCCACGTAGCTTATTGGGCTGGAAGAATAAACCCCAGGGAGCAAGGCGAGCCCCTTGTGACCCCCATTCCATCTCTAAGTGAGCGTCCCACAGCCATCACCAAACCCACCTGCATACAAGCGATGCATGAACAAGGGATTCATGGCGTTCCATTATCTGCTCCACAGATTTCACAGTGCTTAAACCACTAACTAGAGGAGCCCCAGAAACCCTTAAACCCCATCGAGCTGCAAAACAGAACGGGATCCAAAGAGACACGGAGCATAATTTAAATACGCGCCCTTAAACAATACTCAGCATGGGCGGAATTAATCCGTGGCAGAGGAGACACAGAGGGGACAGGGGCAGAGGACACAGGGAGAACACAAAGACACAAGTAGGACACAGAGGGAACGTGTCATAAAATAGGTTGGGACAGTGTGGTAGTTTGGAGTCCCAGGTCGATGATTGTGCAATGAGAGTCATGAAAGAGGAACGGAGACTTCACAAGAAGGTACTGGGCTTGAAAAGAGTTGCAAAGGAAACCTGGAGAATGCAGAATCTCTTTACAGAAAAGCACATTAGCTCCAGGCGTTTCCAGAGTTGCAATGCTCAGTCAGCCAACCAGCATTACCTTGGGGCTGATTGAAGCATTCCAGACATGAGATAAGAGTAAAAGAGAGGAATGAACGTCAGTCTCTTCATTACCAATTCAGAGAAAAGCAGATAACCCCTTCACTCCCCTCAGAGAACAATTGGAAGGCATCATAAGGAGAGGCATAGCGGACATAGCTACTCTAAACCAACTTAGGATCCCCACAGAAAGGCAGAAGCCAAAACCCTGCAAAAAAGAAAGGATCACTTACCTCTTTCCAAGAACCAGAGCTCACCCAACAATCCACAGGAGGCAGTCTCCAGGAAGAAACCCTGCCTTTGGGGCTGCCAGCCCTTAAATGAGGAGAGGGAGGGGCTGGAGCCAGGCTCAGCCTCATCTGGTTCTCTAGGTGCATTGCTTCCACCTGTGCTTGCAGGGCTACACCCCTCACCAGGTGCTCCGTCACTGCTTCAGGCTGTGATCTCAAAGTTCCCATAAAAGCATGAAAAAAAAAAATAAAAAAATAATGAAGTAATGACTGGCAGCCAATTGGGCAAGGGGGGAGGGAGGGGGTTATCGATGGACAAGCTAGGATGGTCCACATGTTTTGATTCCAGTCTGTCCTCAATGGCAATTGGTGGCATTTCTAATAAATAGGGGAGCACAGATTTCCATACTGATACAGCAAGATGCTGAGAAGCTGCATGTGCAACAAAAGGGCTGAGACTACCGGTGTGAATGGAGCGAGTGCTGTCTGCCAAACTGCCAGGGTCAGCTTTGGCTCCCCAGTGAGAAATCTGTGTCATCTACTTGCACAGCAATTAAAGACCATTGTGAAATTATTTTAGGATTTGGTTCCTCAGTGGGTGAACCTGGCACCTGCCCGCATGGCAGCGTGAAGCCCTTTGGCTCAAACATCGATCCCAAACCCCAGAGAAGTCGGGAGGCTGTAGAGTGCGTACTTCGTGCAGCCCCTGCACTCCTCGAGTCAGAGATCACTGACGTACTGCAGGACCCCATTTCTGTTGCGGCACGACAGGGGATTGCTGAAGTCACTGCAGATTTGGAGAAAAGACAGATCATCTCCAGAATGCACTCCCCATACAAGCGGCCCACGTGTGTGGGGCACAAGCCCCATTCTGGGGGCAATGACCCCCACCTGTGGGGCGCTACCCCCACCCCACTGTCAGAGCCGTGTGCGGAGGACACCATCACCCCACTGCGCACAGCCATCAACTTCTCCCAGGACTCCACGCACCCCACAGGCATCCCTGACCCTGCCCTCAACCCCACGGTGACATGGGCACGGAGCGAAGGGGGACAGGTAGTGTGGGGGGAGGTGAGGAGACATGAGGGGACATGTGGGGACACGGGGTTGATGTGTGGGGTCATAAAAAGCCAAAAATGAAACTTGGAGTTGAAGAAAGGCCCTTGGAAAAAAATACATTAAAGTATAAGGAAGACAGAAGCTGCGTGAACATTAATACGGCCCTGTGCTTTCTGCCAACGGGCTTTAATTTCGTTATCATTAAATTTGCTGGGCAGTTACACTTTGGTAATGCGAACATTTAGAAAAGATGCAACGGATGCTGGCAAAAGGAAAAAAAAAAACCTCTTTTTTTACAGCTATTTATAAGCACTTAGCACAGCTCTCCTGGGTTTGGAGAAGTTTCCCTCTTTTTTCTTCGTCTTTCCCCCCACACACCCTCCACTTCTAACTTCGTGTTCTGCCCCCGTCATTACGAGACACAGAGAGAACGAATCGCCAGGGACTGCGCCGCGGGTCCCCGGCAATCCGTCAGAAAAGTTCTTTCCGCGGTCTCTGCTGCCACCTCGTGGCCAATGCGCGGAACTGCCGCTGCCCGCTGCTTAGGCCGGCAAGCGGTATAACGCATGCGCGTAGAAACGCGGAAGTGGCGTTTTAACCGCTCTGCGCAGCTAATCCGCCACTCTCTGTGGTGATCAGTCCTCCAGGTAATAGCGAACACGCGCCCGTCAACTGAAAGATAGCAATTGTTTCGACAAACCACTACGGGGACGGGCAAGCAGCCGATTCTCGGACCGCCGGCTCAGCGATATTCTCCCCTTCTAATCCAGGATGCCCCTCGTCTATTTCCGCCCTTTTATGCCCGAGCCCACCCGGGAACGGACCGGGTCGGCTCAGGGCTGCCTCTCAGCGCCTCGTGGCACCCAACGTGCTTGCCGCCGCGGTGGAGGAGCAGACGTCCCGTTCCAGCCCCAGCTCTGCACCGCAGCGTTCCTGGAAAAGCAAGTCTCGCGAGAGCAACGCGCACGTGCGAATCTAGGCACTGCGCACGCGGCAGTCTCTCTAGGCACCGCACTACGCAGGCGCGGTTCTCGAGACAACAGCACGGAGTACGGACGCGCGGTTCATGAGAAAGCACAACGCATGCGCCAGTGGTTTAAAAAAAAAAAAAAAAAAAAAACCACACACCACTACGCGCGCACTGGATTCTGCTCCGAACGGGGCATGCGCCGGATTCTGCCCGCCACGGTGCATGCGCCTGTCTGTGCCCCGCAATGCGCATGTGCCAAGTGCTCTGCGCACGCGCCAGCTGCAAGAGCGCATTGGGCATGCGCGACCGTTCGCACCGCTCTGCGCATGCGCCAGTCTCGGCACCGCGATGCGCATGCTCTCCTCACGGCCGCAAAACGCATGCGCCATCGTTTGCAGTGCGCATGCGGCAAGCATGTCACCGAACTGCGCGTGCGGCCGCCTTGGCACGGCACTGCGCATGCGCTTCTCGCGCGCGGATTACGGCGTACGCTCGTTTTCGGGCACGCGCCTACGCGTTCGCTTTTTTCGACGCCTCATTGCGCAAGCGGCGGGTGCACGGTCCGCCTAGACAGTACGTTCTGGAAGCAGACCGGGGCATAAAACCGCCCGAGGAAATAGACAAGGAGCATTCTGGATTGGAAAAGAGAGAATAGTGTCGCGGAGCCGGCGGTCCAAGTATTGCCTGCTCACCTGCATCTCAGGGCTTCGAAGAAATGGATGCTATTGGAAAGCTGGACGGCGCATGCGCACTACTTCCCGGAGGACCGAGCATAACGCAGATCGGCGGGGTGCCTGCGCAGAGGAGCAGGACCGTGCGCGCACCACTTCCGGATCAAACACCTCACCTGTGAGGACAGGCTGAGAGAGCTGGGGCTGGGGCAATACATGTTGGGGGATGAAAGGGCTGAGCATACCCAACCCCTTCAAAGCAGTTGTCTTTCCACCCCAGTTTTTGGACTGCAGCACCAGCCCCACACAGGGTCCAGCCTTCTCCGGTTTGATCTCGTGCAGGATATTCTTGCAATGTGTGTGACAAAATATACATATATACACCTATATACAGAGCGGGCATTCCTGGGAAGATTTGGCTAGAGGATAAGTGATGCAAACTATCTGAGATCTTCCCCAAGTTAAGTAGAAGGACTCCCCAAAAGAACTATGACAACGGAGTTCACGAAATATAAATATTATCCAATTCTAATGCAGAAACAACATTTGATTCCCACAACACCACCTCCTATCCGTCTCCCTCAGAGATTCCCAGGAGCACCTCAGGCTGCTGCTTTCTCGTGACAGCCTGGCCATCTGCCCCAGCAGCTCCTTAAGCAGAGTACGCCTGCAACTAGCTTCCTTTAACTGGCTGGTAGGTATGGTGAGATAGTTCCTTTACGGGAATCGAAATGGAAATCACAATGAGTTGGATGGCATCCTGCTTTTCTTCTCCAGTGCCAGAGAAGTCCACATATTCCAGCACCACAAAAGGTCATGCACACAGCCCAGTGCTGCGGAAGGCAGTTCTGTCCAACACCGCGACGTCTCTGCCACCCAACGCAGCTTGAAGCCACCGTGCCTCAGCCTCCATTTTGAGCTGGGGCCAGAAGGCCGCCCCGCCCTATAGCCCCACCCTCCCTTCATTGTGAGTTAGGCCGGAAGGCTGCATTGCCCAATAGCACTGCAGGCCGCTGCCCCACCCTCCATTACGTGCCAGGCAGGCACACAGCATAGAAGACTGTGGGCGCACCCCCCCACGGCATTCACTGTCTGCACACCCTTGCGACAGGGACGAGAGGCAGTGGGCGCTACGGGGCCAGGGGCAGCTGTCCTTGCAGGCCCCAGGAAGGAGAGTAGCTTTCAGCGGCCTTCGGCCACAGCTTTTGGAGGCTGAGGGTCTCTTCAGGTCCCTGCGACCATGCCGCAGAGACAGGCAAAGTGCTGCCAGCCCTCTCTGCGCCGGGGCCCGGCCCAGCCCCCTGCCTGCCCCGCACAGCGGGAGGAGCACAGGCGGGAGCTGGAGGCGCTGCGGGCCCAGCTGGAGGGCGAGCGGCTCCGCTCCCAGGAGATGCAGCGCCGCCGGGCCGTCGAGAGACGTGAGCTGCAGGAGGCGGCAGAGCGGGAGCGGCAGCTCCTGGCCGACCGACTGCGCTCCAACTGGGAGCGACAGCAGGCGTCAAAGCTGCAGCGCCTGCGGGAGCAGAGCCAGAGGCAGCGGGAGGCGGACATCCGCCAACTGCTGCAGATGAAGGAGGCCCAGCTCCGCCAGACGCAGGAGCGGCTGCAGCAGCGGTGCAACAACGCCAACCGCCAGGTACGGGATCTGCTGCGGCAGCTAGCAAAGGAGCTGCTGAGTGGCGAGAGCAGCAGAGAGGCCCACAGACTGCAGCAGGAAGTCCAGCGGCAGCTCTGCAGGAAGCCCTGTGCAGAGCAGGCCGCCCACGTCCTGCGCCTCCAGCGCAAACTGCAGGAGCAGAGGAGACGCTTCCTGCATTACATCCTGGAGCACGGACAGGGGCAGCCGCCCGCCTCCTGCAACGGGGCCAGGGCTGCAGCCGCTGGGCCGCGCACACGGCAAAGGCCAGCCTGCCGTCGGGCTGTAGCAGAAGCGGGTGTTCAGGCTGCAGAGCAACAACAGGCCTGCCCACCTGAGCACAGGGAGCTGCGGGAGCAGAGTGCCCATCTGCTGAGGGCACTGAAGGACTTGCAGAGACAATGCAGCCTCCTTGGAGAGGAGAACTGCCTGCTGAGGAGCAGAAGCTCTCAGCAGATGAGGGAGGAGGTGGAGCGGCTCAAGGACAAGACGCATACGCTCAGCCTCCTTACCAAGCAGCTGCGGGAAACAGTCCGGCAGCTCAAGGAGGCCTCTTCCACATCCAGAGGGGCCGCAGAAAAGGCAGAGGAAGCCAACCAGCTGCAGGGGCAGCATTTGGAAAAGGAGAGTGGGAAAAAGCTGGAGCCGCACGGAAATCCAGAACAGGAATGGCTGGAGAAGTCGGGAGGGTGGCTGATGGCAAGCTGCAGCCTGCATTCTCGCAGACGATCACCAGCACTAATTCGAAGATTCATAGCTCGTCACAGCTACAATCCTTTTGAGGGCCCTAATGAGGACCCAGAAAACGAGCTTCCACTGACTGCTGGACAATACCTTTACATCTTCGGAGACGTAGATGAAGATGGCTGGTTTCTGGGAGAGCTGACGGATGGCACAAGAGGACTGGTCCCTTCCAATCTGGTGGAAGAAGTTTCAGATGATGACCTGGATACGACTGTGCCTCCACAGCTTCGTGATCTCCTGCAGGATACCGACGATGACGAGCAACTAGGCAGCAGGAGCGGTGGCAGAAAGTGATGGTCACCATCCAGAAATCTGTGTCCGTGTATTGGCTGAGCCTGGGGGATGCGGAGATTCCTCTCCATAATACGGCAGCATCCCATCAAGATTCCATATTTTCATCCACATAGATGAAGAATACCTCCTGCTCCACTTGATGTTCAACTGAAGCATGGTCCATCGGCACAAAGACCTTGAAAATTTATCACTTGTATGACTGAGAATTTACTACATTTGGACTGAAAAAAAATCTAAAAAAAATTAAAAAACACCATAAAATAACCAAACTCAAAACGCACGTGTGAAGTCTTCTTGTTTTCTGGCAGTCCGCTTTTGTAAAGGTATGAGGAAAGCAAGAGGCTGAGGAAAGCCTCCAAAGTCTTTCTCAAGCGCACTACCTACAAGTATTGGAATCGAGAGAGAAAGGAATCATTACTGCTTGCTTCTGTTCTTCGGGATACCTGAAGTACCTTGGAAGGCCACACTTCCTGAGCAATATAAACATTCTGTCCCAAAGCAGCTCTTTGACCGTTTCCACTGGGTGATAAGGCATAGCGCTTGCATCATCTGAAGGCACGGACTCAGGTGCCAATCCAAATCCTTAACTGCAGGTCCTTACATTCTATACATACATGCTCAAGCTCCCTCTTGTAATTTTCCATCCATCCCTACGTGTCAGCAGAGCGCTTAACAAGTCTCCTTTAGTCTAGACACCAACTGCGCACACAACTGAGACACGGCTGCACCATTCCTAGAAAAACAGCTTTACAATTTCCCATAATAAGGTACCCGGCTCGCTCATATCCAACTTACTATAGGACACAGATTTATGCCTTATTTGCCCATCTCTGATATTGATAGCACCTGCCAGCCCCCAGAAATTACTATTTTAACACAAGGCCCAGAGGCAAAAACAACAGAATCCTACTAGAAATCATTCCGGTCAATGAGAATAGTTTTCTGCTGTGCCTGTTTCGAAAACCCATGTAATCAGTGACACGTGAAAATACGTGAACAATAGTCACCGCATCTCTGCGGCACTACCTGAAAATATAAATTTGCTGGAAAGCATTAAGGTTTGAATCTCAGGGTTACCAAGTGCTTTGGTACAAAGCCAGCATTCATCCGCCCTATACCACGGTGAGGCATTAAATTACCAGAAGGAGCAACTCCACCTATTTCACTGATTACACTTTCGTCTTGGCCATACGTAATAGCTCAACTCTCTGCAACCAGCAGAGAAGACTGACCAGGCTTTAGGAAACGACATATTCATTGGCATCAGAGAGAGGCCTTTCTGACACTGACTTTTTTCACACAGCTCAGCTATCTCAAATGCCCACCCCCTGCCCCCTACACCCGGAAAAAAACCAGACAGACCCAAACAAAAAACACTTGCACATTGGACTCCTTGGGCTTGAGAGAGGCTTAACTGGCTTAACTTCTATTGTGCGCTAGTAACATGGAGCGCAAGAAAAGCTTTCCAAAGGGAATGAGCTGGAAACTGGGTATGTGAACAAGTAATCCTCAAAAAAGGAGCGCCTGCCGCAGCTGGCTGGGGAGGGCCTGCGTATACCCCGTGCCCTTGTGGGCTATCTGTCCAGCTGCAGGAGGACCAGAGAAGGGCAGCTGAAAAGATGAAAAGCTGCAGCTGAGCCTGATAGACCCGCACAGCTCTCGGGCCATCTTGCCGATGGCAGCTGTGACGCATCGATTCGTTCTATGCAGGTGAATTAATTTTTTCCATCTGCAAACTTAGGTGGAGAACTGCAGTTTTCGTTAGTCTTTGTGGAAACGCTGTAATGGTCCACACTAATCTCAAAACAGCAACTCTGTGCTGTGACTGCCTGCGTAGACCTGCTGGGGCCTAAATTTTAGGGCATAAAAAAGAATAAAAAGCCAAAAATGAAACCTGGAGTTGAAGAAAGGCCCTTGGGAAAAAATACATTAAAAGTAGGAACAAGACAGAGGCTGAGTGAACATTAATATGGCCCCGCGCTTTCTGCCAATGGGCTTTAATTTCGTTATCATTAAATTTGCCGGGCAGTTGCATTTTGGTCTGTGAACATTTAGAAACAATGCAACAGATGCTGGCAAAAAGAAAAAAAAAAAAAAAAAAGAACTTATTTTTTCACAGCTACTTAGAAGCACTTAGCAGAGCTTGCCTGGGTTTGGGGTAGTCTCTCTCTTTTTTTCTTCGTCTTTCCCCCCACAACGCCCCCGCTTCCAACTTCGCGCTCTTCTCCCGCCATCACAAGACAGAGAGAACGGGTCGCCAGGGGAGAAAAACGCGGGCCGATCCCGTCAGAAAAGTTCTTTCCGCGGTCTTTGCTGCCACCTCGTGGCCCATGCGCGGAACTGCCGCTGTCTGTCGCCGCGTCCCGCAAGCAGCACAACGCATGCGCGTACAAATGCGGAAGTGGCGTTTTAACCGCTCTGCGCAGCTAATGCGCCGCTCTCTATGGTGATCAGTCCTCCAGCTAATAGCGACCGTGCGCCCGTCCACTTAAAGACAGCAATTGTTTCGACAGACCACGACGGGGACGGGCAAGCAGCCGATTCCCGGGCCGCCGGCCCAGCGATATTCTCCCCCTTCTAATCCAGGATGCCCCTCGTCTATTTCCGCCCTTTTATGCCCAAGCCCACGCGGAAGCGGACCGGTTGGGCTCACAGCTGCCCCTCAGCGCCTCGTGGCATCCAACTTCCTCTCCGCCCCGGTGAACCAGCAAAGTCCCTTTCCACCCCCAGCCCTGCACCGTCCCCCAGCCGTTTAAAAGCCCTCCCAGCGGCAGTGGAACGCGAGCAGCTCGGAGATTCGCGGTCGCGGTACTGGCGTGCAGCAGCACCGACGCGGCAGCAACCCGCGACCAGCGAGCCTCGGGAGAGCAACGCGCACGCGCGAGCCCGGGCACTGCAGTGCGCATGTGCCGGTAGCGGCTCGGCGCTACGCATGCGCCCCTCTCGGCAGAGCACTACGCGTGCCCAAGCCTAGACGCTGCACTGCGCAAGCGCCACCCTCCGCACCGCACTACGCATGTGCCTGTTCCCGAGGCAGGCTCGAGCGTCAGACCGTCGGAGGAAATAGACAAGGAGCACTTCCGACAGCAAGAGAGAAAACCGTTGCTGAGCCAGCAGGAATTGACTGCTCGACTGCATCTCAGGGCTTGGTAGATTTGAAAGCTATTTATGAGTTCTCTGGCGCATGCGTGCTGTTGCCTGGAGGACTAACCCTAACAAAGCTCGGCAGATTCGCTGCGCAGAGCGATGAGAACGTACGTACGCCACTTCCGCGTGCCTGCGCGCATGCGTACTGCTGCCTGCGGCACCGAACATACGCGGCCGCAATTCCACCGATTGGCCACGAGGGGGCACCAGAGACCGCGGAAACAACAGCTCCGACTGGATTGACGCGGAGCCGCGCCGCAGCTTCTGGCGCTCCGTTCCTTCTCTCTCGTGAGGGCAGAGGAAAAACGCAGTTAGGTCGGGGTTGAGGGAGGAGAGAATTACGTCAGTTGGAACAAGACGAAGAAAAACAAGGAAAACTTCTCTATGCCCAGCAAAACTCTGCTAAGTGCTTAAGAATATCGGTAAATAAATAAATAACGTCATCATCAAATTGATTTTGTCATGCTTTTTTTTTTTTTTTTGAAGGCAACTGAGGTGATGAAAAAGCTGGTGTCAATTGGACAGGAGGGCGCAGTGAAGCCAAGGATGGCGAGGAATGATTAACAATCCTTAACGTTGCAAAAGAAAACAAACAAAAAAACCACCAGTAAAACAACTTCTGTACCTGGCCATGCAACTCTGAGATCCCGTCTGGGTCTCCCGGCGCTTGTAAATATCCACCGGGTCAATTTTGATATCGAGCGATTTGTTGTCAGTTCTTCCATTCACAGTCAGTGCCAGGATCTGCCGCCGCAGGGCGTTCTGACCATGGGCACCACTGCTGAACTGTTTCAATATCAGTGGGATTCCCAGGCACGGTTTCAAGGATTTGGTCTACTTTTGACCCAAAGGGAGAATTGATATGAAATGCGAGGTATGCATAAGTCATCATGAGGCGTGTTTCTCAGCATCACCTTTGGGAAACAAAGGATTTTTCATAAAAGTCTCAATACAGCAGTAAAATAGAACACTGTATAAAAACAATGAGAACGCTTTGTGAGCAGGCAAGGAGCTTTACGACCTCTGCCTGGGAAATCCAGAGCCACTTGCCCACAGACTCCTCTTTGGCAGCTGTTCTAGATTCAGCTGAACATTCTGTTCCAGAGCACAACTCAAAACTACAGAGGAAACAAAGGGAGTTCTACATAGGCAGAATAAAAAGAATGCTATGTTTCTTCAGTATTGAAAAACCAACAACAGAAGCCATTCCCCAAATTCCACTGCGGGAAACATAGCGGCAGAGAAGAAAGCATCCATATTTCCCCGAACCAGTGCTCGAAGGAAAAAAGGAAAACAAACAAACAAACAAGTTTTATATGTTACCTGCTTGAAGGCATATACCACTCTCACTCTTTAAAAGCATTAAAGAAAAAAAAGTAAAATGCATAGAGTAATCTCTTCCAACAACACGTGCATTTGGTCTGGGCAGCAAAGGGCGCAGCTCTGTATCACAAAGAACCGAAGGCATAAGCACCAGGCTCCTAAGTTCCAGCCAAACCAACCAAACGTGCCTATGGACAGGCAGAATCCTTAAGTAGGACAGCCAGTAAAAACGTCAAACAAAGCACCCGATTCTCAGCCTTCTTGTTCCTTTTTGAAAATCCAGAGGTCTCTGTGTTAGCTCCACCTCTAGCCTGTAAAGCCCAAGCTCACCGTCTGGGGGAAGTCCAAGAAAAGGCTGGGTTATTACAGCGAGTCCCCAGTAGGATTGACATTTTTTCTAGCCTCAGGTCTCAGTTCTTTTACACATGCGAGGTATCTCTCAGGGTCATCTGGTGGTCTTTTGATGAAGGCCATGTCTTTCTTGCTGTGCACACTTGGACCTGGTTCAAGCTGAAGGATGCTTGACTCACTCCAGGCAGTCGTCTTATCAGCCACAACTCAGAAACCTTGCTGACAACACCAAGCTGTGGGGAGCAGCGACACGCCAGCAGTGACATGGGACGCCAACCAGAGGGACCCAGAGAGGCTTGAGCAGCGGGCACAGACAAACCTCATCAGCTTCAACAAATCCAGGCGCAGTGTCTTGCACCTGGGACAAGGGAACCCCCCACTACCAATACATGCTGGGGGATGAAAGGGCTGAGCCTAGGCCCGTCCCAAAAGAGCTGGTGGATGGCAAGCTGTACACGAGCCAGCAAAGTGCCCTCCCAGCCCGGAAAACCAGCCACATCCTGGGCTGCACCAAAAGATGTGCGGTCAGCAGGTGAAAAGAGGTGATCCTGCCCCTCTGCTCTGTGCTGAAGAGGCCTCACCTGGAGTACTGCGTCCATATGAAGAGCCCTCAGTGCAGAAGGGACATGGACCCGTTGGAGCACATACAGAGGACGGCCACAAGAAAAAAAAAAAAAAAAAAAAAAAAGAACCAAAGGATCAAACACCTCACCTGTGAGGACAGGCTGAGAGAGCTGGGGCTGTTCAGCCCGGAGAAGTGAAGGCTCCGAGGTGACCTGGTAACAGCCTTTCGATACCCAAAGGGGAGCTAAAGGAAAGAAGGAGGGAAAATTTAGGTTAGATATAAGGAAAATATCCTTCATAGCAAGGGACAAGGGGAAACGTTTTAAGCTGGGGGAGGGAAGATTTAGGTTGGATGGCAGGGGGAAGTTCTCCACAGAGAGAGCGGTGAGGGGCTGGAACAGCTGCCCAGAGAGGCTGTGGATGCCCCGTCCATCCCTGGAGGTGTTCAAGGCCAGGTTGGATGGGGCCCTGGGCAGCCCGGTCTAGTATGAAATGGGGAGGTTGATGGTCCTGCATGTGGCAGGGGGGGGGGGTTGGAGATCCACGATCCTCGAGGTCCCTTCCGACCCGGGACATTCTGTGACTCTGCGCAGTGGACCAGGTTGCCCAGAGATGCGGTGGATGCCCTGTCCCTTCCAAGGTGACACGCAGGGCAACCTGATCTAGCTGTGAATGTCCCTGTTCATTGTGGGTGAGTCGGACTAGATCATCATAAATGGTCGCTTCCGACTCTAAGGAGTCTCTGGTATGATACCTGAAGCCATGTCCACAAAGGACATCGATGGCATGGTGAGCAACCAGGGTAGGTGGGGAAGCCTGTGTGCTCAACAGCTCCGGGGAAACTCACCAAGTAGTCCAGTCGGGAAGATTCACATCAGCCATAGAGCCTCTCTGTGCCAGTCCCAGTATTCAGCACACCAGAGGTACTGCTTTATCACACTGGTGGGTCCCACAGCTGCAGAGCTATCTATTGAATGGGGGCCAGGGGATGGAAGGAAGAGGGGTGGGGAGATTGGCTATCATACAGACTAGGAAACTAACAGCATCCCCTGACAATTGGGATGGAGATATCTGGGGTGATCCAGACAAAGTGGTCCAGTAGAAGACAATCCTTTGTTTCCTATAAAGACGAAGCCGGATCTGCCATAAAAACAGAAAGAACCCTAGGACCCTGGGGTGGTCGGCCACAACGTGCTCTGAGAACTGTGCCCTGACATCTGTTACTACTGACAAATCTGTAAGGGAGGTCTAGGAGAGAACCAGACAAAACAGGAACAGAATACTCGTGTTCAGTATGCTCAAGTAGTGGAGACTGCATTACACTAAGCGAGGATGAAGAAAACGGCCACTGGGGCTGGGGCTTTTCTTAAGCTCAGGTCCCAGCCTGATACACGCACCTCACTCTATCACCAGCCACGTAGCTTATTGGGCTGGAAGAATAAACCCCAGGGAGCAAGGCGAGCCCCTTGTGACCCCCATTCCATCTCTAAGTGAGCGTCCCACAGCCATCACCAAACCCACCTGCATACAAGCGATGCATGAACAAGGGATTCATGGCGTTCCATTATCTGCTCCACAGATTTCACAGTGCTTAAACCACTAACTAGAGGAGCCCCAGAAACCCTTAAACCCCATCGAGCTGCAAAACAGAACGGGATCCAAAGAGACACGGAGCATAATTTAAATACGCGCCCTTAAACAATACTCAGCATGGGCGGAATTAATCCGTGGCAGAGGAGACACAGAGGGGACAGGGGCAGAGGACACAGGGAGAACACAAAGACACAAGTAGGACACAGAGGGAACGTGTCATAAAATAGGTTGGGACAGTGTGGTAGTTTGGAGTCCCAGGTCGATGATTGTGCAATGAGAGTCATGAAAGAGGAACGGAGACTTCACAAGAAGGTACTGGGCTTGAAAAGAGTTGCAAAGGAAACCTGGAGAATGCAGAATCTCTTTACAGAAAAGCACATTAGCTCCAGGCGTTTCCAGAGTTGCAATGCTCAGTCAGCCAACCAGCATTACCTTGGGGCTGATTGAAGCATTCCAGACATGAGATAAGAGTAAAAGAGAGGAATGAACGTCAGTCTCTTCATTACCAATTCAGAGAAAAGCAGATAACCCCTTCACTCCCCTCAGAGAACAATTGGAAGGCATCATAAGGAGAGGCATAGCGGACATAGCTACTCTAAACCAACTTAGGATCCCCACAGAAAGGCAGAAGCCAAAACCCTGCAAAAAAGAAAGGATCACTTACCTCTTTCCAAGAACCAGAGCTCACCCAACAATCCACAGGAGGCAGTCTCCAGGAAGAAACCCTGCCTTTGGGGCTGCCAGCCCTTAAATGAGGAGAGGGAGGGGCTGGAGCCAGGCTCAGCCTCATCTGGTTCTCTAGGTGCATTGCTTCCACCTGTGCTTGCAGGGCTACACCCCTCACCAGGTGCTCCGTCACTGCTTCAGGCTGTGATCTCAAAGTTCCCATAAAAGCATGAAAAAAAAAAAAAAAAAGTAATGAAGTAATGACTGGCAGCCAATTGAGCAAGGGGGGAGGGAGGGGGTTATCGATGGACAAGCTAGGATGGTCCACATGTTTTGATTCCAGTCTGTCCTCAATGGCAATTGGTGGCATTTCTAATAAATAGGGGAGCACAGATTTCCATACTGATACAGCAAGATGCTGAGAAGCTGCATGTGCAACAAAAGGGCTGAGACTACCGGTGTGAATGGAGCGAGTGCTGTCTGCCAAACTGCCAGGGTCAGCTTTGGCTCCCCAGTGAGAAATCTGTGTCATCTACTTGCACAGCAATTAAAGACCATTGTGAAATTATTTTAGGATTTGGTTCCTCAGTGGGTGAACCTGGCACCTGCCCGCATGGCAGCGTGAAGCCCTTTGGCTCAAACATCGATCCCAAACCCCAGAGAAGTCGGGAGGCTGTAGAGTGCGTACTTCGTGCAGCCCCTGCACTCCTCGAGTCAGAGATCACTGACGTACTGCAGGACCCCATTTCTGTTGCGGCACGACAGGGGATTGCTGAAGTCACTGCAGATTTGGAGAAAAGACAGATCATCTCCAGAATGCACTCCCCATACAAGCGGCCCACGTGTGTGGGGCACAAGCCCCATTCTGGGGGCAATGACCCCCACCTGTGGGGCGCTACCCCCACCCCACTGTCACAGCCGTGTGCGGAGGACACCATCACCCCACTGCGCACAGCCATCAACTTCTCCCAGGACTCCACGCACCCCACAGGCATCCCTGACCCTGCCCTCAACCCCACGGTGACATGGGCACGGAGCGAAGGGGGACAGGTAGTGTGGGGGGAGGTGAGGAGACATGAGGGGACATGTGGGGACACGGGGTTGATGTGTGGGGTCATAAAAAGCCAAAAATGAAACTTGGAGTTGAAGAAAGGCCCTTGGAAAAAAATACATTAAAGTATAAGGAAGACAGAAGCTGCGTGAACATTAATACGGCCCTGTGCTTTCTGCCAACGGGCTTTAATTTCGTTATCATTAAATTTGCTGGGCAGTTACACTTTGGTAATGCGAACATTTAGAAAAGATGCAACGGATGCTGGCAAAAGGAAAAAAAAAAACCTCTTTTTTTACAGCTATTTATAAGCACTTAGCACAGCTCTCCTGGGTTTGGAGAAGTTTCCCTCTTTTTTCTTCGTCTTTCCCCCCACACACCCTCCACTTCTAACTTCGTGTTCTGCCCCCGTCATTACGAGACACAGAGAGAACGAATCGCCAGGGACTGCGCCGCGGGTCCCCGGCAATCCGTCAGAAAAGTTCTTTCCGCGGTCTCTGCTGCCACCTCGTGGCCAATGCGCGGAACTGCCGCTGCCCGCTGCTTAGGCCGGCAAGCGGTATAACGCATGCGCGTAGAAACGCGGAAGTGGCGTTTTAACCGCTCTGCGCAGCTAATCCGCCACTCTCTGTGGTGATCAGTCCTCCAGGTAATAGCGAACACGCGCCCGTCAACTGAAAGATAGCAATTGTTTCGACAAACCACTACGGGGACGGGCAAGCAGCCGATTCTCGGACCGCCGGCTCAGCGATATTCTCCCCTTCTAATCCAGGATGCCCCTCGTCTATTTCCGCCCTTTTATGCCCGAGCCCACCCGGGAACGGACCGGGTCGGCTCAGGGCTGCCTCTCAGCGCCTCGTGGCACCCAACGTGCTTGCCGCCGCGGTGGAGGAGCAGACGTCCCGTTCCAGCCCCAGCTCTGCACCGCAGCGTTCCTGGAAAAGCAAGTCTCGCGAGAGCAACGCGCACGTGCGAATCTAGGCACTGCGCACGCGGCAGTCTCTCTAGGCACCGCACTACGCAGGCGCGGTTCTCGAGACAACAGCACGGAGTACGGACGCGCGGTTCATGAGAAAGCACAACGCATGCGCCAGTGGTTTAAAAAAAAAAAAAAAAAAAAACCACACACCACTACGCGCGCACTGGATTCTGCTCCGAACGGGGCATGCGCCGGATTCTGCCCGCCACGGTGCATGCGCCTGTCTGTGCCCCGCAATGCGCATGTGCCAAGTGCTCTGCGCACGCGCCAGCTGCAAGAGCGCATTGGGCATGCGCGACCGTTCGCACCGCTCTGCGCATGCGCCAGTCTCGGCACCGCGATGCGCATGCTCTCCTCACGGCCGCAAAACGCATGCGCCATCGTTTGCAGTGCGCATGCGGCAAGCATGTCACCGAACTGCGCGTGCGGCCGCCTTGGCACGGCACTGCGCATGCGCTTCTCGCGCGCGGATTACGGCGTACGCTCGTTTTCGGGCACGCGCCTACGCGTTCGCTTTTTTCGACGCCTCATTGCGCAAGCGGCGGGTGCACGGTCCGCCTAGACAGTACGTTCTGGAAGCAGACCGGGGCATAAAACCGCCCGAGGAAATAGACAAGGAGCATTCTGGATTGGAAAAGAGAGAATAGTGTCGCGGAGCCGGCGGTCCAAGTATTGCCTGCTCACCTGCATCTCAGGGCTTCGAAGAAATGGATGCTATTGGAAAGCTGGACGGCGCATGCGCACTACTTCCCGGAGGACCGAGCATAACGCAGATCGGCGGGGTGCCTGCGCAGAGGAGCAGGACCGTGCGCGCACCACTTCCGGATCAAACACCTCACCTGTGAGGACAGGCTGAGAGAGCTGGGGCTGGGGCAATACATGTTGGGGGATGAAAGGGCTGAGCATACCCAACCCCTTCAAAGCAGTTGTCTTTCCACCCCAGTTTTTGGACTGCAGCACCAGCCCCACACAGGGTCCAGCCTTCTCCGGTTTGATCTCGTGCAGGATATTCTTGCAATGTGTGTGACAAAATATACATATATACACCTATATACAGAGCGGGCATTCCTGGGAAGATTTGGCTAGAGGATAAGTGATGCAAACTATCTGAGATCTTCCCCAAGTTAAGTAGAAGGACTCCCCAAAAGAACTATGACAACGGAGTTCACGAAATATAAATATTATCCAATTCTAATGCAGAAACAACATTTGATTCCCACAACACCACCTCCTATCCGTCTCCCTCAGAGATTCCCAGGAGCACCTCAGGCTGCTGCTTTCTCGTGACAGCCTGGCCATCTGCCCCAGCAGCTCCTTAAGCAGAGTACGCCTGCAACTAGCTTCCTTTAACTGGCTGGTAGGTATGGTGAGATAGTTCCTTTACGGGAATCGAAATGGAAATCACAATGAGTTGGATGGCATCCTGCTTTTCTTCTCCAGTGCCAGAGAAGTCCACATATTCCAGCACCACAAAAGGTCATGCACACAGCCCAGTGCTGCGGAAGGCAGTTCTGTCCAACACCGCGACGTCTCTGCCACCCAACGCAGCTTGAAGCCACCGTGCCTCAGCCTCCATTTTGAGCTGGGGCCAGAAGGCCGCCCCGCCCTATAGCCCCACCCTTCCTTCATTGTGAGTTAGGCCGGAAGGCTGCACTGCCCAATAGCACTGCAGGCCGCTGCCCCACCCTCCATTACGTGCCAGGCAGGCACACAGCATAGAAGACTGTGGGCGCACCCCCCCACGGCATTCACTGTCTGCACACCCTTGCGACAGGGATGAGAGGCAGTGGGCGCTACGGGGCCAGGGGCAGCTGTCCTTGCAGGCCCCAGGAAGGAGAGTAGCTTTCAGCGGCCTTCGGCCACAGCTTTTGGAGGCTGAGGGTCTCTTCAGGTCCCTGCGACCATGCCGCAGAGACAGGCAAAGTGCTGCCAGCCCTCTCTGCGCCGGGGCCCGGCCCAGCCCCCTGCCTGCCCCGCACAGCGGGAGGAGCACAGGCGGGAGCTGGAGGCGCTGCGGGCCCAGCTGGAGGGCGAGCGGCTCCGCTCCCAGGAGATGCAGCGCCGCCGGGCCGTCGAGAGACGTGAGCTGCAGGAGGCGGCAGAGCGGGAGCGGCAGCTCCTGGCCGACCGACTGCGCTCCAACTGGGAGCGACAGCAGGCGTCAAAGCTGCAGCGCCTGCGGGAGCAGAGCCAGAGGCAGCGGGAGGCGGACATCCGCCAACTGCTGCAGATGAAGGAGGCCCAGCTCCGCCAGACGCAGGAGCGGCTGCAGCAGCGGTGCAACAACGCCAACCGCCAGGTACGGGATCTGCTGCGGCAGCTAGCAAAGGAGCTGCTGAGTGGCGAGAGCAGCAGAGAGGCCCACAGACTGCAGCAGGAAGTCCAGCGGCAGCTCTGCAGGAAGCCCTGTGCAGAGCAGGCCGCCCACGTCCTGCGCCTCCAGCGCAAACTGCAGGAGCAGAGGAGACGCTTCCTGCATTACATCCTGGAGCACGGACAGGGGCAGCCGCCCGCCTCCTGCAACGGGGCCAGGGCTGCAGCCGCTGGGCCGCGCACACGGCAAAGGCCAGCCTGCCGTCGGGCTGTAGCAGAAGCGGGTGTTCAGGCTGCAGAGCAACAACAGGCCTGCCCACCTGAGCACAGGGAGCTGCGGGAGCAGAGTGCCCATCTGCTGAGGGCACTGAAGGACTTGCAGAGACAATGCAGCCTCCTTGGAGAGGAGAACTGCCTGCTGAGGAGCAGAAGCTCTCAGCAGATGAGGGAGGAGGTGGAGCGGCTCAAGGACAAGACGCATACGCTCAGCCTCCTTACCAAGCAGCTGCGGGAAACAGTCCGGCAGCTCAAGGAGGCCTCTTCCACATCCAGAGGGGCCGCAGAAAAGGCAGAGGAAGCCAACCAGCTGCAGGGGCAGCATTTGGAAAAGGAGAGTGGGAAAAAGCTGGAGCCGCACGGAAATCCAGAACAGGAATGGCTGGAGAAGTCGGGAGGGTGGCTGATGGCAAGCTGCAGCCTGCATTCTCGCAGACGATCACCAGCACTAATTCGAAGATTCATAGCTCGTCACAGCTACAATCCTTTTGAGGGCCCTAATGAGGACCCAGAAAACGAGCTTCCACTGACTGCTGGACAATACCTTTACATCTTCGGAGACGTAGATGAAGATGGCTGGTTTCTGGGAGAGCTGACGGATGGCACAAGAGGACTGGTCCCTTCCAATCTGGTGGAAGAAGTTTCAGATGATGACCTGGATACGACTGTGCCTCCACAGCTTCGTGATCTCCTGCAGGATACCGACGATGACGAGCAACTAGGCAGCAGGAGCGGTGGCAGAAAGTGATGGTCACCATCCAGAAATCTGTGTCCGTGTATTGGCTGAGCCTGGGGGATGCGGAGATTCCTCTCCATAATACGGCAGCATCCCATCAAGATTCCATATTTTCATCCACATAGATGAAGAATACCTCCTGCTCCACTTGATGTTCAACTGAAGCATGGTCCATCGGCACAAAGACCTTGAAAATTTATCACTTGTATGACTGAGAATTTACTACATTTGGACTGAAAAAAAATCTAAAAAAAATTAAAAAACACCATAAAATAACCAAACTCAAAACGCACGTGTGAAGTCTTCTTGTTTTCTGGCAGTCCGCTTTTGTAAAGGTATGAGGAAAGCAAGAGGCTGAGGAAAGCCTCCAAAGTCTTTCTCAAGCGCACTACCTACAAGTATTGGAATCGAGAGAGAAAGGAATCATTACTGCTTGCTTCTGTTCTTCGGGATACCTGAAGTACCTTGGAAGGCCACACTTCCTGAGCAATATAAACATTCTGTCCCAAAGCAGCTCTTTGACCGTTTCCACTGGGTGATAAGGCATAGCGCTTGCATCATCTGAAGGCACGGACTCAGGTGCCAATCCAAATCCTTAACTGCAGGTCCTTACATTCTATACATACATGCTCAAGCTCCCTCTTGTAATTTTCCATCCATCCCTACGTGTCAGCAGAGCGCTTAACAAGTCTCCTTTAGTCTAGACACCAACTGCGCACACAACTGAGACACGGCTGCACCATTCCTAGAAAAACAGCTTTACAATTTCCCATAATAAGGTACCCGGCTCGCTCATATCCAACTTACTATAGGACACAGATTTATGCCTTATTTGCCCATCTCTGATATTGATAGCACCTGCCAGCCCCCAGAAATTACTATTTTAACACAAGGCCCAGAGGCAAAAACAACAGAATCCTACTAGAAATCATTCCGGTCAATGAGAATAGTTTTCTGCTGTGCCTGTTTCGAAAACCCATGTAATCAGTGACACGTGAAAATACGTGAACAATAGTCACCGCATCTCTGCGGCACTACCTGAAAATATAAATTTGCTGGAAAGCATTAAGGTTTGAATCTCAGGGTTACCAAGTGCTTTGGTACAAAGCCAGCATTCATCCGCCCTATACCACGGTGAGGCATTAAATTACCAGAAGGAGCAACTCCACCTATTTCACTGATTACACTTTCGTCTTGGCCATACGTAATAGCTCAACTCTCTGCAACCAGCAGAGAAGACTGACCAGGCTTTAGGAAACGACATATTCATTGGCATCAGAGAGAGGCCTTTCTGACACTGACTTTTTTCACACAGCTCAGCTATCTCAAATGCCCACCCCCTGCCCCCTACACCCGGAAAAAAACCAGACAGACCCAAACAAAAAACACTTGCACATTGGACTCCTTGGGCTTGAGAGAGGCTTAACTGGCTTAACTTCTATTGTGCGCTAGTAACATGGAGCGCAAGAAAAGCTTTCCAAAGGGAATGAGCTGGAAACTGGGTATGTGAACAAGTAATCCTCAAAAAAGGAGCGCCTGCCGCAGCTGGCTGGGGAGGGCCTGCGTATACCCCGTGCCCTTGTGGGCTATCTGTCCAGCTGCAGGAGGACCAGAGAAGGGCAGCTGAAAAGATGAAAAGCTGCAGCTGAGCCTGATAGACCCGCACAGCTCTCGGGCCATCTTGCCGATGGCAGCTGTGACGCATCGATTCGTTCTATGCAGGTGAATTAATTTTTTCCATCTGCAAACTTAGGTGGAGAACTGCAGTTTTCGTTAGTCTTTGTGGAAACGCTGTAATGGTCCACACTAATCTCAAAACAGCAACTCTGTGCTGTGACTGCCTGCGTAGACCTGCTGGGGCCTAAATTTTAGGGCATAAAAAAGAATAAAAAGCCAAAAATGAAACCTGGAGTTGAAGAAAGGCCCTTGGGAAAAAATACATTAAAAGTAGGAACAAGACAGAGGCTGAGTGAACATTAATATGGCCCCGCGCTTTCTGCCAATGGGCTTTAATTTCGTTATCATTAAATTTGCCGGGCAGTTGCATTTTGGTCTGTGAACATTTAGAAACAATGCAACAGATGCTGGCAAAAAGAAAAAAAAAAAAAAAAAAAGAACTTATTTTTTCACAGCTACTTAGAAGCACTTAGCAGAGCTTGCCTGGGTTTGGGGTAGTCTCTCTCTTTTTTTCTTCGTCTTTCCCCCCACAACGCCCCCGCTTCCAACTTCGCGCTCTTCTCCCGCCATCACAAGACAGAGAGAACGGGTCGCCAGGGGAGAAAAACGCGGGCCGATCCCGTCAGAAAAGTTCTTTCCGCGGTCTTTGCTGCCACCTCGTGGCCCATGCGCGGAACTGCCGCTGTCTGTCGCCGCGTCCCGCAAGCAGCACAACGCATGCGCGTACAAATGCGGAAGTGGCGTTTTAACCGCTCTGCGCAGCTAATGCGCCGCTCTCTATGGTGATCAGTCCTCCAGCTAATAGCGACCGTGCGCCCGTCCACTTAAAGACAGCAATTGTTTCGACAGACCACGACGGGGACGGGCAAGCAGCCGATTCCCGGGCCGCCGGCCCAGCGATATTCTCCCCCTTCTAATCCAGGATGCCCCTCGTCTATTTCCGCCCTTTTATGCCCAAGCCCACGCGGAAGCGGACCGGTTGGGCTCACAGCTGCCCCTCAGCGCCTCGTGGCATCCAACTTCCTCTCCGCCCCGGTGAACCAGCAAAGTCCCTTTCCACCCCCAGCCCTGCACCGTCCCCCAGCCGTTTAAAAGCCCTCCCAGCGGCAGTGGAACGCGAGCAGCTCGGAGATTCGCGGTCGCGGTACTGGCGTGCAGCAGCACCGACGCGGCAGCAACCCGCGACCAGCGAGCCTCGGGAGAGCAACGCGCACGCGCGAGCCCGGGCACTGCAGTGCGCATGTGCCGGTAGCGGCTCGGCGCTACGCATGCGCCCCTCTCGGCAGAGCACTACGCGTGCCCAAGCCTAGACGCTGCACTGCGCAAGCGCCACCCTCCGCACCGCACTACGCATGTGCCTGTTCCCGAGGCAGGCTCGAGCGTCAGACCGTCGGAGGAAATAGACAAGGAGCACTTCCGACAGCAAGAGAGAAAACCGTTGCTGAGCCAGCAGGAATTGACTGCTCGACTGCATCTCAGGGCTTGGTAGATTTGAAAGCTATTTATGAGTTCTCTGGCGCATGCGTGCTGTTGCCTGGAGGACTAACCCTAACAAAGCTCGGCAGATTCGCTGCGCAGAGCGATGAGAACGTACGTACGCCACTTCCGCGTGCCTGCGCGCATGCGTACTGCTGCCTGCGGCACCGAACATACGCGGCCGCAATTCCACCGATTGGCCACGAGGGGGCACCAGAGACCGCGGAAACAACAGCTCCGACTGGATTGACGCGGAGCCGCGCCGCAGCTTCTGGCGCTCCGTTCCTTCTCTCTCGTGAGGGCAGAGGAAAAACGCAGTTAGGTCGGGGTTGAGGGAGGAGAGAATTACGTCAGTTGGAACAAGACGAAGAAAAACAAGGAAAACTTCTCTATGCCCAGCAAAAC